>NC_092335.1:520530000-521130000 GCF_046630445.1 Rutidosis leptorrhynchoides | reverse complement strand
AATAAACAATGGGTTAACAACATTAAATGAGATCGTTAACTTAAAGGTTCCAAAACAACACTTACATGTAACGACTAACGATGACTTAACGACTCAGTTAAAATGTATATACATGTAGTGTTTTAAGATGTATTCATACACTTTTGAAAGACTTCAATACACATATCAAAGTACTTCTACTTATCAAAAAATACTTACAATTACATTCTCGTTCATTTTCATCAATAATTCTACTCGTATGCACCCGTATTCGTACTCGTACAATACCCAGCTTCTAAATGTATTTACTATTGGTATATACACTTCAATTATCAGCTCTTAGCAGCCCTTGTGAGTCACCTAACCATGTGGGAACCATAATTTAACATCTAGCATGAAATATCTCACAAAATTACAAACTAATGTGACCTTATATGCCATCTCATATTCACGTGAAAGAGGAAGCACACAAACACACTTTGATTTCCATTTTTATGCATCAAATTACTCTCTTTCAATTACTCTCTTAGTGTTCTAAGTGTTCTTCATCATTTCCTTCATAATCTAGCTCAATCTAGGTAACCTAGATCAACATACAAAACAACTACTCAAGAAAACTTCAAGAACACTTTCAAGTTTGCAAGTCTACTTCCAAGCTTTCTAATCCATTCCAAGCAATCATCTAGGATCAAGAAATCTTTGTTATTTACAGTAGGTTATCTCTCTAATTCTAGGTAATACTCATATTCAAATTTTGGTTCAATTTCTATAACTATATCAATCTTATTTCGAGTGGAAATCTTACTTGAACTTGTTTTCGTGTCATAATTCTACTTCAAGAACTTTCAAGCCATCCAAGAATCCTTTGAAGCTAGATCAATTTTTGTTACTTCTAGTAGGTTTACCTACTAAACTTGAAGTAGTAATGACGTTCATAACATCATTCGATTCATATATATATATATATATATATATATATATATATATATATATATATATATATATATATAACTATCTTATTCGAAGATTTAAACTTGTAATCACTAGAACATAGTTTAGTTAATTCTAAACTTGTTCGCAAACAAAGTTAATCCTTCTAACTTAACTTTTAAAATGAACTAAACACATGTTCTATATCTTTATGATATTCTAACTTAATGATTTAAAACCTGGAAACACGAAGAACACCGTAAAATTGGACATACGCCGTCGTAGTAACACCGCAGGCTGTTTTGGGTTAGATAATTAAAAACTATGATAAACTTTGATTTAAAAGTTGATCTTCTGGGAAAATTATTTTTCTTATTAACATGAAACTATATCCAAAAATCATGGTAAAACTCAAAGTGGAAGTTTGTTTTTCAAAATGGTCATCAAGACGTCATTCTTTCGACTAAAATGACTACCTCTTACAATATTGACTTGTAACCTGTATTTTCGACTATAAACTTATACTTTTTATGTTTAGTTTCATAAATTTCAGTTCATTATGAAATCATAGCAACTTGAATCACTCAAAACGGATTTAAAACGAAGAAATTATGGGTAAAACAAGATTGGATAATTTTGCTTGTTGTAGCTACGTGAAATTTGTAACAAGTCTATACAAATCATAACTTAACTAACTTATATTGTATTATACATATATTCTAACATATATTATGTAATCTTGGGATACCATAGACACGTATACAATGTTTTGACATATCATATCGACCCATCTATATATATTATTTGGGAACAACCATAGACACTCTATATGCATTAACGCTTGAGTTAGCTATACAGGATTGAGGTTGATTCCAAAATAATATATATACTTTAAGTTGTGATCAAGCCTGAGACTTTTATACACTGGGTCGTGGATTGATTCGAGATAATTTATATTGATTTATTTCTGTACATCTAATTGTGGACAACTAGTTGTAGATTACTAACGTTGGAATGCTAACTTAACAAACTTAAATCGTTAAAACGTAATAAAAAATTTTGTGAATATATTTCGATCATACTTTGATATATATGTATATATTCGTTATAGGTTCGTGAATCAGCCCGTGGCCAAGTCTTACTTCCCGATGAAGTAAAAATCTGTGAAAGTGAGTTATAGTCCCACTTTTAAAATCTAATATTTTTGGGACGAGAATACATGCAGTTTTATAAATATTTTATGAAATAGACACAAGTAATCGAAACTACATTCTATGGGTGAATGATCGAAGCCGAATATGCCCCTTTTTGCTTGGTAGCCTAAGAATTAGGGTAATGGCCCCTAATTGAAGCGAATCCTAAAGATAGATCTATTGGGCCTAACAAACCCCATCCATGGTTGCGGATGCTTTAGTACTTCGAGTTTTTTTATCATGTCCGAAGGATGTCCCGGAATGATGGGGATATTCTTATATGCATCTTGTTAATGTCGGTTACCAGGTGTTCACCATATGCATGCATGTTGTTTATAAGAAATGGAAATATGAAATCTTGTGGTCTATTATTACGAATTGATAAATATATAGGTTAAACCTATAACTCACCAACATTTTTGTTGACGTTTAAAGCATGTTTATTCTCAGGTGATTATTAAGAGCTTTCGCTGTTGCATGCTAATTTATGGACAAGAGTTGGAGTCAGTATACTTGTATAATATTGTTTAAAAACTGCATTCGAAGATTTAAATTGATGTGTAATATTATTGTAAACCATTATGTAATAATCGTGTGAAAACGCTATATTTTAGATTATCATTATTTGATAATCGTCGTAATTTTTTTAAACCTTATCGATAAAATAAAGGTTATGGTTTATTTTAAAATCGAATGCAGTCTTTGAAAAAATGTCTCATATAGAAGTCAAAACCTCGCAACGAAATCAATTAATATGGAACGTTTATAATCGATATGAATGAGACATTTCAGTTGGTATCCGAGTGTTGGTCTTAGAGAACCAGAAATTTGCATCAGTGTGTCTTACCGAGTTTGTTAGGATGCATTAGTGAGTCTGGACTTCGACCGTGTTTTCTTTAAAAATGATTGCTTAACACTTTTTGTTGGAAACTATATATTATTAACATGTAAATATTGTGTGAAATATTAATCTCTTAACGTGTTTGATTTTGTGTGATAGATGTCTACCTCTAGTACAAATCCCATCTACTCACCTAATAATAATGAAGAGTCGAATATATTTTGGGAAGATTCACAAATTCTCGAGGAAGAACCGGAAGAGGAGGAACCGGAAGAGGAGGAACCGGAAGAGGAGGAACCGAAAGAAGAGGAACCAGAAGAAGAAGAGGTTCCGGAGGAAGAAATATTAATAACTACAGAAAAATGGTTAAATAAAATAAAATCCTCAACTAATGAACCAAAGTTAAAAATGGTCAATGGTGTTTCCGCCAAGGAAGCAAAATATTGGGAAAATTACCAGTTTTCTGATGAATCGGATCCCGATGAGGATTCTGATGATGTTATAGAAATTACCTCGACCATATTTGAAAAGGCAAAAGAAAACAATAAGGGAAAAGGCATTAAAATAGAAAAACCCGATCCCAAAACCGATGAACTTTATGTTAACATGAAGTACCCTGATGGGGTGTACCGTAAACACCCGTATTTCTTAAACTTTCACTATAACCCGGGAACATCTAAGCCACCAGGTTTTTCTACACCATTTGAGAAAAGAACGACTCGTATTAGGGGAGCACCATATATCCCTAGGAAATTAGCGAAACGAACCAAGTCCGAAGAGGAAGAAACGAGTGAGTCAGAATAAAGAGTTGTAATCATGTTGTGTAACATATGTATTATAGTGTGCTTGTATTTTCATGTTATATGTAAAAATTACTTGTATTGTTTGTTAATTATCTTTTACGAATCTAATCCTCGTCTATTTTAGAGTATAAAAACACACAATGGACGTTAAGGATAGACAACCGAATATTTTAGAAGACCTACCCGGGGACATGATTGATGAAATCTTGTTTAGAGTCGGTCAGAGTTCATCGGCACAATTATTTATGGCGAAATTAGTTTGTCAAACATTTGAAAGACGTTCCAGGTATGCCTTAGTTTATAAAAGGCTTTCCTTTAATAGATGGGGTATATCACATTGGGGAGACCATAAGTTACGCCGTGTTTTCTTTAAAGCATTGAATGCGGGGAACCCATATGCAATTTTACGCTACGGGTTGAGAGCCTATTTTGACTCTACCTATCCCAACATAGGACTTCGTTCTTTAGAAACAGCTTCAAACATGCAACATAAAGAAGCATGTTATGTCTACGGGTTAGTAATGTTCGCTTCTCACCAAATCGAGAAAAAGAACATAGGATTGCAACTACTAAATAAAACATTCCCACAAGTGACGGATTCAGTAGTTGGGGTGAGAAATAAGATTTTTAGATTATTACGGGGCTGTTGGGCATTACGTAACCCCCGTCCTTTTTGAAAACGTTACAACATGCTGCCTAGCCAACGGTCACAACGGTTATTTTCCACAAGATCAAGGATGGGAAATAATGCTAGTGAAACCCAAATGCATGACTTGTTTCTGGACTTATGAATTACGTGTCTTTATTGCCTTTGCTGAACGACTTGCGTATTAATAAGAATTGTCTTTGCAACTGCCTTGTATTAAAGTTATTGTGTGCTATATTTCATACTATATGTAAAATAGCGGTATTGTAAGTTTGTAAAATATTGTATAAAAGTTTGAACGCGAAATATTATTGTAATCAGTTTTTCATATAGAATTGTAGTAGTTGAATTGTATATTAGCTCCTAAGTATGAACTTAACGGTTAGGTACTACCCGAATGAAAAATTATAAAACGCTAATATGAAGAAAAAGCTTTTATAAATAAGTTCATATTATTCTACGAAATACTATTGACTACTCTTAATATTCTATATGATTAACTTATTTCTTTTGGCTATTTTCGAAGGAAATGGAACCGACTACTCGTCAGAACTTGAACATGAGCGAGGAAGACTTCCGTGTTTTCCTTGCAGCAAACATAGCCGCAGTACAGGCTGCAATGCAAAATAACAATAACTCTAGATCTAGCAGTGGAACTAATTCCATAAGAAATCGTGTAGGATGCTCCTACAAAGAATTCACTGCCTGCAAACCTTTGAAATTCGATGGAAACGATGGTCCAATTGGATTAAAACGGTGGACCGAGAAGGTCGAATCGGTGTTTGCCATAAGTAAGTGCACTGAAAAAGATAAAGTAAAGTACGCTACGCTTACCTTTACAGGGACTGCGTTAACATGGTGGAATACCTATCTCGAGCAGGTGGGACAAGATACTACCTACGCGTTACAGTGGTCAGCATTCAAACACCTGATGAATGAATAATATCGCCCCAGAAATGAGGTCAATAAGCTCAAAGTAGAGCTTAGAGGATTACGAACGCTAGGATTCGACATTACCACGTATGAATGATGATTCACAGAGTTGTGCCTATTATGTCCAAGAGTGTTCGAAGATGAAGAAGAGAAGATCAACGCATTTGTTAAAGGGTAACTAGAAAGGATACAAAAAGATGTGAGTTCACACGAGCCCGCCTCCATACAAAAGGCAAGCCGTATGGCTCACAAACTAGTAAACCGGATTGAGGGAAGGATTAAGGAGATGGCGGCCGAAGAGGCCAACATGAAACAGGTCAAGAGAAAGTGGGAAGAAACCAATGACAAGGGTCACCAATACAACAACAACAACAACAACAACAACAACAACAACAACAACAACAACAATCACAACCACAATCACAATAACAATCATAACAATCGCAACAACAATCGCAACAATAACCGCAATCCTAACAATAAATACAACAAACGTCCCAACAACAACAACAACTACAACAATCGCTTCAACAACAATAAAAATCCGAACAACAATCTCAACAACAACAATGGCAACAAAAACCAAAAACAGCCATGCCAAAGGTGTGAAGAGCATCACCCAGGGTTCTGCACGACATTTTGCAACAGGTGTAAAAGAAATGGTCATAGCGCGATGAAGTGTGAGGTCTACGGACCAATGTATAACAGAATTAAAAGAACAAATAATGTCGGAACAAATAATGCCACCATAATTTGTTTTGGATGTGGAAAACCGGGCCACATTAATAGAGATTGCCCGAATAAGGGGAATACTAATGGGCAAGGCCGCAGAAGAGTTTTCAATATTAAAACGGCAGAAACGCAGAAAGACCCGGAGCTTGTTACGGATACGTTTCTTATTGACAATAAATCTGCTTATGTTTTATTTGATTTGGGTGTGGATAGAAGCTATATGAGTAGAGATTTTTGTGCTAAACTAAGTTATCCACTGACGCCCTTGGATAATAAGTTTTTACTCGAATTAGCAAATGGTAAATTAATTACAGCAGATAATATATGTCGGAATCGAGAAATTAAACTGGTTAGCAAAACGTTTAAGATTGATTTGACACCAGTAGAGTTAGGGAGTTTTGATTTGATAATCGGCATGGACTGGTTGAAAAAGGAGAGAGCAGAAATTGTATCTTACAAAAATGCAATTCGCATTGTATGAGAAAAAGGAAAACCCTTAATGGTGTACGGAGAAAAGAGCAACGTGAAGTTAAATCTTATTAGTAACCTGAAGGTACGAAAACTAATAAGAAAAGGTTGCTATGACGTTCTAGCACACGTCGAGAAAGTCAATACCGAAGAAAAGAACATCAATGATGTTCCCGTCACAAAAGAATTTTCCGATGTATTTCCGAAAGAATTACCGGGACTACCTCCACACCGATCTGTTGAATTTCAAATAGATCTCGTACCAGGAGATGTACCAATAGCTCGTGCTCCATATAGACTCACACCCAGCAAAATGAAGGAACTCCAAAGCCAATTACAAGAACTTTTAGAGCGTGGTTTTATACGACCAAGTACATCACCATGGGGAGCTCCTGTTTTGTTTGTCAAAAAGAAGGATGGTACATTCAGGTTGTGTATCGACTACCGAGAGTTGAACAAACTAACCATCAAGAACCGTTACCCACTACTGAGAATCGACGACTTATTTGATCAACTACAAGGCTCGTCAGATTATTCGAAGATCGATTTACGTTCCGGGTATCATCAAATGCGGGTGAAGGAGGATGATATTCCGAAGACTGCTTTCAGGACGCGTTACGGTCATTACGAGTTTATGGTTATGCCGTTTGGTTTGACTAACGCACCACTGTGTTCATGGACCTCATGAACCGAGTGTGTGGACCATACCTTGACAAGTTTGTCATTGTTTTCATCGATGACATACTTATTTACTCAAAGAATGATCAAGAGCACGAAGAACATTTAAGAAAAGTGCTAGCACTGTTGAGAAAAGAAAATCTGTACGCTAAGTTTTCAAAGTGTGCATTTTGGTTGGAAGAAGTCCAATTCCTCGATCACATAGTGAACAAAGAAGGTATTCAAGTGGATCCGGCAAAGATTGAAACCGTTGAAAAGTGGGAAACCCCGAAAACTCCGAAACATATACGCCAATTTTTAGGACTGGCTGGTTACTACCGAAGATTCATCCAAGATTTTTCCAAAGTAGCAAAACCCTTGACTGCATTAACGCATAAAGGGAAAAATTTGAATGGAAGGATGAACAAGAGAAAGCATTTCAATTGTTAAAGAAAAAGCTAACTACGGCACCTATATTGTCATTGCCTGAAGGGAATGATGATTTTGTGATTTATTGTGACGCTTCGAAGCAAGGTCTTGGTTGTGTATTAATGCAACGAACGAAGGTAATTGCTTATGTGTCCAGACAATTGAAGATTCACGAGCAAAATTATACGACTCACGATTTGGAATTGGTCGCTGTTGTTTTTGCATTAAAGAGTTGGAGGCACTACTTATATGGGGTCAAAAGTATCATATATACCGACCACAAAAGTCTCCAACATATATTTGATCAGAAACAACTGAACATGATATAGCGTATGTGGATTGAATTGTTGAATGATTACGACTTTGAGATTCGTTACCACCCGGGGAAGGCAAATGTGGTAGCCGACGCTTTGAGTAGAAAGGACAGAGAACCTATGCGGGTAAAAGCTATGAATATAATTATTCGTACTAACCTTACTACTCAAATAAAGGAGGCGCAACAAGGAGTTTTAAAAGAGAGAAATTTGAAGAATGAAACACCTAAAGGTTCGGAGAAACATCTTAATATTAGGGAAGACGGAACACGGTATAGGACTGAAAGAATTTGGGTACCAAAGTTTGGAGATGTGAGAGAAATGGTACTTAAGGAGCACATAAAACTAGATACTCAATACATCCCGGAGCGGGAAAGATGTACAAAGATCTCAAGAAACACTTATGGTGGCCGGGGATGAAAGCCGATATTGCTAGATATGTAGGAGAATGTTTGACGTGTTCTAAGGTCAAAGCTAAACATCAGAAACCATCAGGTCTACTTCAACAACCCAAAATCCCAGAATGGAAATGGGAAAATATTACCATGGATTTCATTACTAAATTGCCAAGGACTGCAAGTGGTTATGATACTATTTGGGTAATAGTCGATCGTCTCACCAAATCAGCACACTTTTTGCCAATGAGAGAAGATGATAAAATGGAAAAGTTGGCACGTTTTTACTTGAAGGAAGTTGTCTCCAGACATGGAATACCAGTCTCTATTATCTCTGATAGGGATGGCAGATTTGTTTCAAGATTCTGGTAGACGTTGCAACAAGCATTGGGGACTCGTCTAGACATGAGTACTGCTTATCACCCACAAACTGATGGGTAAAGTGAAAGGACAATACAGACCCTTGAAGACATGCTATGAGCATGTGTTATTGATTTCGGAAACAGTTGGGATCGACATCTACCGTTAGCAGAATTTTCCTACAACAACAGTTATCATTCGAGTATTGAGATGGCACCATTCGAGGCACTTTATGGTAGAAAGTTTTGACGACCCGAAAATTTCAGAACAAATTTAAACTTAATCTTTATATGGTTTCGACATAATAAGGAAACTCTATTTAAGTGAATCTCAAAATTTTTGAACTGTTTCATATATTCAATTGACCTTCGACTATTCTCGACGATTCACGAACAATGAATTGTAAATAGATATGTGTGTGTATATATAAATAATAATTCGGAATATAATTTGAAGTATTATATGTTGTTTTTATTAAAAATTAATAAAATAAAAATAGGATATTATAATAATTATTATTTAAAATATATCTCTATATATAATTAAAGTATATTAAAAATAAATATTAAATAATTATAATACTCGTTTGATGTTCCAATTGATATTAAGCAAGTTAAATTCAAACTTATGTAATTTTAAAATAAACGGTGATACGAAAATAAGTTCTATAAATTTTAGGCTTATTAAAAATGTATTTAGGAACTATTTGTTAAGTTTTAACACTTTTTATATTTTACCCAGAATCGAGTGGGACAGTTGATGTAATTTTTATGTAATAAATTAATGATCAAATTTTATACCATAATGACCAAAATAAATAAAGGAATTTAATTTAAAATTTTGGGATTTTTCTGAAAGACTTTTATCCGCCCCTAATTACCAACGGGATACGAAATAGTAGTCCCTGAAAATTGTCGGTAGGATGAAGCCAATATACCTAGCTGCTTAACTGTCATAACCCGACCATAACCATAAGGACGAATACAATAACATATGATTTCATCGCGAGGTATTGACCTCTATATGCGACATTTTTCAAAAACTGCATTCGTTTTTACAATACAAACCATAGCTTTTATTACAAATACAAGGTTTAAACAACTTAATAATGATTATCGTTTAGCGATAATCTTAGACTTACAAACTTTACATGTGATAATAACAATACGACCTCCAACATATTTTACAATACAAATCCTCTGATATGCAGTTTTATTTTTGACACAAATATGCATACTCAAGATCTTGCTTAAATTCAACATGTTGCAGCGGAAGCTTTTAGTTATCACCTGAGAATAAACATGCTTAAAACATCAACATAAAGTTGGTGAGATATAGGTTTAATGCCGGCAGCGTTATAAATATAGACCACAAGATTTCATATATAAACGTTTTAATAAAAATATTCTAAGTTGTTGAGCACTTGATAACCATACTTAACATTTAATCAACGTCGCATATTCTCTTTATTATGAAATCTTACTACACCGTACCAAGTATAGTCACCGAAACGAAGTACTGTGCAACCGTTGAATACTGGTCGTCCAGTCCGGTTGGGGTTGTCAGGCCCGATAGATCTATCAACAGGATTCGCGTTTACAATACCTCATGTAAATAATAGTTACCAAGTTACAGGGAAGTATGCCAGTGGTACAACTCAACGTAGAATATATATTTTTAATCACTTGTGTCTATAACGTAAATCATAAAATGCATGTATTCTCATCCCGAAATATTTAGAGTTTAAAAGTGGGACTATATACTCACTTTTGCCTTGAAGGTATTTATCACGACTTGGTCTCCGATAGATATCACGAACCTAACCATATATATAATATATCAACATATTTTCTTTTTAAGTAATCGTTATATATATATATATATATATATATATATATATATATATATATATATATATATATATATATATATATATATATATATATATATACTTTTAATATTTTCTTAGTCCGTAGTTAGCAGTCCGATGTTAGTGGTCCACAATTAGTTGCTCAATAAAATAAATAAAGACCCCATCGTATTCGTATTGATCAGAATTAATCTCGACCCATGGTACCATGTTGTCAAATGACGTGTTGCGTACATAAAGTACCGTGTTGTCAAATGACGTGTTGCGTACAATCATGAGGTCTTATGATTAATCTTCTCGTGTTGTTTACGGGTGGTCCTGAAATATATAAAATCAAATCATAATTAAATATATATGAAATATCATATTAATTAGAAATATATGATTAATTTAATTTTTCTCCAAATATTTTCGTAGCTAAACTAGCTTCGCATACCCGATCTTGTTTTAGTCGTAGTTTCTTCATTACAACTCCGTTTTTGTTGGTTCAACTTGCCACTTCCTTGGATCGAGTCAAATTTTAAGAATATGAACTGAAAATACCTTAGGTTGTATTCAAAATCACAGGTTATAGGTCAAACTTTGGTGAAACTTATGAAAGTGATCATTTTCCATCATAAAACCAACATTTAATGATCATTTTTCTAAAAATACTTACACTTTGAGTTAAACCATGAAATTTTTATGTGTTAACATATTCATAAGAAATATCATTTTTCCAGAATATGAACTTCCAATTCAAAGCTTAAGATGGTTTTTAATTATCCAACCCAAAACAGCCCCCGGTTGCACTCCGACGACGTAGATTCAGTTTTTAAGGTGTTCTTTGTAAAACCAAGTTATATCTTGTTAAGTTAGCATATCATTATGATATATTACAGGTCTTGAAGTATTTTAAAAGTCAAGTTAGAAGGATCTATTTAGTTTGCGAACAAGTTTGAAATCATTCAAACTATGTTCTTGTTGTTAAAATTTTATACCACAAAATAAGATAGCTATATGAATATGAATTGAATAAGATTATGAATAAGGTTACTACCTCAAGTTACTTGGACAAAGTTACTATAAGAGATGATAAAAATCCTAGAATCAAAAGAGTGGTGGAGTTGGATTGAAAGGTTGGAAGTAAACTTGTTTACTTGGAAGGATTTTTGAAGTGTTCTTGAACGGATTTTCTTATGATGATTAAGGGTTGTTTTTGAAGCTAGATCTTCATGGTTATTTGCTGAGATTGTGAAGAACACTTAAGGTTCCTAAGAGTGTGTTTTTGGTTAGAGAAAATGTGTAGTAAAAATGAAAATGGAATGGAGTATAAATGGTGGTGAAAAGATGTATATATTTGTAATATTGTACAAAAGTCTTGTAATATGCCAAATTGATTAATTATGCATGCTAAGATCCAAAATTGGCTGACTCATGGCTGCTAATAAAGTGATTGTGATGTGTATATACCAATAGTAAATACGTATAGAAGCTGGGTATGATACGGGTACATATACCCTTGATATACGTATAAAAATCTTGAGAAAACGGAACGAGGATTCAAATATAGCTATCTTTTGTAAATATACTTATATTGTTTTATGTATATAAATCCTTTAAAAGTGATAAAATACATATCTATACGATACATGTATAAGCATTATAAGTTTTAAGTATTTAAGTCGAAGAACGTCACATATAGTTATCGTTTTGAAAACTTAAGTTAGTAGTCTCAAAATATACTTATAACTCATTGTTATTAGTATACAATGAGATGTTAAAACATTCTTAGATCATGTTAAATATATAAAAATACATATATATACACAAACGTATAATTATCGTATGTTATATAGTTCGTGATATCATCGGTCAAATTGGATGGTCAAACGTTGTGTAAAACTCTTTTCAAAAACATAAGTCTCAACAATTTAGATTGCTTATCATGTTGGTAAGGTTTAATTTATGTAAATATTAATCTTATAAGTGTAAAATGATCGGAAAAATCCGGGTCGTTACAGTACCTACCCGTTAAATAAATTTCGTCCCGAAATTTTAAAGTTGTACCTATTTTGCGTTCTCGGGAAACAAATGTGGGTACTTTTGTTTCATCTGATCCTCTCGTTCCCAAGTAAACTCGGGACCTCTTCGAGCATTCCAACAAACCTTAACGATTGGTATGTTGCTCTGCTTGAGCTGTTTAACTTCACGGTCCATGATTTCGACTGGTTCTTCTATGAATTGTAGTTTCTCATCGACTTGGATTTCTTCAAGAGGAATGGTGAGATCTTCCTTTGCAAGACATTTCTTGAGGTTTGAGACGTGAAATGAATTATGTACTCCGGCGAGTTGTTGTGGTAACTCGAGTCGATAAGCTACCGGTCCGATGCGTTCGATGATCTTGAACGGGCCTACATACCTTGGGTTCAGTTTACCACTTTTTCCAAAACGTATTACACCTTTCCAAGGTGACACCTTTAGCATAACCATGTCACCGATCTGAAACTCTAATGGTTTCCTTCGGACATCCGCGTAGCTCTTTTGGCGACTACGGGCTGTTTTCAATCTCTCCTTGATTTGTACTATCTTCTCAGTCATTTCGTGTATGATCTCGGGACCAGTTAATTGTCGATCTCCTACTTCATTCCAACAGATAGGGGATCTACACTTCCTTCCATACAGTGCTTCAAATGGTGCAGCTTTAATGCTCGCATGATAACTGTTATTATACGAGAATTCTGCTAATGGTAGATATTTATCCCATCCGTTTCCAAAATCGATCACACATACCCTGAGCATGTCTTCAAGAGTCTGAATTGTTCTTTCACTCTGCCCGTCAGTTTGTGGATGATATGCGGTGCTCATATCCAAACGAGTTCCCAGTGCCTCCTGTAGTGATTGCCAGAACTTTGATGTAAATCTACTATCACGATCAGATATAATGGAAATAGGCATTCCATGCCTTGAAACAATTTCCTTTATATACAATTGTAATAGTTTCTCCATTCTATCTGTTTCCTTTATAGGCAAGAAATGTGCAGATTTGGTGAGACGATCAACTATTACCCAAATGGTGTCATAACCCCAGGCAGTCTTAGGTAACTTTGTGATGAAATCCATGGTAATACCATCCCATTTCCATTCTGGGATTTCTGGTTGTTGAAGTAACCCTGACGGCTTCTGGTGTTCTGCTTTGACTTTGGAACAAGTTAAACATTCCCCAATATATGTTGCAACATCTGTCTTTAAATTAGGCCACTAATAATGCGTCTTAAGATCTTGATACATCTTTCCAACTCCAGGATGTATCGAGTATCTTGTCTTATGTGCCTTGTTCAATATCAACTTCCTTAATCCACCCAACTTTGGTACCCAAATACGGTTTGCAAAATATCGAATTCCGTCTTCCCGTATAACGAGTTGTTTCCCATACTTCTTCATTATTTCATTTCCTATGTTTTCTTTAGTAAGAGCTTCTCGTTGAGCCTCTTTGATTTATGAGTTGAGATTCATGCGAATTTTTATGTTCATTGCTCGTACTCGAATTGGTTCCCGTTCCTTTCTGCTTAGAGCGTCGGCCACTATGTTCGCTTTCCCGGGATGATAGCGAATTTCACAATCATAGTCGTTTATCAGCTCGACCCACCTACGTTGCCTCATGTTCAGCTATTTCTGATCGAAGATATGTTGAAGGCTTTTATGATCGGTAAACACAGTACATTTAACCCCATATAAGTAATGTCTCAATATCTTCAATGCAAACACTACTGCTCCCAGTTCTAGATCATGCGTCGTGTAATTCTGCTCGTGAATCTTCAATTGACGAGATGCGTATGCAATAACTTTCTTTCTTTGCATAAGGACGCAACCAAAACCTTGTCGCGAAGCGTCACAATATATCTCAAAATCATCGTTTCCTTCAGGTAACGATAAAATAGGCGTCGTAGTCAACTTCTTCTTCAGTAATTGAAATGCACTATCCTGCTCATAAGTCCATTCGTACTTCTTTCCTTTTTGTGTTAACGCTGTTAATGGTTTAGCTATTCGGGAAAAATCTTGAATAAACCTTCTATAATAACCAGCTAAACCCAAAAATTGGCGTATCTGCGTTGGTGTCTTAGGAGTCTCCCATTTTTCAATGGCCTCAATTTTAGCTGGATCAACCTGAATTCCTTTGCTACTAACAACGTGGCCAAGAAATTGCACTTCTTTCAACCAAAATGCACACTTAGAAAATTTGGCGTATAACTGTTCTTTTCTTAACAATTCTAATACCAACCTTAAATGCTGCTCATGCTCTTGCTCACTCTTGGAATAGATAAGAATATCGTCAATGAAAACGATAACAAACTTATCTAAATACGGACTACAAACTCGATTCATGAGGTCCATGAATACAGCTGGCGCATTAGTCAACCCAAACGGCATAACCAAAAATTCGTAATGACCGTAGCGTGTCCGAAAAGCAGTTTTTGGAATGTCTTCTTCCTTAACACGTAGTTGATGATAGCCCGACCTTAGGTCGACTTTCGAGTAAACACATGATCCTTGCAATTGATCAAATAAGTCATCAATTCTCGGTAGTGGATACCGATTCTTGATAGTTAACATATTTAATTCACGATAATCTATACACATCCTAAAAGATCCATCTTTCTTCTTGACGAATAAAATCGGAGCTCCCCACGGTGAAGTACTTGGTCGTATGAATCCACGGTCCATTAATTCTTTTAACTGACTCTGAAGTTCTTTTAATCGGACGGTGCAAGTCTATATGGAGCACGAGCCACTGGTGCAGCTCCTGGTACTAGATCTATTTGAAATTCTATAGATCTAAATGGAGGTAATCCCGGCAACTCTTCCGGAAAGACTTCAGGAAAATCTCTTGCCACAGGCATGCCATTGATGCTCTTCACTTTTTTCTTCGTTTCGACTTTATTAACATGTGCTAAGATAGCATAACACCCTTTCTTCAAGCACTTTTGAGCTTTCAAACAACTAATGAGTTTTAGCTTTGAGTTACCCTTCTCTCCATAAATCATTACTGGCATTTTATCCTTATGAGGAATGCGAATTGCCTTCTTGACACACACAACTTCAGCTCCTATTTTGGACATCCAGTCCATGCCGACTATTACATCAAAACTTCCTAATTCTACGGGTATCAAATCAATCTTAAATATTTCTCCGGCTAAATTTATTTTACAATCACGTCAAATTTTATCGGCTTTAATTAGTTTACCATTAGCTAACTCAATCATGTACTTAGTGAAATGTCCCATTCTTATTGATTAAAAACGTTCCATATTAATTGATTTCGTTGCGAGGTTTTGACCTCTATATGAGACGTTTATCAAAGACTGCATTCATTTTTAAAACAAACCATAACCTTTATTTCATAAATAAAGGTTTAAAAAGCTTTACGTAGATTATCAAATAATGATAATCTAAAATATCCTGTTTACACACGACCATTACATAATGGTTTACAATACAAATATGTTACATCGAAATCAGTTTCTTGAATGCAGTTTTTACACAATATCATACAAACATGGACTCCAAATCTTGTCCTTATTTTAGTATGCAACAGCGGAAGCTCTTAATATTCACCTAAGAATAAACATGCTTTAAACATCAACAAAAATGTTGGTGAGTTATAGGTTTAACCTATATATATCAAATCGTAACAATAGACCACAAGATTTCATATTTCAATACACATCCCATACATAGAGATAAAAAACATTCATATGGTGAACACCTGGTAACCGACATTAACAAGATGCATATATAAGAATATCCCCATCATTTCGGGACACCCTTCGGATATGATATAAATTTCGAAGTACTAAAGCATCCGATACTTTGGATGGGGTTTGTTAGGCCCAATAGATCTATCTTTAGGATTCGCGTCAATTAGGGTGTCTGTTCCCTAATTCTTAGATTACCAGACTTAATAAAAAGGGGCATATTCGATTTCGATAATTCAACCATAGAATGTAGTTTCACGTACTTGTGTCTATTTTGTAAATCATTTATAAAACCTGCATGTATTCTCATCCCAAAAATATTAGATTTTAAAAGTGGGACTATAACTCACTTTCACAGATTTTTACTTCGTCGAGAAGTAAGACTTGGCCACTGGTTGATTCACGAACCTATAACAATATATACATATATATCAAAGTATGTTCAAAATATATTTACAACACTTTTAATATATTTTGATGTTTTAAGTTTATTAAGTCAGCTGTCCTCGTTAGTAACCTACAACTAGTTGTCCACAGTTAGATGTACAAAAATAAATCGATAAATATTATCTTGAATCAATCCACGACCCAGTGTATACGTATCTCAGTATTGATCACAACTCAAACTATATATATTTTGGAATCAACCTCAACCTTGTATAGCTAACTCCAACATTCACATATAGAGTGTCTATGGTTGTTCCGAAATATATATAGATGTGTCGACATGATAGGTCGAAACATTGTATACGTGTCTATGGTATCTCAAGATTACATAATATACAATACAAGTTGATTAAGTTATGGTTGGAATAGATTTGTTACCAATTTTCACGTAGCTAAAATGAGAAAAATTATCCAATCTTGTAATACCCATAACTTCTTCATTTTAAATCCTTTTTGAGGAAATCAAATTGCTATGGTTTCATATTGAACTCTATTTTATGAATCTAAACAGAAAAAGTATAGGTTTATTGTCGGAAAAATAAGTTACAAGTCGTTTTTGTAAAGGTAGTCATTTCAGTCGAAAGAACGACGTCTAGATGACCATTTTAGAAAACATACTTCCACTTTGAGTTTAACCATAATTTTTGGATATAGTTTCATGTTCATAATAAAAATCATTTTCCCAGAATAACAACTTTTAAATCAAAGTTTATCATAGTTTTTAATTAACTAACCCAAAACAGCCCGCGGTGTTACTACGACGGCGTAAATCCGGTTTTACGGTGTTTTTCGTGTTTCCAGGTTTTAAATCATTAAGTTAGCATATCATATAGATATAGAACATGTGTTTAGTTGATTTTAAAAGTCAAGTTAGAAGGATTAACTTTTATTTGCGAACAAGTTTAGAATTAACTAAACTATGTTCTAGTGATTACAAGTTTAAACCTTCGAATAAGATAGCTTTATATGTATGAATCGAATGATGTTATGAACATCATTACTACCTCAAGTTCCTTGGATAAACCTACTGGAAATGAGAAAAATATATCTAGCTTCAAAGGATCCTTGGATGGCTTGAAAGTTCTTGAAGCAGAATCATGACACGAAAACAATTTCAAGTAAGATTTCCACTCGAAATAAGATTGTTATAGTTATAGAAATTGAATTAAAGTTTGAATATGATTATTACCTTGTATTAGAAAGATAACCTACTATAAGTAACAAAGGTTTCTTGATCTTGGATGATTACTTGGAATGGATTTAGAAAACTTGGAAGTAAACTTGCAATCTTGGAAGTATTCTTGATTTTATGAAACTAGAACTTTTGGAATTTATGAAGAACACTTAGAACTTGAAGATAGAACTTGAGAGAGATCAATTAGATGAATAAAATTGAAGAATGAAAGTGTTTGTAGGTGTTTTTGGTCGTTGGTGTATGGATTAGATATAAAGGATATGTAATTTTGTTTTCATGTAAATAAGTCATGAATGATTACTCATATTTTTGTAATTTTATGAGATATTTCATGCTAGTTGCCAAATGATGGTTCCCACATGTGTTAGATGACTCACATGGGCTGCTAAGAGCTGATCATTGGAGTGTATATACCAATAGTACATACATCTAAAAGCTGTGTATTGTACGAGTACGAATACGGGTGCATACGAGTAGAATTGTTGATGAAACTGAACGAGGATGTAATTGTAAGAATTTTTGTTAAGTAGAAGTATTTTGATAAGTGTATTGAAGTCTTTTAAAAGTGTATAAATACATATTAAAACACTACATGTATATACATTTTAACTGAGTCGTTAAGTCATCGTTAGTCGTTACATGTAAGTGTTGTTTTGAAACCTTTAGGTTAACGATCTTGTTAAATGTTGTTAACCCAATATTTATAATATCAAATGAGATTTTAAATTATTATATTATCATGATATTATCATGTATGAATATCTCTTAATATGATATATATACATTAAATGTCTTTACAACGATAATCGTTACATATATGTCTCGTTTAAAAATCATTAAGTTAGTAGTCTTGTTTTAACATATGTAGTTCATTGTTAATATACTTAATGATATGTTTACTTATCATAATATCATGTTAACTATATATATATCCATATATATGTCATCATATAGTTTTTACAAGTTTTAACGTTCGTGAATCACCAGTCAACTTGGGTGGTTAATTGTCTATATGAAACATATTTCAATTAATCAAGTCTTAACAAGTTTGATTGCTTAACATGTTGGAAAAATTTAATCATGTAAATATCAATCTCAATTAATATATATAAACATGGAAAAGTTCGGGTCGCTACAGTACCTACCCGTTAAATAAATTTCGTCCCGAAATTTTAAGCTGTTGAAGGTGTTGACGAATCTTCTGGAAATAGATGCGGGTATTTCTTCTTCATCTGATCTTCACGCTCCCAGGTGAACTCGGGTCCTCTACGAGCATTCCATCGAACCTTAACAATTGGTATCTTGTTTTGCTTAAGTCTTTTAAGCTCACGATCCATTATTTCGACGGGTTCTTCGATGAATTGAAGTTTTTCGTTGATTTGGATTTCATCTAACGGAATAGTGAGATCTTCTTTAGCAAAATATTTCTTCAAATTCGAGACGTGGAAAGTGTTATGTACAGCCGCGAGTTGTTGAGGTAACTCAAGTCGGTAAGCTACTGGTCCGACACGATCAATAATCTTGAATGGTCCAATATACCTTGGATTTAATTTCCCTCGTTTACCAAATTGAACAACGCCTTTCCAAGGTGTAACTTTAAGCATGACCATCTCTCCAATTTCAAATTCTATATCTTTTCTTTTAATGTCAGCGTAGCTCTTTTGTCGACTTTGGACGGTTTTCAACCGTTGTTGAATTTGGATGATCTTCTCGGTAGTTTCTTGTATAATCTCCGGACCCGTAATCTGTCTATCCCCCACTTCACTCCAACAAATCGGAGACCTGCACTTTCTACCATAAAGTGCTTCAAACGGCGCCATCTCAATGCTTGAATGGTAGCTGTTGTTGTAGGAAAATTCTGCTAACGGTAGATGTCGATCCCAACTGTTTCTGAAATCAATAACACATGCTCGTAGCATGTCTTCAAGTGTTTGTATCGTCCTTTCGCTCTGCCCATCAGTTTGTGGATGATAGGCAGTACTCATGTCTAGACGAGTTCCTAATGCTTGCTGTAATGTCTGCCAGAATCTTGAAATAAATCTGCCATCCCTATCAGAGATAATAGAGATTGGTATTCCATGTCTGGAGACGACTTCCTTCAAATACAGTCGTGCTAACTTCTCCATCTTGTCATCTTCTCTTATTGGCAGGAAGTGTGCTGATTTGGTGAGACGATCAACTATTACCCAAATAGTATCAAAACCACTTGCAGTCCTTGGCAATTTAGTGATGAAATCCATGGTAATGTTTTCCCATTTCCATTCCGGGATTTCGGGTTGTTGAAGTAGACCTGATGGTTTCTGATGCTCAGCTTTGACCTTCGAACACGTCAAACATTCTCCTACGTATTTAGCAACATCGGCTTTCATACCCGACCACCAAAAATGTTTCTTGAGATCCTTGTACATCTTCCCCGTTCCAGGATGTATTGAGTATCTGGTTTTATGAGCTTCTCTAAGTACCATTTCTCTCATATCTCCAAATTTTGGTACCCAAATCCTTTCAGCCCTATACCGGGTTCCGTCTTCCCGAATATTAAGATGCTTCTCCGATCCTTTGGGTATTTCATCCTTTAAATTTCTCTCTTTTAAAACTCCTTGTTGCGCTTCCTTTATTTGAGTAGTAAGGTTATTATGAATCATTATATTCATAGATTTTACTCGAATGGGTTCTCTGTCCTTCCTGCTCAAGGCATCGGCTACCACATTTGCCTTCCCTGGGTGGTAACGAATCTCAAAGTCGTAATCATTCAATAGTTCAATCCACCTACGTTGCCTCAAATTCAGTTGTTTCTGATTAAATATGTGTTGAAGACTTTTGTGGTCGGTATATATAATACTTTTGACCCCATATAAGTAGTGCCTCCAAGTCTTTAATGCAAAAACAACCGCGCCTAATTCCAAATCATGCGTCGTATAATTTTGTTCGTGAATCTTCAATTGTCTAGACGCATAAGCAATCACCTTCGTTCATTGCATTAATACACAACCGAGACCTTGCTTTGATGCGTCACAATAAATCACAAAATCATCATTCTCTTCAGGCAATGACAATATCGGTGCCGTAGTTAGCTTTTTCTTCAATAACTGAAACGCTTTCTCTTGTTCATCATTCCATTCAAATTTCTTCCCTTTATGCGTTAATACAGTCAAGGGTTTTGCTATTCTGGAAAAGTCTTGGATGAAGCTTCTGTAGTAACCAGCTAGTCCTAAAAACTGGCGTATGTGTTTCGGAGTTTTCGGGGTTTTCCACTTTTCAACAGTTTCTATCTTTGCCGGATCCACCTTAATACCTTCTTTGTTCACTATGTGACCGAGGAATTGAACTTCTTGCAACCAAAATGCACACTTTGAAAACTTAGCGTACAATTCTTCCTTCCTCAATACTTCTAACACCTTTCTCAAATGTTCACCGTGTTCTTGGTCATTCTTTGAGTAAATAAGTATGTCATAAATGAAAACAATGACAAACTTGTCAAGGTATGGTCCACACACTCGGTTCATAAGGTCCATGAACACAGCTGGTGCGTTAGTCAATCCAAACGGCATAACCATAAACTCGTAATGACCATAACGCGTCCTAAAAGCAGTCTTTGGAATATCATCTTCCTTTACTCGCATTTGATGATATCCAGA
The DNA here is from genome assembly GCF_046630445.1 of Rutidosis leptorrhynchoides. Taxonomy (NCBI): domain Eukaryota; kingdom Viridiplantae; phylum Streptophyta; class Magnoliopsida; order Asterales; family Asteraceae; genus Rutidosis; species Rutidosis leptorrhynchoides. The sequence continues at coordinate 521,108,438 of NC_092335.1, read as the reverse complement.
ACGTAAATCGATCTTCGAATAAACCGACGAGCCTTGTAATTGATCAAATAAGTCTTCAATTCTCGGCAGTGGATAACGGTTTTTGATGGTAAGTTTGTTCAACTCTCTGTAGTCAATACACAACCTAAATGTACCATCCTTCTTCTTGACAAACAAAACAGGAGCTCCCCAAGGTGATGTGCTTGGTCGAATGAAACCACGTTCTAATAGTTCTTGCAGTTGGCTTTGCAGTTCTTTCATCTCGCTGGGTGCGAGTCTATAAGGAGCACGAGCTATTGGTGCAGCTCCTGGTACAAGATCTATTTGAAATTCAACAGATCGATGTGGGGGTAATCCCGGTAATTCTTTCGGAAATACATCGGGAAATTCTTTTGCGATGGGAACATCATTGATGCTCTTTTCTTCGGTTTGTACTTTCTCGACGTGTGCTAGAACAGCATAGCAACCTTTTCTTATTAGTTTTTATGCCTTCAAATTACTAATAAGTTGTAGCTTCATGTTGCCCTTTTCTCCGTACACCATTAAGGGTTCTCCTTCTTCTCGTACAATGCGAATTGCATTTTTATAACATACGATCTCTGCTTTCACCTTCTTCAGCCAGTCCATGCCAACTATTACATCAAAACTCCCTAACTCTACTGGTATCAAATCAATCTTAAATATTTCGCTACCCAGTTTAATTTCTCGATTCCGGCATATATTATCTGCTGAAATTAATTTACCATTTGCTAATTCGAGTAAAAATTTACTATCCAACGGCGTCAATGGACAACTTAATTTAGCACACAAATCTCTACTCATATAGCTTCTATCCGCACCCGAATCAAATAAAACGTAAGCAGATTTATTATCAATAAGAAACGTACCCGTAACAAGCTCCGGGTCTTCCTGTGCCTCTGCCGCATTAATATTGAAAACTCTTCCGCGGCCTTGTCCATTCGTGTTCTCCTGGTTCTGGCAATTTCTAATAATGTGGCCCGGTTTTCCACATTTATAACAAACTACATTGGCATAACTTGCTCCGACACTACTTGCTCTGCCATTACTCGTTCCGACACCATTTGTTCCTTTCGTTCTATTAACCCCTGGTCCGTAGACCTCACACTTCGCCACGCTATGACCATTTCTTTTACACTTGTTGCAAAATTTGGTGCAGAACCCCGAGTGATACTTTTCACACCTTTGGCATAGCTGCTTCTGATTGTTGTTGTTGTTGCGGTTATTATTGTTGTTGGGATGATTGTTGTAGTTGTTGTTGTTGTTGTTGTTGTTGTTGTTGTTGTTGTTGTTGTTGTTGTTGTTGTTGTTGTTGTTGTTGTTGTTGTTGTTGTTGTTGTTGTTGTTGTTGTTGTTGTTGGGCCGTTTGTTGTAGTTGCGATTGATGTTGCGATTGTTGGGATAATTGTTGCGATTATTGTTGTAATTGCTGTTGTTGTATTGGTGATTCTTATCACCGTTTTCCTCCCACTTTCTTTTGACTTGCTTCACATTGGCCTCTTCAGCAGTCTGTTCTTTAATTCTTTCTTCAATCTGGTTCACTAGTTTGTGAGCCATTCTACATGCCTGTTGTATGGAGGCGGGCTCGTGTGAACTTATATCTTCTTGGATTCTTTCCGGTAATCCTTTCACAAATGCGTCGATCTTCTCTTCCTCATCTTCGAATGCTCCCGGACACAATAGGCACAATTCTGTGAATCGTCTTTCGTACGTGGTAATATCAAATCCTTGGGTTCGTAACCCTCTAAGTTCTGTCTTGAACTTATTGACCTCGGTTCTGGGATGGTACTTCTCGTTCATCAAGTGCTTGAATGCTGACCACGGTAGTGCGTACGCATCGTCTTGTCCCACTTGCTCTAGATAGGTATTCCACCATGTTAACGCAGAACCTGTGAAGGTATGCGTAGCGTATTTCACTTTGTCCTCTTCAGTACACTTACTTATGGCAAACACCAATTCGACCTTCTCGGTCCACCGTTTCAATCCAATCGGTCCTTCGGTTCCATCAAATTCCAAAGGTTTGCAGGCAGTGAATTCTTTGTAGGTGCATCCTACATGATTTCCTGTACTGCTAGATCCAAGGTTATTGTTAGTATGTAGCGCAGCCTGTACTACGGCTATGTTTGAAGCTAGAAATGTACGGAATTCCTCTTCATTCATATTCACGGTGTGTCGAGTAGTCGGTGCCATTTCCTTCAAAATAGTCAAATGGAACAAGTTAATCATACAGAATATTAAGAGTAGTTAATAGTATTTCGTAGCATAATATGAACTCATTTATAAAAGCTTTTTCTTCATATTAGCATTTTATAAGTTTAAATTCGGGTAGTACCTACCCGTTAAGTTCATACTTAGTAGCTAATATACAATTCAACTACTACAATTCTATATGAAAAACTGATTATAATAATATTTCGCGTTCAAACTTTTACACAATTTTTTACAAACTTACAATACCGCTTATTTTACATATAGCATGAAATATAGCACACAATAAATTTGATACAAGATGGTTGTGAAGATAATTCTAGCTAGTACACAAGTCGTTCAGCAAAGGCAATAAAGACACGTAATTCATACGTCCAGAAACAAGTCATGCATTCTGGTTTTACTAGGATTACTTCCCATCCTTGGTCTTGTGGAACATAACCGTTATGGCCGTTGATAAGACAGCGTGTTGTAACGTCGTCAAAGGGACGAGGGTTACGTAATGTCCAACAGTCCCGTAACAATCTAAAAACCTTATTTCTTACCCCAATTACCGACTCCGTCACTTGTGGAAACGTTTTGTTTAATAGTTGTAGCCCGATGTTCTTGTTCTCACTTTGGTGAGAAGCGAACATTACTAATCCGTAAGAATAACATGCTTCTTTATGTTGCATGTTAGCCGCTTTTTCTAAATCACGAAGTCCAATATTCAGATATATTGAGTCAAAATAATTTCTTAACCCATTGCGTAAAATAGCATTTGGGTTCCCCGCAATATATGCGTCAAAGTAAACACATCGTAACTTATGGATTTCCCAATGTGATATCCCCCATCTTTCGAACGAAAGCCTTTTATAAACCAAGGCATTCTTGGAACGTTCACAAACTGATCTCGTCTTAAATAGTTGTGCCGAAGAATTCTGACCGACTCTAGACAAGATTTCATCAATCATGTCTCCGGTTAGGTCTCTTAAAATATTGGGTTGTCTATCCATTTTGTGTTTTTATACTGTAAAATAGACAAGAGTTAGATTCATAAAAAAATACTTATTAATACAAGCAATTTTTACATATATCATAAAGCATAAGGACACTATATTACATATATTACACCACACGAATACAACTATCTTATTCTGACTCGCTTGTTTCTTCTTCTTCGGTTTTGGTTCGTTTTGCCAAGTTTCTAGGGATATATGATGTTCCCCTAATACGAGCCGTCGTTTTCCACATTGGTTTAGAAAAACCTGGTGGTTTAGAGGTTCCCGGGTCATTGTTACAACTTAAGGACTTCGGGGGTTGACGATACATATAAAGTTCATCGGGGTTGGAATTAGATTTCTCTATTTTTATGCCCTTTCCCTTATTACTTTCTTTTGCCTTTTTAAATTCAGTTGGGGTAATTTCTATAACATCATCGGAATTCTCGTCGGAATCCGATTCATCGGAGAATTGGTAATCCTCCCAATATTTTGCTTCCTTGGCGGAAACACCATTGACCATAATTAACCTTGGTCGGTTGGTTGAGGATTTTCTTTTACTTAACCGTTTTATTATTTCCCCCACCGGTTCTATTTCTTCATCCGGTTCCGATTCTTCTTCCGGTTCCGATTCTTCTTCCGGTTCTGATTCTTCTTCCGGTTCCTCTTCGGGAACTTGTGAATCAGTCCACGAATCATTCCAATTTACATTTGACTCTTCATTATTATTAGGTGAGTCAATGGGACTTGTTCTAGAGGTAGACATCTATCACATAATATCAAACGCGTTAAGAGATTAGTATATCACATAATATTCACATGTTAAAAATATATAGTTTCCAACAAAATTTGTTAAGCAATCATTTTTCAAGTAAACACGGTCGAAGTCCAGACTCACTAATGCATCCTAACAAACTCGATAAGACACACTAATGCAAAATTCTGGTTCTCTAAGACCAACGCTCGGATACCAACTGAAATGTCCCGTTCTTATTGATTAAAAACGTTCCATATTAATTGATTTCGTTGCGAGGTTTTGAACTCTATATGAGACGTTTTTCAAAGACTGCATTCATTTTTAAAACAAACCATAACCTTTATTTGATAAATAAAGGTTTAAAAAGCTTTACGTAGATTATCAAATAATGATAATCTAAAATATCCTGTTTACACACGACCATTACATAATGGTTTACAATACAAATATGTTACATCGAAATCAGTTTCTTGAATGCAGTTTTTACACAATATCATACAAACATGGACTCCAAATCTTGTCCTTATTTTAGTATGCAACAGCGGAAGCTCTTAGTATTCACCTGAGAATAAACATGCTTTAAACGTCAACAAAAATGTTGGTGAGTTATAGGTTTAACCTATATATATCAAATCGTAACAATAGACCACAAGATTTCATATTTCAATACACATCCCATACATAGAGATAAAAATCATTCATATGGTGAACACCTGGTAACCGACATTAACAAGATGCATATATAAGAATATCCCCATCAATCCGGGACACCCTTCGGATATGATATAAATTTCGAAGTACTAAAGCATCCGGTACTTTGGATGGGGTTTGTTAGGCCCAATAGATCTATCTTTAGGATTCGCGTCAATTAGGTTGTCTGTTCCCTAATTCTTAGATTACCAGACTTAATAAAAAGGGGCATATTCGATTTCGATAATTCAACCATAGAATGTAGTTTCACGTACTTGTGTCTATTTTGTAAATCATTTATAAAACCTGCATGTATTCTCATCCCAAAAATATTAGATTTTAAAAGTGGGACTATAACTCACTTTCACAGATTTTTACTTCGTCGAGAAGTAAGACTTGGCCACTGGTTGATTCACGAACCTATAACAATATATACATATATATCAAAGTATGTTCAAAATATATTTACAACACTTTTAATATATTTTGATGTTTTAAGTTTATTAAGTCAGCTGTCCTCGTTAGTAACCTACAACTAGTTGTCCACAGTTAGATGTACAGAAATAAATCGATAAATATTATCTTGAATCAATCCACGACCCAGTGTATACGTATCTCAGTATTGATCACAACTCAAACTATATATATTTTGGAATCAACCTCAACCCTGTATAGCTAACTCCAACATTCACATATAGAGTGTCTATGGTTGTTCCGAAATATATATAGATGTGTCGACATGATAGGTCGAAACATTGTATACGTGTCTATGGTATCTCAAGATTACATAATATACAATACAAGTTGATTAAGTTATGGTTGGAATAGATTTGTTACCAATTTTCACGTAGCTAAAATGAGAAAAATTATCCAATCTTGTTTTACCCATAACTTCTTCATTTTAAATCCTTTTTGAGTGAATCAAATTGCTATGGTTTCATATTGAACTCTATTTTATGAATCTAAACAGAAAAAGTATAGGTTTATTGTCGGAAAAATAAGTTACAAGTCGTTTTTGTAAAGGTAGTCATTTCAGTCGAAAGAACGACGTCTAGATGACCATTTTAGAAAACATACTTCCACTTTGAGTTTAACCATAATTTTTGGATATAGTTTCATGTTCATAATAAAAATCATTTTCCCAGAATAACAACTTTTAAATCAAAGTTTATCATAGTTTTTAATTAACTAACCCAAAACAGCCCGCGGTGTTACTACGACGGCGTAAATCCGGTTTTACGGTGTTTTTCGTGTTTCCAGGTTTTAAATCATTAAGTTAGCATATCATATAGATATAGAACATGTGTTTAGTTGATTTTAAAAGTCAAGTTAGAAGGATTAACTTTTATTTGCGAACAAGTTTAGAATTAACTAAACTATGTTCTAGTGATTACAAGTTTAAACCTTCGAATAAGATAGCTTTATATGTATGAATCGAATGATGTTATGAACATCATTACTACCTCAAGTTCCTTGGATAAACCTACTAGAAATGAGAAAAATAGATTTAGCTTCAAAGGATCCTTGGATGGCTTGAAAGTTCTTGAAGCAGAATCATGACACGAAAACAATTTCAAGTAAGATTTCCACTCGAAATAAGATTGTTATAGTTATAGAAATTGAATTAAAGTTTGAATATGATTATTACCTTGTATTAGAAAGATAACCTACTATAAGTAACAAAGGTTTCTTGATCTTGGATGATTACTTGGAATGGATTTAGAAAACTTGGAAGTAAACTTGCAATCTTGGAAGTATTCTTGATTTTATGAAACTAGAACTTTTGGAATTTATGAAGAACACTTAGAACTTGAAGATAGAACTTGAGAGAGATCAATTAGATGAAGAAAATTGAAGAATGAAAGTGTTTGTAGGTGTTTTTGGTCGTTGGTGTATGGATTAGATATAAAGGATATGTAATTTTGTTTTCATGTAAATAAGTCATGAATGATTACTCATATTTTTGTAATTTTATGAGATATTTCATGCTAGTTGCCAAATGATGGTTCCCACATGTGTTAGGTGACTCACATGGGCTGCTAAGAGCTGATCATTGGAGTGTATATACCAATAGTACATACATCTAAAAGCTGTGTATTGTACGAGTACGAATACGGGTGCATACGAGTAGAATTGTTGATGAAACTGAACGAGGATGTAATTGTAAGCATTTTTGTTAAGTAGAAGTATTTTGATAAGTGTATTGAAGTCTTTCAAAAGTTTATAAATACATATTAAAACACTACATGTATATACATTTTAACTGAGTCGTTAAGTCATCGTTAGTCGTTACATGTAAGTGTTGTTTTGAAACCTTTAGGTTAACGATCTTGTTAAATGTTGTTAACCCAATATTTATAATATCAAATGAGATTTTAAATTATTATATTATCATGATATTATCATGTATGAATATCTCTTAATATGATATATATACATTAAATGTCTTTACAACGATAATCGTTACATATATGTCTCGTTTAAAAATCATTAAGTTAGTAGTCTTGTTTTTACATATGTAGTTCATTGTTAATATACTTAATGATATGTTTACTTATCATAGTATCATGTTAACTATATATATATATATATATATATATCCATATATATGTCATCATATAGTTTTTACAAGTTTTAACGTTCGTGAATCACCAGTCAACTTGGGTGGTCAATTGTCTATATGAAACATATTTCAATTAATCAAGTCTTAACAAGTTTGATTGCTTAACATGTTGGAACCATTTAATCATGTAAATATCAATCTCAATTAATATATATAAACATGGAAAAGTTCGGGTCACTACACTTAGCATCTAGAGGTAATGATGAACAATTCAATTTAGCGTAAAAGTCTCTACTCACGTAACTTCTATCGGCACCAGTATCAAATATAATAGATGCGGATAAGTTATTAATGGTAAACGTACCCGTAACAAGCTTCGGGTCTTCACACGCCTCTCTAGCATTAATAACAAATGCTCTTCCACGTGCAGATCCATTATTCTTCTCTGGATTCGGACACTGGCTCTTATAATGACCCTATTTCCCATACCCATAACAGGTAACAGTGGCCAAGGCAGTTCTATTTGCATTAGTGGCAGGAGTCTTGGTGCCATTTGTATTTGTAACAGAAATCCGACAATCTTCAGCAAGATGACCCCTTCGATTACAATTTTCGCACACCACATTACAATAACCAGAGTGATGTTTATGGCATCTGTTACATAAAGGATTTCATCCTTTGTAACCTGAGTTCGAACCGCTACCTGCATCTTGCGTGGTTTCTTGTTTCTTATTGGATTGTTGATGATTACCTTCCCACTTTCTTTTGTTTCCCGATGTCTTGACATCGGTGTTCTTATCCAGAATAATCTGGTCCATCAACTCGTTCGCCATGGTGATAGCTTCATGAATAGTCTTGGGTTTGGATGCTGTAACATTTGCCTTGACCTTTTTAGGCAAACCGTCTTTGTACAGTTCAATCTTTCGTTCTTCGGTTGGTACCAATTCGGGACATAGCAAAGCTAATTCCATGAATCGCTGATTGTAGTTGGTGAGTTCTGTACCAACAACTTTCAGGCTTCGTAATTCAGCTTCCAACTTCCTAACCTCGTTCCTTGGACAATACTCGTTGATTAGCATTGGTTTGAATTCTTCCCAGGGAGTATCATAAGCTACATCTCCTCCTTCGGCCTTCACATAGTTTTTTCACCATGTGAGTGCACTATCTTGTAAGGTGCACGATGCATACTTGGTCATGTCCTTCTCAATACAACCACTGATTTTAAACACAGACTCAATCTTTTCGATCCACCGGGTTAAACCGACTGGTCCTTCTGTTCCACTGAATGATGAGGGCTTGCAACCTTGAAAAGTTTTGTAAGTACATCCCACACGAGGATTTGGGTTAACTGCAGCACCTCTCGTAGCCTCGACCCATAACATTCTGTCATCCACTCGCTGATTGATGAGTTCCTCGATTTCTTGTTCCGTTATTCGGTTCAATCGCGCCATAATCTTCAATAAGAATGAAAAAAAATAATTATTCACATGGAATATTATAGATGTAGTATGTATTTACAGTACATCATAGCTTATTAATAATATGAACCAGTTATTATTATAAAAGCCTTTTCTTCTTATTAGCGTTTTATAATTATACCAAGGGTAGTACCTACCCGTTAAAGTTCATACTTAATAGCTTAGTACAGAAATCAATTACTATCACCCAAATAATACTCAACCATGGAAAATTATTGCATTTCACACTTCACTATTTTACATATGCTTATCTTACATCAAACATTAAGCAAACCATACTAGTAATATTATACAAAATGTTATATGATCCCATGGTTTAAAACAACAGCGTGTCATTTAACCCAAAGCGTTCGTGTTCAAAGGAATCGCTTAAAGGTTATCCTGGTTGTCTCCCTGCGTTTTGGCTGAGGGGCTGAAGAACTGGATGCTGGGATAGAACTAATAGGAATAGCGGGAATAGGTGTGGAAGTATCTGGTGGAGTTGGTGCCACAACATCCTCTCTGAACTTGGGATTCGGATTTTCCAATTCAGTAGCCTTTCGTTTCTTTCCTCGTTCGAACTTGTCTTTCGTAATTTCCTGTATTTCTTCCTCCTCAGGATCACTTTCCGATTCCTCTTCAATTAATTCATCCGGAACTTGTGAGTCTTCCCCAAAGGTGTCGTTTTCATCATCAGATAGGTTAATGACTGGAACACCATCTGAAGATTCTGGTTCGGAGTCGCTGAATGTGATAACAAGTTCTAAGCCAGACATCTATCACATAACAACTAGTAAATTAGTATCACATAATATTTACATATTAATTTTTAACCAACAATGATAAGCAATATTTTTCGAAATCAAACACGGTCAAAGTCCAGACTCACTAATGCATCCTAACAAACTCGATAAGACACACTAATGCAAATTTTCTGGTTCTCTAAGACCAACGCTCTAATACCACATGTCATAACCCGACCTTAACCATAAGGACGAATACAATAACATATGATTTCATCGCGAGGTATTGACCTCTATATGCGACATTTTTCAAAAACTGCATTAGTTTTTACAATACAAACCATAGTTTTTATTACAAATACAAGGTTTAAACAACTTAATAATGATTATCGTTTAGCGATAATCTTAGACTTACAAACTTTACATGTGATAATAACAATACGACCTCCAACATATTTTACATTACAAATCCTCCGATATGCAGTTTTATTTTTGACACAAATATGCATACTCAAGATCTTGCTTAAATTCAACATGTTGCAGCGGAAGCTTTTAGTTATCACTTGAGAATAAACATGCTTAAAACGTCAACATAAAGTTGGTGAGATATAGGTTTAATGCCGCCAGTGTTATAAATATAGACCACAAGATTTCATATATAAACGTTTTAATAAAAATATTCTAAGTTATTGAGCACTTGATAACCATACTTAACATTTAATCAACGTCGCATATTCCCTTTATTATGAAATCTTACTACACCGTACCAAGTGTAGTCACCGAAACGAAGTACTGTGCAACCGTTGAATACTGGTCGTCCAGTCCGGTTGGGGTTGTCAGGCCCGATAGATCTATCAACAGGATTTGCGTTTACAATACCTCATGTAAATAATAGTTACCAAGTTACAGGGAAGTATGCCAGTGGTACAACTCAACGTAGAATATATATTTTTAATCACTTGTGTCCATAACGTAAATCATAAAATGCATGTATTCTCATCCCGAAATATTTAGAGTTTAAAAGTGGGACTATATACTCACTTTTGCCTTGAAGGTATTTATCACGACTTGGTCTCCGATAGATATCACGAACCTAACCATATATATAATATATCAACATATTTTCTTTTTAAGTAATCGTTACATATACATATATATATATATATATATATATATATATATATATATATATATATATATATATATATATATATATATATATATATATATATATATATATATATATATATATATATACTTTTAATATTTTCTTAGTCCGTAGTTAGCAGTCCGATGTTTGTGGTCCACAATTAGTTGCTCAATAAAATAAATAAAGACCCCATCGTATTCGTATTGATCAGAATTAATCTTGACCCATGGTACCATGTTGTCAAATGACGTGTTGCGTACATAAAGTACCGTGTTGTCAAATGACGTGTTGCGTACAATCATGAGGTCTTATGATTAATCTTCTCGTGTTGTTTACGGGTGGTCCTGAAATATATAAAATCAATTCATAAGTAAATATATATGAAATATCATATTAATTAGAAATATATGATTAATTTAATTTTTCTCCAAATATTTTCGTAGCTAAACTAGCTTCGCATACCCGATCTTGTTTTAGTCGTAGTTTCTTCATTACAACTCCGTTTTTGTTGGTTCAACTTGTCACTTCCTTGGATCGAGTCAAATTTTAAGAATATGAACGGAAAATACCTTAGGTTGTATTCAAAATCACAGGTTATAGGTCAAACTTTGGTGAAACTTATGAAAGTGATCATTTTCCATCATAAAAACAACATTTAATGATCATTTTTCTAAAAATACTTACACTTTGAGTTAAACCATGAAATTTTTATGTGTTAACATATTCATAAGAAATATCATTTTTCCAGAATATGAACTTCCAATTCAAAGCTTAAGATGGTTTTTAATTATCCAACCCAAAACAGCCCCCGGTTGCATTCCGACGACGTAGATTCAGTTTTTAAGGTGTTCTTTGTAAAACCAAGTTATATCTTGTTAAGTTAGCATATCATTATGATATATTACAGGTCTTGAAGTGTTTTAAAAGTCAAGTTAGAAGGATCTATTTAGTTTGCGAACAAGTTTGAAATCATTCAAACTATGTTCTTGTTGTTAAAATTTTATACCACAAAATAAGATAGCTATATGAATATGAATTGAATAAGATTATGAATAAGGTTACTACCTCAAGTTACTTGGACAAAGTTACTGTAAGAGATGAGAAAAATCCTAGAATCAAAAGAGTGGTGGAGTTGGATTGAAAGGTTGGAAGTAAACTTGTTTACTTGGAAGGATTTTTGAAGTGTTCTTGAATGGATTTTCTTATGATGATTAAGGGTTGTTTTTGAAGCTAGATCTTCATGGTTATTTGCTGAGATTGTGAAGAACACTTAAGGTTCCTAAGAGTGTGTTTTTGGTTAGAGAAAATGTGTAGTAAAAATGAAAATGGAATGGAGTATAAATGGTGGTGAAAAGATGTATAAATTTGCAATATTGTGTAAAAGTCTTGTAATATGCCAAATTGATTAATCATGCATGCTAAGATCTAAAATTGGCTGACTCATGGCTGCTAATAAAGTGATTGTGATGTGTATATACCAATAGTAAATACGTATAGAAGCTGGGTATGATACGGGTACATATACCCTAGATATACGTATAAAAATCTTGAGAAAACGGAACGAGGATTCAAATATAGCTATCTTTTGTAAATATACTTATATTGTTTTATGTATATAAATCCTTTAAAAGTGATAAAATACATATCTATACGATACATGTATAAGCATTATAAGTTTTAAGTATTTAAGTCGAAGAACGTCACATATAGTTATCGTTTTGAAAACTTAAGTTAGTAGTCTCAAAATATACTTATAACTCATTGTTATTAGTACACAATGAGATGTTAAAACATTCTTAGATCATGTTAAATATATAAAAATACATATATATACACAAACGTATAATTATCGTATGTTATATAGTTCGTGATATCATCGGTCAAATTGGACGGTCAAACGTTGTGTAAAACTCTTTTCAAAAACATAAGTCTCAACAATTTAGATTGCTTATCATGTTGGTAAGGTTTAATTTATGTAAATATTAATCTTATAAGTGTAAAACGATCGGAAAAATCCGGGTCGTTACATTAATTGTTGTTCCTGTTTCATTTCATTGTGTATTATTATTATATTATTAATATTAATATTATTATATTACATAGGTCTGTTGAGCATATCCGAAAAATGAATTGATTGACAAAGTTATTGTGTTTGCTTTTGTTCATTTCCAATCATCTCTATAATATCTATTATATATACTGATGTCTGCGAGGTGTACTAGAAAATAGTATTATTTTTACAACGAAATAACTATTAAATACGATACAATTTTACACAAGATATTTATTTATTTATAGAATGGGATATACCTAAACCTTGCTACAACACTATAGGCAGTGTACCTAATCGTAGTGTAGTATAGTTTTTAGTAAGTCCGGTTCGTTCCACAGGGAGCTGGATTATTTCACACTATATTTTAATTAACTATATTTGTACAAAATATATATAATTATATATAATAATATATAAAAGGGAGGTTTACCGTTTAATGACCGGTTTGTTGATTTTATATTTTAAGCGAAGCGTAAAGTAAATGACGATATTTAACTAACAATATAAAATAAATAACAATAATTAAAATGACAATAAATAAAAGTACGAGGAAATATGAAATAAAATATATTATTCTTATTTAAACTTCCGTAATCATGATGTTTGACGTGTTGATTTTAGTTTATTACCATGGGTTAATTGTTCTTTGTCCTGGATTATTTAATATGTCCGTCTGGTTTTTGTCCATAACAGTCCATCAGTCATAAATATAAAGTGCGAGTGTCCTCATCAAATTATCCTTATATCCGAAGTCAAATATTCCAACTAATTGGGGACTTAAACTGTAACAAGGTCTTAATACTTTGTTTAATAATTACACCAGGATATCGACTGTGTGTAACCCAAGGTTTAATACTTTGTTAACAATTACGCCAAGTGTCCTTGTACATAATTTCACCCCTGTTTTAATAAGTCCATAGACTATTAATCCATTCCCGTGTCCGGTTAAATGAACGATTATTCGTACATATAAATATCCCGCCCATCGTGTCCGATCGAGTGTATATGGTTATTTATAAGTACGTCCAATTGTAAATCTTTATATTAAAATTAAAAAATTATCATTTAGTTAAACAAATATAAAGCCCATTAATAGCCCATAGTCTAATTTCCACAAGTGTCGTTCTTTTGTCCAAACCCCAATTATGATACAAAGTCCAATTACCCAATTTAAGTATTTTAGCCCAACATCATGATTACTTCGTTTTAAATAAGCATAATAATAACTTAGCTACGAGACATTAATTTAAAAAGGAGAACATAGCTTACATTGATTATTTATCGCGTAGTGTTACACGGACAGAGCTCCGACTTTAAAACCCGTAAAATAACCTTTGCATAACCCAAAACTAATCTAATATAAAACTACACTATAATATATATATATATATATATATATATATATATATATATATATATATATATATATATATATATAATATATATATATATTTATTATTATTACAGAGGAGTATTATTATTATTATTTTTGGTGTTTTGAACTCGGCAGAAGCTCGTTGCATTTATAGGACATTTCTAATTTTGGAGGCTCTGCGAGTGCGGAGGTTTAAGCCTTCACAGCTCCGCGAGTGCGGACTTACTGAATCCAGCTCACCAAATTTTGGATCCTAGCTTTGTCGCAATATTTATTATATATATATAATATATAAATAATTTATATAATTATTTAAATATTATATTATATTCTTGTGCATAGTTGACTTGTAATTTTAGGCCCGTTGCGTCGCGCGTTGATAGTTGGCTCAGGTCCCGGTTCCGGATTTTCAAACGTCCTTTCGTATAATTTAATATCTTGTACTTTGCGTTCCGCAACTTGTACTCTTGTCATTTTTAGACGTTTCTTATCAATAAATTGAACCACTTGGATTGTATCTTGTACATTTGAGCATTTTGGACGTTTGCATCTTCAAATCTTCGTTTTTGCCTTTTGTCTTCGCACGTATTTAATATAAACGATTACAACTTAAAATAAGACAATTACAACTAAATAATTTACATATTGGGAGGATATTGCTACAAAATATATGTTCATTTGGAGCACTATCAAATATCCCCACACTTGAACGTTGCTTGTCCTCAAGCAATACATAACTTGAAATTAAAATCACACTTCACTCGAATCACTTTTTTATTCACACACTTTATACATCAGTGATTTTGATACAGTGGTATAAACAATGATAGTAACAATGTTGTTTACAGTCCCACATGACTATAAAAATTTAGATCCATTAAGGAAATTGGATCTTTATGAAAACATTTGATCATTTGAAAATTCAATCTAGTTTTTACCCTAGATAAGTTTTCCGGAATAACCCTTCACCGGTGTTGCAAAATATTTTTGTGGGTTTTGTGGGTTTCAGATTTGAAAATTTTAGCTCAACATTTGCGGTTTTGTGTTACCCACATGCTAACCTTGTATTAGGAAAGCAACACGTCCAGTTTACTTGTCCCGTATATTACCTTTCGGTAAACTACCATCCAGTTGTAAAGGAAAGCGATGAACAAGAAACTGTTAAGGCAATGTCTAATGACATGCATTTGATTATGGTCCAAAAATGTGTCGGATGCAGTTACTATCCTTTGTAGGAGAAATAGTAAAGATCACCCTATGATTTTTCGGTCTGGCACAAGGTCCTGTCTTCGACCATGCTATGCAACCACCGTTCTTACGGTTGACACCCGATTTGGTTCAGGTGACCTAATGAATTCCAGGTGAATTCTCAGGATTTTACGTTCAATGGTAATGAACGCATTGAAAATGGGTTTTTAGAAAACAAATCGGTTTGTAATTTTGATCAAAATATTTTCTCGTTCAAGCTCGAGTTTAGATATCATCGAATTCCATGAGTTTAAATTCTCAATCTTTAAGGTCAATATCAAGGATTGAGTAATATCAGGCTTAAAAGCTGATTTTTAATCTTTAAGGAGATTATCCTTTCTGGGGATCTGATTCATTAGTCTTATCAAGCTAATTTGCACGGTGCCCCCCCCCATTGTACGAGATAAATCCTTCTCATGGTTAGGATAAATCTGACCACTTGGCGACCTTGTTTGATGCTGAGGTCCCTGGATTTCCTGCTGATTTTAGAGATGAATTTTCTAGATTTTTCGTCAACCTACAGCTGGTCTGGACGACAACTTCTTGACCTAAATCAAGAAGCGCGTGTCTTTTTCGGAAGACTTTACTTCCTTTTAATGATGGAATTGATTCATCGTGTAGATCCATCTTTTCTTTTATCTTTATTATAATATTGCGGGTAAAACAGTCAATTTAGTCCAAAATAGAAGTACCTGCAATAACTTTACAAAAACATGTGATAGATAGTTTTTAATTGAATAACTTGGTACATTCTCCCCACACTTGGCTTTTTCTTTGCCTTTTTATTCTCCTTTATTTCATTTTAAATGAATTCAAGCGTTTTAGGTTGTTTCTCAATTTATGTCCTTTCCGAGGTAACAATAATTTCGGTATTATCACCTAGTTTTATCGTTCATAAATATGTATAAACATGATTTTTAATTCATTTAGTTGAAAATTTTTAAAATTTTCACAATATTTAGAAAATAAGACAAGTATAAACCCGAGAGAATTTATAACCCTTCCCCACACTTGAGATCATGCAATGCCCTCATTTGCATGAAATCAGACTATATTTATAACTTCATGAGGGTGATTAAAAATACCCAGTTTGTAATTACAAAACTCGTCGAATGATAGATGGCGCGCCTCATCGTTCATTCCTTCTTGTTTTATCACACATGTTTTTCTTCAAAAACGGTTGCTTTTCTGAACTGTTATCTAATATTTGAAAATATGTATTTTACCCTAACTCATCATGCATTTTTATTAACGAGTTATGCACTAACCCGAACCCCTAATTTAACGTTAAGTGGGGTTAGACTTCCCCACACTTAGCTGACGACATGTGAAGTCGGTAGAATAAGTTCCACGAACTAAAATAGTGAGCCAGTTATTGACATCTCGGGTGGTGTATAATATATCAATGGGTTTAAAGTTTAGAATCACCCGATCGTCACTACTTAATTCGTTTTTAAGTGTAGCTTTTAGTAAATGGATATGTTTCTTTTCTGGTTCTTGGTCAAATGGATCGATATACACTGACATACATATTATAGGGTGGACAATTCCTAACATTTCCTTCCTTTTATTCTCGGGATTAAAGGTTTCACCTCTATTACCCAATTGGGTGAAATCCGAGGTGTCATTATCTATTACAGCTTGTAGTTCATCTTCGATAGATGACTCATCTATTGAGAATATTAGGTTGGAAGGTTGTGGAATGGTGAATTTCGGGATCGAAGTAGATTCTTCTTCATTAACAGTACTTATCGGTCCCACCACTTTGGTCTCGGGGGTAAAATTTTCAACGTTATCGTTTTCCCAAGAGTACCAATTTGTCACCCTTACTTCTTCTTCATTCATTGATTGATCGATGATTTCTTCGGTAGAGGCTAATGTGTCGATATGTTGTGAAATTGGTAAAGCTGAATAAAAAGTATCATCGGGATAGTTGGTGATTTCGGAGCTCTCGAATTCATCAAAATTCGATGATATGAGATTTTCTTGCACACGACTCCTTAGATCAACAGGTGTGTAATCTGATAGAGTTTCAGCTTGCCTATTTACAAACTCTCTCATTTGTTTATTTTGAGCATCAAGTTCTTCGAGTTTGATTTTCATATAATCTAAAGAATTTTCAGACACATAATTTTCCTCATTTTCTGGTTGTTGAGTTTGGATATATTCTTGGGAATAATCCCAATTTGAATTGTATTCTTCATAACCATTCCATTCAGGTTCCATGGGTGCATAATTTTCCATAGGAACGTAATAATAACATTCCCATGTTGAGTGATAATCTCCATAGATTTCACAACCAGTTATTGTTTCGTCATTCGTGATACAAGATTAACCGAACGAATTTTCATCAACACTCTTTTGAGAGTATTGATTAAATTGATTTCGTATGTCATAAAGAGTTTCCAAAATATTCTCGAGATTTTCCATAATGCGCTTATTACCAAATTTTAGCTACAATGTGGTGTATTTACTAATTATCCTATTAGTTATAAAACTAAAAATTATATAAGTTATCAAATTAATAGACTTTTCTGATTTTGCCCACGTTTCGAATAGCCAATAGATGCAGCAGGGAGCCAGATCCCTTTAAATAGGAAGCTCACAACTCAGCCACTAACAAATCCAACTATTACTACGAACCAGAAAATTTGGATGTCTATCAATTTAACCGCTTAAAATAATTTTTCGTTTGGAATTTTTTTTTAGAGAAGAAATAGAAAATCTATGTCCTAAAAACTAGCGTGTCGAGAAATAAGAAAGAAAAAGATTACGCGTCGAAAAACGTCGAAAAATAAAAATAAGAAAGTAGCGCGTCGTAACTTAAAAGGTACTAAAATTTATAAATGGCGTCGCAAAATTCTAAAGCACCTGAATCTTAATCTAAAGAAAAGGCACTTAAGGGATTTTACGGCAAAGCCTAAAAATCTAGAAATATAAAATAACTACGGCAAGAACTAAGTTTAAAACTAATTACGAATGTTAAATATACAAATTACGAATTAAACGATAAAAAAAATACAATTAATAAAAAGAAACTAAAAATGGCAAAATTACAATTTTAATAAAAATATTATTTTTATATTATTATTATATATTATATAAAATTATTAATCTATAATAATAATACTTAAAATTACAAATTAATATAACTAGATATAAAAATATATTATTAAATAAAACCCTAATTAGGTTTAAGTAATAATAATATATTAATTAACCCTAATTGTGTAATTATTACGTACAAGGTTGCAGCTGTCAAAGCAGCTCCGCGAGTGCGGATACCTACAGCCCAAAAAGCTCCGTGAGTGCGGATTAATGCAGGCTCAAACTGATTTGTTTTTTTTTTACTTTTATATTGTTTTTCTAAAAATTATATATAAATATATTTATAAAAATATAAATTAAAAATATAGCGTTTCGCCGAGTTCCCCTGCAGTGGCGCCAAAAACTTGATTTCTGCGAGGTGTACTAGAAAATAGTATTTTTTTACAACGAAATAACTATTAAATACGATACAATTTTACACAAGATATTTATTTATTTATAGAATGGGATATACCTAAACCTTGCTACAACACTATAGGCAGTGTACCTAATTGTAGTGTAGTATAGTTTTTAGTAAGTCCGGTTCGTTTCACAGGGAGCTGGCTTATTTCACACTATATTTTAATTAACTATATTTGTACAAAATATATATAATTATATATAATAATATATAAAAGGGAGGTTTACCGTTTAATGACCGGTTTGTCGATTTTATATTTTAAGCGAAGCGTAAAGTAAATGATGATATTTAACTAACAATATAAAATAAATAACAATAATTAAAATGACAATAAATAAAAGTACGAGGAAATATGAAATAAAATATATTATGCTTATTTAAACTTCCGTAATCATGATGTTTGACGTGTTAATTTTAGTTTATTCCCATGGGTTAATTGTTCTTTGTCCTGAATTATTTAATATGTCCGTCTGGTTTTTGTCCATAACAGTCCATCAGTCATAAATATAAAGTGCGAGTGTCCTCGTCAAATTATCCTTATATCCGAAGTCAAATATTCTAACTAATTGGGGACTTCAACTGTAACAAGGTCTTAATACTTTGTTTAATAATTACACCAGGATATCGACTGTGTGTAACCCAAGGTTTAATTCTTTGTTAAAAATTACGCCAAGCGTCCTTGTACATAATTTCACTCCTGTTTTAATAAGTCCATAGACTATTAATCCATTCCCGTGTCCGGTTAAATGAACGATTATTCGTACATATAAATATCCCGCCCATCGTGTCTGATCGAGTGTATATGGTTATTTATAAGTACGTCCAATTGTAAATCTTTATATTAAAATTAACAAATTATCATTTAGTTAAATAAATATAAAGCCCATTAATAGCCCATAGTCTAATTTCCACAAGTGTCGTTCTTTTGTCCAAACCCCAATTATGATACAAAGCCCAATTACCCAATTTGAGTATTTTAGCCCAACATCATGATTACTTCATTTTAAATAAGCATAATAATAACTTAGCTACGAGACATTAATTTAAAAAGGAGAACATAGCTTACATTGATTATTTATCGCGTAGTGTTACACGGACAGAGCTCCGACTTTAAAACCCGTAAAATAACCTTTGCATAACCCAAAACTAATCTAATATAAAACTACACTATACTATATATATATATATATATAAAATATTTATATATTTATTATTATTACAGAGGAGTATTATTATTATTATTTTTGGTGTTTTGAACTCGACAGAAGCTCGTTGCATTTATAGGACTTTTCTAATTTTGGATGCTCCGCGAGTGCGGAGGTTTAAGCCTTCACAGCTCCGCGAGTGCGGAGTTACTGAATCCAGCTCACCAAATTTTGGATCCTAGCTTTGTCGACATATTTATTATATATATATATATATATATATATATATATAATATATAAATAATTTATATAATTATTTAAATATTATATTATATTCTTGTGCATAGTTGACTTGTAATTTTAGGCCCGTTGCGTCGCACGTTGATAGTTGGCTCAGGTCCCGGTTTCGGATTTTCGAACGTCCTTTCGTATAATTTAATATCTTGTACTTTTCGTTCCGTAACTTGTACTCTTGTCATTTTTAGACGTTTCTTATCAATATATTGAACCACTTGGATTGTATCTTGTACATTTGAGCATTTTGGACGTTTGCATCTTCAAATCTTCATTTTTACCTTTTGTCTTCGCACTTATTTAATATAAACGATTACAACTTAAAATAAGACAATTACAACTAAATAATTTACATATTGGGAGGATATTGCTACAAAATATATGTTCATTTGGAGCACTATCATATACATACATGTAGGAGAATTGTAAAGGAAAACACACCACCACCTTATTCCTACTTCTCATTCTCAAACACCCACCTCATCCTCTAACATATATACTTACATATACACATTTACAGGGACACACTTTTTTTCTTCTCATTGTCCCTCCATCAACCACAGCTCAATCCACCATCTCATCCTTTCCATCGTCCTTTTTCTTTAACCATTCTACAACCACTATCAACATCTCGATCACCACTATCGTGACTAATCTTTGTTGCTTCGGAAATAACCCATAAATCGCACACCATTAACTTAAAATCAACACCACTACCATCTTGTTTGCTTCACTACTATATTAGTTAATCATCAGCACTTTCATACACCAACGACCACCTTTATTATTCGTTCCTTTTTCCTTTCAACTCCAGTTAGAACCATCACAGACGTCGACTGTTTACAGCTGTCCCTTGTTTCGATTCGTGTTCATATTCGACCAACACATATGCTTACTCTCATATACATCCATCGAGCAACCTATATCAAACTTAGATACTTCAAAATACATAATGCATCAAAACTATGTTATCTCAGCAGTTTTTCTTGTACCAATTCTTGCCACAATTGTACCTTCTTATTCTTCTTCTTTCTATTCGTCATCAGTCCTCCCCATCGAAACCAACACATTCACCATTGATTCGAAGTTATGTGTTGCTGCAGCATCCGACTATCCCCCAAACACCATCACCCTTATCATCATCAATCATCAAACAACCCATACTAATCGGTTCTATCTGTTTTTTTTTCTAGTTACTACCATATGAACCCAAACCACCATAACCAACCGCCACTTATTACTATTATTACTATTTCACTTCCTGTTTCTGTTTTGAAATTATTCCTCATGACCTGAACAACTACCAACTTGATCATTTTTTTATTGTTCCTGTTTCCATCGATGGGCCAGATTACAGCGGGTTGACAGGTATTACAGCTTAGGTGTTTCTTTTCTATTTCCAGCTGGTATCCTTCTTTA
Source organism: Rutidosis leptorrhynchoides (assembly GCF_046630445.1). Lineage (NCBI taxonomy): Eukaryota > Viridiplantae > Streptophyta > Magnoliopsida > Asterales > Asteraceae > Rutidosis > Rutidosis leptorrhynchoides. The sequence goes on along the minus strand of NC_092335.1, from coordinate 521,086,851 downwards.
CCTATTTGTTATTATATAGATAGTGGAAAGTGACGTAGGGATGAGAGGGAATAAAAGTGATATTAGATGACTAAAATAAATTAAGAGTAATGATGAGATGAAAATAGGAAACTTCTATTACTCCAGCTGCTCTTGTCGATTTGTTTCTGCTCACCCAAAACAAACCTTTCCATAACTGTTTTGATCTATAACCAAATCAAAACCACTTAGAATATTTTATATGTGGTACTCGTTCCAGTTTCTTCTTCAGCTTGTTTTGTAATGAGCCCAACCGCTTTCATGGGCCTGGGTTGCTAACAAAACTACATGGCCCAACGAGCCCAACAAAATAAGTCTGCTACTATTTGTTGATTTCAAAGTTACTGTCATTTTTTTGGCTGCTCGCGTTTGATTTGCAAGCCAACAACCAGACACTTTGTCTCTTGTTCCTCTAGCACGATTCACAAAGTCGAGCCACTTTGTTCAATCAACACACTTGTGGTTAAATCCCTTTTCTGTTAATCTGTTGCTCAACACCGACACCGCGACAACACACCGTTCATCTTTCTTATTCAAACTTACCGAGAGTTGATGAGGACTGTGTTGATAGTGATGGACCAATTTAATGATGATGATTTTATGTTAAAATGACAAGAAGGTTACGGATAAGATGATGATGAAGTGATTAGATTATAATGATAATTAGGGTTAATAAAGATATTAATGACGATGGGAGTATGATAATAAAAATCATGATAACATGATGGTAATAATGGGATGATAATTGATGATGATTCGGATGTGATTAAGAGATACAAGATGATGCATGATAATGATTGGGTTTCAAATTATGAAGGAAACTGAAGCTGAATTAAAATGGGTTTAATATAATTAGTAAGCTTGTACATTCAGAAAAGCAGTGAACGAAGGAATGGTTAAGGGAGTATTTGGGTTAGCGGGAGGTCATGGGCTCGAGCCCGGGCATGGGCTGTTTTTTTTTTGGCAAATCATTCCATTGATGTAGTCTTATTGTACTTACTTATTATTATTATTATTATTATTATTATTATTATTATTATTATTATTATTATTATTATTATTACTACTACTTATTAATACTAATTATTATTATTATTAATATGATTATTATTGTTATTGTTACTAATATTAGTATTATAATTATTATTATAAGTACCATAATTGTTGTTAACATTATAATTATAAGTATTATATCTATTGTTATTATTATATAAGTATTAATTATGATATTATTATTCAAAACTATAATATTATTATCATGGATAGGTTTATAATACAAATTATTATCATTTTCATAAATATTAGTATTAGCATTTTTGTATAAATAATAGAACTGATAATATTAACATAAATATTATTATTTGTATTATCACGAGTATTATTATGTAAATTACTAAAATCGGTATTATAACTATCATTAATAATAAAATTAATATTTTCAAAAGTATTATTATTAAAATCACTATTATTATCATTAATAGAGTTATTATTAATATTATTACCTTTATTAGTAATATTAAGTATTAGCATTGTTATTATTTTTGTCATTTTTTTTTTTTTAAATTATGATAGTATTACTATTATGATAGGACCCGTTCATATACATTATAAACGATTCACAATAGTTGATTACATCGTGAGGTATTTGACCTCTATATGATACATTATTTAGTCTTTCAAAACCAATTATTTTTCAAAGTTCGTTTTTAAAAAATTGTTCAGAAAAATATTATAACTCATAACGTTTTCATTTAAAAACTTAATTAAATACAATTCATTTGTGTATTAACTTTTTAAATATCAATCGCATCACTAAGCGAATGTTACTATCGTGTACTAAACTAATTTAAAAAAAACATATATATTTAATGAACACGTTTTAATGTACGTTGCAAGTTATTCATATATCTAACAACTAATATTCCAACCTACGTTATTTAAACATATATATTAATAAACTAGTTCTATTATGTCGAAAAAACGTTTTTACTTAAGAGAGTAAAATAATAAATAAATCATAACAGGTTCAAGTTATTAACTTACAGTTTATTCATGGGTTGTAGGATTAGATCAAATGGATAAATGTACGTATAAAAAATTATCTTAACATAACAGATGGTTTTATCTTATTAAAAGTCACGAGACAATTATTGTAAAGCATAAATTGAAAATCCGACGGAAATCTCCACTAACCCTTGTCTAGTTCCCGTTAATTGACACTTTTGTTCTTTCTAATAAATCACTTTACCAAATTTTTCCGAATACCGTTAAAAAGGAAAGGTTTGCTAAATCAAAAGTGGACCTCTCAACAGAGACTCTTAATCATACACCGTACCAGATAAATTAATCATTTGATATAATCTTCTAATTCCATCGATAAACATATTGAAACAAATACGTTCATGTAAAGTATTATACGTTTAATACTTGCTAACGTTTTCAAGTTATAATATATACATATATACATATATAATCATATCCGTTCCTATAATGGTTCGTGAATCTTTAGAATTTGGTCGAGGTTAAATGAATGTATGAACACAGTTTAAAATTTTTGAGATTCAACTTACAAACTTTGTTTATCGTGTCTGGAATATATAAAGATTAAAGTTTAAATTTGGTCGGAAATTTCCGGGTTGTAACATATTATTACTATTTTTAACAACAAACAAATAATATATATATATATATATAAGGATATATTTAATACATATAACATAACAAGATTAATATTTTTATATAACCAAATGAATATAAGAAACATATATATGTTATTAATATAAAAAGGATTTAACTAATAAATTATATATATATATATATATATATATATATATATATATATATATATATATATATATATATATATATATATAATTGATCAATTTCAACTATGTATATTAATAAATATACAAATGTTATAGGTTCGTGAATCTGAGGCCAACCCTACAATTGTTCAATGCCATCAAATGTATTTTTACTACAAAATACAGTATAGTGAGTTTCATTTGCTCCATTTTTCAATGCTTTTGCAATATATATTTTTGGGACTGAGAATACATGCGCTTTTATAAATGTTTTACGAAATAGACACAAGTAATCGAAACTACATTATATGGTTGAATGGATCGAAGCCGAATATGCTCCTTTTAGCCTGGTAATCTAAGAATTAGGGAACATCACTAATTTTGAGAATTAGTGCACCCCAAATTGACGCGAATCCTAAAGATAGATCTATCGGGCCCAACAAGCCCCATTCTGGAATTTGGAATGCTTTAGTACTTCGAAATTATCATGTTCGATGGGTGTCCCGGAATGATGGGGATATTCTTATATGCATCTTGTTAATGTCGGTTACCAGGTATTCAATCCATATGAATGATATTTTTGTCTCTATGCATGGGACGTATATTTATGAGAAATGGAAATGAAAATCTTGTGGTCTATTAAAATGATGAAAATGATCGATTATGATAAACAAATGAACTCACCAACCTTTTGGTTGACACTTTAAAGCATGTTTATTCTCAGGTATGAAAGAAATCTTCCGCTGTGCATTTGCTCATTTTAGAGATATTACTTGGAGTCATTCATGACATATTTCAAAAGACGTTGCATTCGAGTCGTTGAGTTCATCAAGATTATTACTAAGTCAATTATATTTGGATATATTATGAAATGGTATGCATGTCGTCAACTGTCGATGTAATGAAAGTTTGTCATTTAAAAACAAATGCAATGTTTGTAAAATGTATCATATAGAGGTCAAGTACCTCACGATGTAATCAACTATTGTGAATCGTTTATAATGTATATGAACGGGTCCTTTCTGTTGGTATCAGAGCAGTGGTCTTAGCGAACCAGGTCTTGCATTAGTATGTCTAACTAGTAGTTGTTAGAATGCATTAATGAGTCTGGACTTCGACCGTGTCTTCATGTCAAAAGTTTTGCTTATCATTTCTAGTCGGAAATCATCTGCTTATCATCCTTAAGAAATTACCTACTTATCATTCTTAGTCTAGACACATTTTACTGCATTGACTGCATGAATAGTGTATAGTCAAAATTCATATCTTAGCACATCTGTTACTATAGACTTGCCTGACATATGCCGTAAATTCCTCCGTAGTCTACGAAATCTTTAGTACTATATATATAGATATTCTATATAATTAGAATATCATCCAATGTTCGAAAATCATTTCATATCGAAAAATCCTTTATTCACTAGTACGAAATGGAACTCGCCACTAGTTCAAGTTCCTCGAATTCCGATAGTTATTCCGATATGGATACACATCTGAGCTCCGAAAGCAGTGTAACCAGAATGGATCAACCAAATTGCCATCATCAATTCTGGATGAATTGGGACTGAGTTCGTAGTTGACTTAATCATTGGAGACAAGAAGAAGGCGATCATTTCCATTCACCGACTTTCCCTCTTGGCAAAGAACCTGAAACACTTGCCGGCGAACCTGTTCGAAACACTATTTTCTCTCTCAGAGTATCTCACCATGAAAGGACCCGTTCATATACATTATAAACGATTCACAATAGTTGATTACATTGCGAGGTATTTGACCTCTATATGATACATTTTACAAACATTGCATTCGTTTTTAAAAGACAAACTTGCTTTACATCGAAAATTGACAGGCATGCATACCATTTCATAATATCCACTATCCAACTATAAATTGATTTAATAATAATCTTTGATGAACTCAATGACTCGAATACAACGTTCTTCGAAATATGCTATGAAAGACTCCAAGTAATATCTTTAAAATGAGCAAATGCACAGCGGAAGATTTCTTTAACACCTGAGAATAAACATGCTTTAAAGTGTCAACCAAAAGGTTGGTGAGTTCATTAGTTTATCATAATCATTTATTTTCATCATTTTAATAGACCACAAGAATTTCATTGCCAGTTCTCATAAATATACGTCTCATGCATAGAGACAAAAATAATCATTCATATGGTGAACACCTGGTAACCGATATTAACTAGATACATATAAAAATATCCCCTATCATTCCAGGATCCTCCTTCGGACATGATATAAATTTCAAAGTACTAAAGCATCCGGTACTTTGGATGGGGTTTGTTAGGCCCAATAGATCTATCTTTAGGATTCGCGTCAATTAGGGTGTATGTTCCCTAATTCTTAGATTACCAGACTTTAATAAAAAGGGGCATATTCAATTTCGATAATTCAACCATAGAATGTAGTTTCAATTACTTGTGTCTATTTCGTCAAACATTTATAAAAGCGCATGTATTCTCAGTCCCAAAATATAAAGGGTAAAAAGGCAAATGAAACTCACCATACTGTATTTCGTAGTAAAAATACATATAACGTCATTGAACAAGTGCAAGGTTGGCCTCGGATTCACGAACCTAAATTAATTATATATATTTATGTGTTGGTCAATATTTGTCTAACAAATTAGGTCAAGTCATAGTGTACCACTATCCTAATGCTCGAGACTAATATGTAAAAGTCAACAAAAGTAAATTTGACTCAAAATAATTTCCAAAAATCTATACATGATTAATATATAGTTTAAATATCGTCGTTTTATATTTTTAAATATTTTTAAAAGATTTATTAGAGTAAATAATATAATTTATTTATTAATAAATAAAATTTTATATTAAATTTATATAATAAAATATACTTTTATATATATTAAGTAATAAAATTTATAGGGTTCATTTAATATTATAAAGATAATATGATAGGTATTATTAAAGTAAATTATTACACGTAGTAAAATATGTTTGTATCACATATTTATTTGATAAAATAATATCTATAATGATAGTAAGTAAAAGTTTTATTATTTTGTAATAATAATTATTATTATAAAAATATCAATATTTATAATTACTAAGATGACATTATGATAAAACGATAATTCTAATTATGATAACTTTAATATTTACGATAATTTTTAATATTATCTTTAAAATAATAATTCTATTTAACATAATAATAATAATGATATTTTAGAGTAACAATGACATTTCTATTAAAATGATAATTTTTGTTAAAATGATAGTTTTAATACTAACGATACTTTTAATAATAATAGTAATGATAAAAATAATAAGAACGATAATTTTATCTAAATCAATATCTTATAATATTTTAATTTCATCATGATACTCTTACTCATTATTTCCTAATCGTTTCGTTTAATAGCTTTTAATCGTCTTTTATATCGTGTTCATAATAATGATAATAATAGTAATCAAAATAATTAGGTGTTACAAATATTTGTTTTAATTACACTAATATTAATAATGATAGTTACTATAACATTATTAATGATAATACTAATAATTATCTTAATGATAATATAGTAATAATAATAATAACAATAACAATAACCATTTTTAAATAATGATATACATATTAATAATGATAATAATAATAATAATAATAATAATAATAATCATAATAATAATAATAATCATAATAATAATAATAATAATAATAATAATAATAATAATAATACTAATAATAATAATAATAATTGGATAATAATAATAATACTAATTATAACTTTAACGATAATAACGATAGTAATAATAATAAAAAATAACAATTTTTAATGATAAATCCCTTTTATTGATAAAGATAATAATAATGATAATAATAAGATAAAACTAGAATGACAATAAAAACGACGATAATAATAATCATTTTTAATAAAAATATCAAAAATTCAATTGATTATAACTTCTAATCCGTTCATCGAAACCATTCGATATCTAAAGGAAAAGTTCTTAATTTTCGCTAGCTTTTCAAGGACATGCATATCTTATACCTTATCTCAACCGTAAGTGTAACTAATTTAAGATTCAACCTAACCTGTCTAAGGGCAATATCAAAAGTACAAGCATGCATAATCCTAAATACTCGAGCACTAGTCAGGGATACACTATTAGTATGTAAAAGTTAAATTATGAGTACTCACGTATCAATATTGAGATTCAATATTGCAGGAAAGGTACGTAGACGCAACGGAAATGATAAACACTATATTGACCTCACGAGCATACCCATGAACCATACTCAATCACCTCCATAGCTATAACCCATAATTTCCTTAATCCTATCCTACTCGAAAAACAATTTCGAAATCACTCGGACAGCACTCCGTCGTAATATTTTATGTATACTAATAATATCTTGAAATAATACGGAGTAAATATATATATGTAAATCGATTGAGAGAGTTTAGAGAAAAATATTTTCAAGTTTCTATGAAATAATGAAACCTATTGAATTCTATTTATAATAGATTTTTGAATTATTAAAGTGAATTATTAAAGTATGAATTATTAAAGTGAATTATTAAAGTATGAATTATTAAAGTGAATCATTAAAGTATGAATTATTAAAGTGAATTATTAAAGTATGAATTATTAAAGTAAATTATTAAAGTATGAATTATTAAAGTGAATTATTAAAGTTAAAGTAAAGTAAAAATAAAGTAAAGGTAAAGTTTAAGTATAGTAAAAGTATAAAACTATGTACGTATAATACGCGTATAAATATATATAATATTAATTTAAATCATTATATATATTTAATAAAATAAAATATAAATATCGTTATCTTTATCATACTAGTTAAGTAATGAGTTGTCAAAAGTGGTTCTAGATATTTATAAAAGTTATATACATTTTAATAATAAAGTTCTTTTTAAACTGAAAACGTTTTTGTACGTTTGAAACTAAATAGATCAATCGAGTCTTTATGAGATTCAATCTTCCACTATCCTTTGTCTAGTTCTCAATAATTGACAATTTATTCTTATTTATAAATCACTTTACCATTTTCTGAATATTGTTAAAATGGAAAGATTTCTCAAATCAACGTGGGCCTTTCAACAGAGACTTGTAATCATAATTCAATATATCTGATAATTCAATCATTTGATCTTATCTTCTAATTCCATTGATAAACATTTTGAAACAGATACAATCATATAAAGTATTTAATCTAATATTTTGTTTACGTTTCAAGTTATAATATATATACACATATACATATATAATCATATTCGTTTAATGGTTCGTGAATCGTTGGAACTTGGTCGAGGTTGAATGAATGTATGAACATAGTTTAAAATTCTTGAAATTTAACTTAACAAATATTGTTTATCGTGTCGAAAACATATAAAGATTAAAGTTTAAATTTGGTTGAAAATTTCCGGGTTGTCACAGTACCTACCCGTTAAAGAAATTTCGTCCCGAAATTTGAGTGGAAAGGTCGTGAATGATAATAAGTATGTTTTCATGATGCATACGGGCTGAAAATTAGAGTTTTATCATCAGCGAATAATTTGGATAAACAATCCATTTATATGAAGAGTACGAATGAAGCTAACATAGAAAAGTGAAATGAGTGAGTGTAGATTCATCTTATCATTTGACGTAGATATGATTGATTCCCAGATTTCAAGGGATTTGAAGAAAATCTTCTTAATAAGATTTGACTCTCCGGTAATCAAGGGAATTAGGATCCGCTTTAAATGCGATCGTCCATTTTAATTGTTCTGTTTAAGATTTTCTTATAAATTCACCTCCTTCGTTTCCTTACAACTCACACCTTCTGTTGATGCATTTTATGCAAGTCCCTAGACATCTACCCACGTTCATTGTAGGTACAACAGTTTACAGGCCACCATGGTTGCTCGTTATTATCCTATCCGTGTTTATATGTGGTTATAGGAACTGCAGGAATGAGATTTAGATGTTTGACTATGTTAAACTTAGTCAGACGTACGAGTGAAGCCTCACTAGTATGGCTGACAGGCTCATACGCACGGTTGATGCTGAGCTAAGTCACAATTACAACCTAAATGAGAATACACGAGTGAGTGATCACCCGTACGGCTGATGAAGCCAACTCGTACGTGTGATGAATGAATCGTATGGGTGAGTCAACAGCAGGGGTATATAAAGTCTTATGTTCTTCATTTTAGGTTAAGCCTCTCATTTGTTACACACACTTAGATCTAGTGAGCTCCTCCGATTCTCTCTCAGTCCAAATCACCCAGGTGGTGAATAATAGCTCTAGGTGTTGATCTAATCACACTTGATTTAGTTGTGATTTGACTAAATTAATCAAAAAAAAAACTTAACCTATTCACTAGAGGGTTTGATTCACTTATTCCGCCATTGTGTGAGTTAAATCTATTGATTTCTAAGTTCCTAGTCATGTTTCATCACCTTCTATTCTTTCCCCCTCAACTCATATTTTAAAGTATTCATCAATATGCTCCATCCAGTTCTGATTCTCGATATACTTCTAACTTTCATATCGGTCATTCTTCTTTTTCATCTACCGCTGGAAGAATCTATTTACTTCTACTATACTCTTGGGTTTATAGTGTTTCTAGTTCTCCTGTGTCTTTATATTGCTATATGCATCGATATATATGGTTTATAATTTCTGGTTTGTCGTTAGGCTTTATATGTTCCCTTATATTTCAAAGTCTCTGTTTCTGTCTTCTATAATCATTATCAATCACAGTTAATGCTCTCTTTTATTTGCTGCAATTTATACCCCAATTTCTATTTCGGAGTTTTGTCCTTTCGTTTCTTCTTCTTGCGATTAAGCACCGCTTGTAATGGTCCAGAATTCACAGATATGAATTTTGGAATGAACATTGTTAATGTTCTAGGAAGGAAATTGTAATGGCACGATCTTGACTTGTCAAATTACTAGAATACCTTGGAAAAGGCCGAATCATCAAGAAATATTTTCTTGATATTTTAGAGGTTAAATAGAATACAAGAGTCGTATAACATGGCACATGATGATGTTATGATCTGTGAATCATCACGTTCCATTTAGAAACTCAGCATGACTTACTGTAATATAATCACATTGATCAAGTGTCATTATATTATACTAATTCATGCTTCAGTTCCCAACACTACTTCAAAATATTTCTATTTTAAACTTGAATGTTTCAGAATTTAGAAACTAAAATAGTTTCTTTTATGATGTAATACAGATAGCGCGAAGAGGTAAATGATTTCAAATAAGAAAAACTAAGAAAATATCTTCAGAAATATGGAGGATATTTATAATGAAAGATATGATGATATTTTAGAATTTATAATATCAGAGGACGATGAAGAATATTGTCCGCAGGGGTTTAGAGTCAGGAGCAAGGTATTCGTTAATGACTTCAGCAGGTACTGAATCATTTGGATCCTTTGAAGTCAGGTTCAGTCTTTGTAATTTGTCCACAGCCTCCTTCCTACTTTTCTCAATCCGTTTTCCAGTTCCAAAACTTCTCTTTTTATGCGCTTTGCCAGCACATTTCATCATTATCATCCAGCTTTTACCGTTTAAAGTCGTTTATAGTTTTTGCTGCTTCATCATCATTTTTTCCATTTTCTGAGAACCAATTCGTAGTTCGGAGTGTTTTTCAGAAATTTCACATTCAAATTAAGTCCAGAAGATAGACGTTATATATACACATATAACTGTTGGCGTAGACATGCTGCGAGATCTCAAAATACTGATTGCTAATTCCCAATGATTCGTATGGCAATTCTCATTACAAGATGCGAATGAGTAAATGATGGGGTTTCAATGAATAATTATAATGACTTTTTGGAGAGGCTAAAGTCAAAGGGTAATGAAGTTGTTGGTACATCTGCTAATAATGTGGTGGAATGTAAAAGGTTCACTGGTAACGATGGTGTATATCTCAAGGTTATAATAAGGTTAGTCTGACTGAAAAGTCGAAGTTGACTTGCTGGAGCTGTGACAAAACTGGCTACTTTGAATAGGAGTCGCAAAGTTATTTTTGCTAATAAATGCCAAAGAATCTGACGCGGATACGTTGTGTAAACTTTTACTTTGGTTTCAAGAGTTTTTCGGGTACATAACTGTGGGTAACATGTGGTTGGATCATCATCTCGATTGCTCATCATTCGAAGTGTCTTCAGAAATTTTCAAAGGGTTTGAACACAAATTGTAATCGTTAATATACATTTGATATTCTAACACAGTTTTGAAGTCAAAATATAGCTTGTGAAAGATGTAAGGATCTAAGAGTGATGATTTTGGTCATATCTCAAGTTGAATTTTGAGATTTCAAAATCAGAATATGTAATTAAATTTTGAATGAGTATGGTTGTTTTGATTTCTATAAAAGAATGTATATTGTTGTGAAAGTAGGGAGTATAATGGATGATTTGCTGAATCAGATTCGAAGAATGTAACATATTAATTGTGAATTTATATATCTCTCGGGTATTACCTACCCGTTAAAAAAAAATTTCACAATTAATATTTTGTACAAAAGAATTTTATTACAGTCTTTATGAAAATATATATATGTATATGTTCTTCAGATGTAACATTGATTTAATGAGTTAATGTTAAATTAAACTCATTTGATTTATGGTTGAAACTAGAATTGAATATTCCCTAAAGGCTTTAAAAAGTACATAACTTTTACGCAGTATTTCTTTAATAACATTGAAATTATGAATCAATACTTCGTTATTTGTTGATGTATGATGTTCGATTCGTGAAATTCTTGTGAATTTCGCAAAGTACGAATGATGTTATATGAAAAGTTTCGGGTACATCGATGATGAAAGTGTAAAATCAAATATATACTTGATTTATTATGAATTGGAATTTGTTGAATTGCGACAGAGATTGTAGTTAACGCTGGTTAAGTTGCTGCCGAAGGACGTACATTATTGCATATTTGTAATATGAATTAACCGAGTAGTTAAGATTCACACACAATAGCTTAGCACGAAAAGATTTATTTCAAATTATATGTATATTATATATATATATATATATATATATATATATATATATATATATATATATATATATATATATATATATATATATATATATATATATATATAATATACATATAATTTCTTCAGACGGAATGAGTTAATTCTTCATAACTCGTTGATACAATATACACGTTATTGATTCGTAATGATGTCCACAGTGATTCTTGAACTGACGGAGTTTGTGATGTTATCGGTGTTGTTGATTCGGATGTTGACTGTACTGACGATGCTGGTAACGCTGACGGTACTGTTGATGCTGTTGGTAAAGCAAGTTTAGCTTGTTAATCACGCATCATTTTTGTCAGGGTTTCTACTCTTCCTTCTATCATTTTGGTTCGCTTAACTGATTTATGGTTAGGGCTAGATTAGATAATCTCTAAGACTTTAGAGATTACATAATCGCCTCGGAATGTTTCTCCAATGAAGTTATGAATTAATACTTCGTCAGTTATTGTTGCTGGTACTCCTTGGTATCTATGGTGCGTATGACGTTGATGCTCATGGGACAGATTGTGAAGTTGAGGTTTACGACGCGGTTGTGGTTGGAGGTGGTAATGGTACTGTTGGCGTTGATAATGGTGGTAATGGTTATGCTGCTGATGCTGCTGCTGGTGTTTGTAATCTCTGCACCATATTCTCCAAAGCCACTACCCGAGCGTGAAGCTCGTTGACTTCTTCTATTACACCGGGGTGATTGTCAGTTCGGACGAGCGGATAAATAAAATCTAAAATTTGATGTAATATATAATCGTGACGAGATACTCTGGAAATGAGCGAGAAAATGGTGTTTCTGACAGGTTCCCCGGTAAGTGCTTCAGGTTCTTCGTCAAGAGGGCAATGTGGTGGATGGAAGGGATCACCTTCTTCTTGTCTCCAATTATTGAGGAGGCTACGAACCCATCCCCAATTCATCCAGAATAGGTGATGACTGATTGGTTGATCTATTCCGGTCACACTGCTTTCGGAGCTTGAATGGGATTCCATTTCAGAATCTGAGTGACTTGAACTGATGACGAATTCCATTTCGTACGATTGGATAAAGGATTTTTTTTTCGATATGAAATGATTTTGGCTAACGGATGGTATTCTAATTACATAGAATATATATATATATATATATATATATATATATATATATATATATATATATATATATATATATATATATATATATATATATATAGATCAAAAGATTTCGTAGATTACGGAGGACTTTGCGGGATATGTCAGGCAAGGTTTAAAGTAACAGATACGATAAGATATGATTTAGCAGATATGCTAAGATATGAATTTTTGTCTATACACTATTCATGCAATCAATGCAGCAAGACGTGTCTTAGGCTAAAAATGATAAGCAGGTAATTTCCTGAGGATGATAAGTAGTTAATTTTCGACACAAAATGATAAGCAAAACTTTTGACATGCAGACACGGTCGAAGTCCAGACTCACTAATGCATCTATCAACTTATCAGTTAGACACACTAATGCAGACCTGGTTCGCTAAGACCACCGCTCTGATACCAACTGAAAGGACCCGTTCATATACATTATAAACGATTCACAATAGTTGATTACATTGCGAGGTATTTGACCTCTATATGATACATTTTACAAACATTGCATTCGTTTTTAAAAGACAAACTTTCTTTACATCGAAAATTGACAGGCATGCATACCATTTCATAATATCCACTATCCAACTATAAATTGATTTAATAATAATCTTTGATGAACTCAATGACTCGAATGCAACGTTCTTCGAAATATGCTATGAAAGACTCCAAGTAATATCTTTAAAATGAGCAAATGCACAGCGGAAGATTTCTTTAACACCTGAGAATAAACATGCTTTAAAGTGTCAACCAAAAGGTTGGTGAGTTCATTAGTTTATCATAATCATTTATTTCCATCATTTTAATAGACCACAAGAATTTCATTTCCAGTTCTCATAAATATACGTCCCATGCATAGAGACAAAAATAATCATTCATATGGTGAACATCTGGTAACCGACATTAACTAGATACATATAAGAATATCCCCTATCATTCCGGGATCCTCCTTCGGACAAGATATAAATTTCGAAGTACTAAGCATCCGGTACTTTGGATGGGGTGTGTTAGGCCCAATAGATCTATCTTTAGGATTCGCGTCAATTAGGGTGTCTGTTCCTTAATTCTTAGATTACCAGACTTTAATAAAAAGGGGCATATTCGATTTCGATAATTTAACCATAGAATGTAGTTTCAATTACTTGTGTCTATTTCGTCAAACATTTATAAAAGCGCATGTATTCTCAGTCCTAAAAATATAAAGGGTAAAAAGGCAAATGAAACTCACCATACTGTATTTCGTAGTAAAAATACATATAACGTCATTGAACAAGTGCAAGGTTGACCTCGGATTCACGAACCTAAATTAATTATATATATTTATGTGTTGGTCAATATTTGTCTAACAAATTAGGTCAAGTCATAGTGTACTACTATCTTAATGCTCGAGACTAATATGCAAAAGTCAACAAAAGTAAATTTGACTCAAAATAATTTCCAAAAATCTATACATGATTAATATATAGTTTAAATATCGTCATTTTATATTTTTAAATATTTTTAAAAGATTTATTAGAGTAAATAATATAATTTATTTATTAATAAATAAAATTTTATATTAAATTTATATAATAAAATATACTTTTATATATATTAAGTAATAAAATTTATAGGGTTCATTTAATATTATAAAGATAATATGATAGGTATTATTAAAGTAAGTTATTACACGTAGTAAAATATGTTTGTATCACATATTTATTTGATAAAATAATATCTATAATGATAGTAAGTAAAAGTTATATTATTTTGTAATAATAATTATTATTATAAAAATATCAATATTTATAATTACTAAGATGACATTATGATAAAACGATAATTCTAATTATGATAACTTTAATATTTACGATAATTTTTAATATTATATTTAAAATAATAATTCTATTTAACATAATAATAATAATGATATTTTAGAGTAACAATGACATTTCTATTAAAATGATAATTTTTGTTAAAATGATAGTTTTAATACTAACGATACTTTTAATAATAATAGTAATGATAAAAATAATAAGAACGATAATTTTATCTAAATCAATATCTTATAATATTTTAATTTCATCATGATACTCTTACTCATTATTTCCTAATCGTTTTGTTTAATAGCTTTTAATCGTCTTTTATATCGTGTTCATAATAATGATAATAATAGTAATCAAAATAATTAGGTGTTACAAATATTTATTTTAATTACACTAATATTAATAATGATAGTTACTATAACATTATTAACGATAATACTAATAATTATCTTAATGATAATATAGTAATAATAATAATAACAATAACAATAACCATTTTTAAATAATGATATACATATTAATAATGATAATAATAATAATAATAATAATAATAATAATAATAATAATAATAATAATAATAATAATAATAATATAATAATACTAATAATAATAATAATAATAATTGGATAATAATACTAATACTAATTATAACTTTAACGATAATAACGATAGTAATAATAATAAAAAATAACAATTTTTAATGATAAATCCCTTTTATTGATAAAGATAATAATAATGATAATAATAAGATAAAACTAGAACGACGATAAAAACGACGATAATAATAATCATTTTTAATAAAAATATCAAAAATTCAATTGATTATAACTTCTAATCCGTTCATCAAAACCATTCGATATCTAAAGGAACGCTAGCTTTTTAAGGACATGCATATCTTATACCTTATCTCAACCGTAAGTGTAACTAATTTAAGATTCAACCTAACCTGTCTAGGGCAATATCAAAAGTACAAGCATGCATAATCCTAAATACTCGAGCACTAGTCAGGGATACACTATTAGTATGTAAAAGTTAAATTATGAGTACTCACGTATCAATATTGAGATTCAATATTGCAGGAAAGGTAGTAGACGCAACGGAAATGATAAACACTATATTGACCTCACGAGCATACCCATGAACCATACTCAATCACCTCCATAGCTATAACCCATAATTTCCTTAATCCTATCCTACTCGAAAAATAATTTCGAAATCACTCGGACAGCACTCCGTCGTAATATTTTATGTATACTAATAATATCTTGAAATAATACGGAGTAAATATATATATGTAAATCGATTGAGAGAGTTTAGAGAAAAATATTTTCAAGTTTCTATGAAATAATGAAACCTATTGAATTCTATTTATAATAGATTTTTGAATTATTAAAGTGAATTATTAAAGTATGAATTATTAAAGTGAATTATTAAAGTATGAATTATTAAAGTGAATTATTAAAGTATGAATTATTAAAGTAAATTATTAAAGTATGAATTATTAAAGTGAATTATTAAAGTATGAATTATTAAAGTGAATTATTAAAGTTAAAGTAAAGTAAAAATAAAGTAAAGGTAAAGTTTAAGTATAGTAAAAGTATAAAACTATGTACGTATAATACGCGTATAAATATATATAATATTAATTTAAATCATTATATATATTTAATAAAATAAAATATAAATATCGTTATCTTTATCATACTAGTTAAGTAATGAGTTGTCAAAAGTGGTTCTAGATATTTATAAAAGTTATATACGTTTTAATAATAAAGTTCTTTTTAAACTGAAAACGTTTTTGTACGTTTGAAACTAAATAGATCAATCGAGTCTTTATGAGATTCAATCTTCCACTATCCTTTGTCTAGTTCTCAATAATTGACAATTTGTTCTTATTTATAAATCACTTTACCATTTTCCGAATATTGTTAAAATGGAAAGATTTCTCAAATCAACGTGGGCCTTTCAACAGAGACTTGTAATCATAATTCAATATATCTGATAATTCAATCATTTGATCTTATCTTCTAATTCCATTGATAAACATTTTGAAACAGATACAATCATATAAAGTATTTAATCTAATATTTTGTTTACGTTTCAAGTTATAATATATATACACATATACATATATAATCATATTCGTTTAATGGTTCGTGAATCGTTGGAACTTGGTCGAGGTTGAATGAATGTATGAACATAGTTTAAAATTCTTGAAATTTAACTTAACAAATATTGCTTATCGTGTCGGAAACATATAAAGATTAAAGTTTAAATTTGGTTTGAAATTTCCGGGTTGTCACACACCACGACTATATCATAATTCAGATTCTAAACCTTATTCATTCGCTCATTCCTATCGACAATCATATCGGAATAATAGAAGAAGTCAACTAACTTCGCGCTCGAGTAATCAATTTGGAAAATATGGTGCAAAACGTACCAGCTTTGGCAACATCAACGGCACCAACAGAACCATCAAAAACAGCACCAGTACCATCAACAATTCATGCCTCAACATCTCATTCTGTACCTCAAGTATAATAATCGTTCTACGTATCGTTCTACATCAATTATCTTCGTTCTTCATGGCGATTATGTAATCTCTAATGTTTTAGAGATTATGTATTCTAGTTCTAATGGTAAATCAAATGAGATTAATATTATATTAAATCATTAAATCCATGATTACATCTGAAGAAAATATATATGTAAGTATATTTTCATAAAGATTGTAATTAAAAATTCTTTCGTACAAACTGTTAATGGTGAAAATATTTTAACGGGTAGGTAATACCCGAGGAATATTTAGACTTCACATTAATAAATTACACTGTACATTCTTCGAATCTGATTCAACAGTCATTTACTATCCTACTTACATCCACAGATATATGTATCCGTTCACCGCAGAATAACCATTTTCATTCAATTTTATATTTTGATTTTGACCTATCAGAATCCAACAAGTGGCATAATGAAGAAAACATTGAACAAAATAAAATTTGTTAGAAACAAACAAATAAACTATGAGAAATTTTGTTAAGAATCCACGCTAACAAAATCCTAGCTAACTGTTCCTAGCTAACTGTTAATTCCTTATTACATTTTATTATCGCAATTTATTTATCGCAGTTTATTTATCGCAATTTATATTCTCGCAATTTTATTTATCGTCATTTAATTTCTGTTATTTATTTTACGCACTTTATTTATCGTCATTTAAATACTGTTATTTACGCCTTTTAAATATCGGGACACGTATACAATGTTTTGACATATCATATCGACGCATCTATATATATTATTTGGAATAACCATAGACACTCGATATGCAGTAATGATCGAGTTAGCTATACAGGGTTAAGGTTGATTCTACAATAATATATATAATTTGAGTTGTGATCTAGTCTAAGACATGTACACGGGTCACGATACGTATTAATTAATTCGAATATTATTAACTATATATGAATTATTGAATTAGTAACTGTGGACTACCGATATTGGACAATTAAAATGAATTAAAATATTGATTATAACATATGAAACTAAACATCTCTTCAAGTTTGCCACTTGATTTCATCTTAAACCTCATTTGTATCTTGATGATTATAATCTGCGTTCAAACCTTTCATGATTCTTGAAAACACCTCAATCGAGAGAATGAACCAACCGCACTTCATCTACGGAAGAAAAGATTGATGCATATAGTTATGCACCTAAAAACACTCAGAACCTGATAAAATGTTTAACACGTATCTGTGCTAGCTCCTTTGACGTTGTTATTACCGAAAATAACTTTGCAATTGAAATGTCCCGTTCTTATTGATTAAAACGTTCCATATTAATTGATTTCGTTGCGAGGTTTTGACCTCTATATGAGACGTTTTTCAAAGACTGCATTCATTTTTAAAACAAACCATAACCTTTATTTCATCAATAAAGGTTTAAAAAGCTTTACGTAGATTATCAAATAATGATAATCTAAAATATCCTATTTACACACGACCATTACATAATGGTTTACAATACAAATATGTTACAACAAAATAAGTTTCTTGAATGCAGTTTTTACACAATATCATACAAGCATGGACTCCAAATCTCGTCCTTATTTAAGTATGCGACAGCGGAAGCTCTTAATAATCACCTGAGAATAAACATGCTTAAAACGTCAACAAAAATGTTGGTGAGTTATAGGTTTAACCTATATATATCAAATCATAATAATAGACCACAAGATTTCATATTTCAATACACATCCCATACATAGAGATAAAAATCATTCATATGGTGAACACCTGGTAACCGACATTAACAAGATGCATATATAAGAATATCCCCATCATTCCGGGACACCCTTCGGATATGATAAAAATTTCGAAGTACTAAAGCATCCGGTACTTTGGATGGGGTTTGTTAGGCCCAATAGATCTATCTTTAGGATTCGCGTCAATTAAGGTGTCTGTTCCCTAATTCTTAGATTACCAGACTTTAATAAAAAGGGGCATATTCAATTTCAATAATTCAACCATAGAATGTAGTTTCAATTACTTGTGTCTATTTCGTCAAACATTTATAAAAGCGCATGTATTCTCAGTCCCAAAAATATAAAGGGTAAAAAGGCAAATGAAACTCACTTTCACAGATTTTTACTTCGTCGGGAAGTAAGACTTGGCCACTGGTTGATTCACGAACCTATAACAATATATACATATATATCAAAGTATGTTCAAAATATATTTACAACACTTTTAATATATTTTGATGTTTTAAGTTTATTAAGTCAGCTGTCCTCGTTAGTAACCTACAACTAGTTGTCCACAGTTAGATGTACATAAATAAATCGATAGATATTATCTTGAATCAATCCACAACCCAGTGTATACGTATCTCAGTATTGATCACAACTCAAACTATATATATTTTGGAATCAACCTCAACCCTGTATAGCTAACTCCAACATTCACATATAGAGTGTCTATGGTTGTTCCGAAATATATATAGATGTGTCGACATGATAGGTCAAAACATTGTATACGTGTCTATGGTATCTCAAGATTACATAATATATAATACAAGTTGATTAAGTTATGGTTGGAATAGATTTGTTACCAATTTTCACGTAGCTAAAATGAGAAAAATTATCCAATCTTGTTTTACCCATAACTTCTTCATTTTAAATCCGTTTTGAGTGAATCAAATTGCTATGGTTTCATATTGAACTCTATTTTATGAATCTAAACAAAAAAAGTATAGGTTTATAGTCGGAAAAATAAGTTACAAGTCATTTTTGTAAAGGTAGTCATTTCAGTCGAAAGAACGACGTCTAGATGACCATTTTAGAAAACATACTTCCACTTTGAGTTTAACCATAATTTTTGGATATAGTTTCATGTCCATAATAAAAATCATTTTCTCAGAATAACAACTTTTAAATCAAAGTTTATCATAGTTTTTAATTAACTAACCCAAAACAGCCCGCGGTGTTACTACGACGGCGTAAATCCGGTTTTACGGTGTTTTTTGTGTTTCCAGGTTTTAAATCATTAAGTTAGCATATCATATAGATATAGAACATGTGTTTAGTTGATTTTAAAAGTCAAGTTAGAAGGATTAACTTTTGTTTGCGAACAAGTTTAGAATTAACTAAACTATGTTCTAGTGATTACAAGTTTAAACCTTCGAATAAGATAGCTTTATATGTATGAATTGAATGATGTTATGAACATCATTACTACCTTAAGTTCCTTGTATAAACCTACTGGAAAAGAGAAAAATGGATCTAGCTTCAACGGATCCTTGGATGGCTCGAAGTTCTTGAAGCAGAATCATGACACGAAAACAAGTTCAAGTAAGATCATCACTTGAAATAAGATTGTTATAGTTATAGAAATTGAACCAAAGTTTGAATATGATTATTACCTTGTATTAGAATGATAACCTACTGTAAGAAACAAAGATTTCTTGAGGTTGGATGATCACCTTACAAGATTGGAAGTGAGCTAGCAAACTTGAAAGTATTCTTGATTTTATGTAACTAGAACTTGTAGAATATATGAAGAACACTTAGAACTTGAAGATAGAACTTGAGAGAGATCAATTAGATGAATAAAATTGAAGAATGAAAGTATTTGTAGGTGTTTTTGGTCATTGGTGTATGGATTAGATATAAAGGATATGTAATTTTGTTTTCATGTAAATAAGTCATGAATGATTACTCATATTTTTGTAATTTTATGAGATATTTCATGCTAGTTGCCAAATGATGGTTCCCACATGTGTTAGGTGACTCACATGGGCTGCTAAGAGCTGATCATTGGAGTGTATATACCAATAGTACATACATCTAAAAGCTGTGTATTGTACGAGTACGAATACGGGTGCATACGAGTAGAATTGTTGATGAAACTGAACGAGGATGTAATTGTAAGCATTTTTGTTAAGTAGAAGTATTTTGATAAGTGTATTGAAGTCTTTCAAAAGTGTATAAATACATATTAAAACACTACATGTATATATATTTTAACTGAGTCGTTAAGTCATCGTTAGTCGTTACATGTAAGTGTTGTTTTGAAACCTTTAGGTTAACGATCTTGTTAAATGTTGTTAACCCAATGTTTATAATATCAAATGAGATTTTAAATTATTATATTATCATGATATTATCATGTATGAATATCTCTTAATATGATATATATATACATTAAATGTCTTTACAACGATAATCGTTACATATATGTCTCGTTTAAAAATCATTAAGTTAGTAGTCTTGTTTTTACATATGTAGTTCATTGTTAATATACTTAATGATATGTTTACTTATCATAGTATCATGTTAACTATATATATATATATATATATCCATATATATGTCATCATATAGTTTTTACAAGTTTTAACGTTCGTGAATCACCGGTCAACTTGGGTGGTCAATTGTCTATATGAAACATATTTCAATTAATCAAGTCTTAACAAGTTTGATTGCTTAACATGTTGGAAACATTTAATCATGTAAATATCAATCTCAATTAATATATATAAACATGGAAAAGTTCGGGTCACTACAGTACCTACCCGTTAATTAAATTTCGTCCCGAAATTTTAAGCTGTTGAAGGTGTTGACGAATCTTCTGGAAATAGATGCGGGTATTTCTTCTTTATCTGATCTTCACGCTCCCAGGTGAACTCGGGTCCTCTACGAGCATTCCATCGAACCTTAACAATTGGTATCTTGTTTTGCTTAAGTCTTTTAACCTCACGATCTATTATTTCGACGGGTTCTTCGATGAATTGAAGTTTTTCGTTGATTTGGATTTCATCTAATGGAATAGTGAGATCTTCTTTAGCAAAACATTTCTTCAAATTCGAGACGTGGAAAGTGTTATGTACAGCCGCGAGTTGTTGAGGTAACTCAAGTCGGTAAGCTACTGGTCCGACACGATCAATAATCTTGAATGGTCCAATATACCTTGGATTTAATTTCCCTCGTTTACCAAATCGAACAACGCCTTTCCAAGGTGCAACTTTAAGCATGACCATCTCTCCAATTTCAAATTCTATATCTTTTCTTTTAATGTCAGCGTAGCTCTTTTGTCGACTTTGGGCGGTTTTCAATCGTTGTTGAATTTGGATGATCTTCTCGGTAGTTTCTTGTATAATCTCCGGACCCGTAATCTGTCTATCCCCCACTTCACTCCAACAAATCGGAGACCTGCACTTTCTACCATAAAGTGCTTCAAACGGCGCCATCTCAATGCTTGAATGGTAGCTGTTGTTGTAGGAAAATTCTACTAATGGTAGATGTCGATCCCAACTATTTCCGAAATCAATAACACATGCTCGTAGCATGTCTTCAAGTGTTTGTATCGTCCTTTTGCTCTGCCCATCAGTTTGTGGATGATAGGCAGTACTCATGTCTAGACGAGTTCCTAATGCTTGCTGTAATGTCTGCCAGAATCTTGAAATAAATCTGCCATCCCTATCAGAGACAATAGAGATTGGTATTCCATGTCTGGAGATGACTTCCTTCAAATACAGTCATGCTAACTTCTCCATCTTGTCATCTTCTCTTATTGGCAGGAAGTGTGCTGATTTGGTGAGACGATCAACTATTACCCAAATAGTATCAAAACCACTTGCAGTCCTTGGCAATTTAGTGGTGAAATCCATGGTAATGTTTTCCCATTTCCATTCCGGGATTTCGGGTTGTTGAAGTAGAATTGATGGTTTCTGATGCTCAGCTTTGACCTTAGAACACGTCAAACATTCTCCTACGTATTTAGCAACATCGGCTTTCATACCCGGCCACCAAAAATGTTTCTTGCGATCCTTGTACATCTTCCCCGTTCCAGGATGTATTGAGTATCTGGTTTTATGAGCTTCTCTAAGTACCATTTCTCTCATATCTCCAAATTTTGGTACCCAAATCCTTTCAGCCCTATACCGGGTTCCGTCTTCCCGAATATTAAGATGCTTCTCCGATCCTTTGGGTATTTCATCCTTTAAATTTCCCTCTTTTAAAACTCCTTGTTGCGCCTCCTTTATTTGAGTAGTAAGGTTATTATGAATCATTATATTCATAGATTTTACTCGAATGGGTTCTCTGTCCTTCCTGCTCAAGGCATCGGCTACCACATTTGCCTTCCCCGGGTGGTAACGAATCTCAAAGTCGTAATCATTCAATAATTCAATCCACCTACGCTGCCTCATATTCAGTTGTTTCTGATTAAATATGTGTTAAAGACTTTTGTGGTCGGTATATATAATACTTTTGACCCCATATAAGTAGTGCCTCCAAGTCTTTAATGCAAAAACAACCGCGCCTAATTCCAAATCATGCGTCGTATAATTTTGTTCGTGAATCTTCAATTGTCTAGACGCATAAGCAATCACCTTCGTTCGTTGCATTAATACACAACCGAGACCTTGCTTTGATGCGTCACAATAAATCACAAAATCATCATTCCCTTCAGGCAATGACAATATAGGTGTCGTAGTTAGATTTTTCTTCAATAATTGAAACGCCTTCTCTTGTTCATCATTCCATTCAAATTTCTTCCCTTTATGCGTTAATGCAGTCAAGGGTTTTGCTATTCTGGAAAAGTCTTGGATGAACCTTCTGTAGTAACCAGCTAGTCCTAAAAACTGGCGTATGTGTTTCGGAGTTTTCGGGGTTTCCCACTTTTCAACAGTTTCTATCTTTGCCGGATCCACCTTAATACCTTCTTTGTTCACTATGTGACCGAGGAATTGAACTTCTTCCAACCAAAATGCACACTTTGAAAACTTAGCGTACAATTCTTCCTTCCTCAATACTTCTAACACCTTTCTCAAATGTTCACCGTGTTCTTGGTCATTCTTTGAGTAAATAAGTATGTCATCAATGAAAACAATGACAAACTTGTCAAGGTATGGTCCACACACCCGGTTCATAAGGTTCATGAACACAGCTGGTGTATTAGTTAAACCAAACAGCATGACCATAAACTCGTAATGACCGTAACGTGTTCTGAAAGCAGTCTTTGGAATATCATCTTCTTTCACCCGCATTTGATGATACCCGGAACGTAAGTCAATCTTTGAATAAACAGACGAGCCTTGTAGTTGATCAAATAAGTCATCGATTCTCGGTAGTGGGTAGCGGTTCTTGATGGTAAGTTTGTTCAACTCTCGGTAGTCGATACACAACCTGAATGTACCATCTTTCTTCTTGACAAACAAAACAGGAGCTCCCCACGGTGATGTGCTTGGTCGAATGAAACCACGCTCTAAAAGTTCTTGTAATTGGCTTTGCAGTTCTTTCATCTCGCTGGGTGCGAGTCTGTAAGGAGCACGAGCTATTGGTGCAGCTCCTGGTACAAGATCTATTTGAAATTTAACGGATCGATGTGGGGGTAATCCCGGTAATTCTTTCGGAAATACATCGGGAAATTCTTTTGCAATGGGAACATCATTGATGCTCTTTTCTTCAGTTTGTACTTTCTCGACGTGTGCTAGAACAGCATAGCAACCTTTTCTTATTAGTTTTTGTGCCTTCAAATTACTAATAATATGTAGCTTCGTGTTGCCGTTTTCTCCGTACACCATTAAGGGTTTTCCTTTTTCTCGTATAATGCGAATTGCATTTTTGTAACAAACGATCTCTGCTTTCACTTCTTTCAACCAGTCCATACCGATTATCACATCAAAACTCCCTAACTCTACTGGTATCAAATCAATCTTAAATGTTTCGCTAACCAGTTTAATTTCTCAATTCCGACATATATTATCTGCTGAAATTAATTTACCATTTGCTAATTCGAGTAAAAATTTACTATCCAAAGGCGTCAATGGACAACTTAATTTAGCACAAAAATCTCTACTCATATAGCTTCTATCCGCACCCGAATCAAATAAAACGTAAGCAGATTTATTGTCAATAAGAAACGTACCCGTAACAAGCTCTGGGTCTTCCTGTGCCTCTGCTGCATTAATATTGAAAACTCTTCCGCGGCCTTGTCCATTCGTGTTCTCCTGGTTCGGGCAATTTCTAATAATGTGGCCCGGTTTTCCACATTTATAACAAACTACATTGGCATAACTTGCTCCGACACTACTTGCTCCGCCATTACTCGTTCCGACACCATTTGTTCCTTTCGTTCTATTAACCCCTGGACCCTAGACCTCACACTTCGCCGCGCTATGACCATTTCTTTTACACTTGTTGCAAAATTTGGTGCAGAACCCCGAGTGATACTTTTCACACCTTTGGCATAGCTGCTTCTGATTGTTGTTGTTGTTGCGGTTATTATTGTTGTTGGGATGATTGTTGTAGTTGCTGCTGTTGTTGTTGTTGTTGTTGTTGTTGTTGTTGTTGTTGTTGTTGGGCCGTTTGTTGTAGTTGCGATTGATGTTGCGATTGTTGGGATAATTGTTGCGATTATTGTTGTAATTGTTGTTGTTGTTGTATTGGTGATTCTTATCACCGTTTTCCTCCCACTTTCTTTTGACTTGCTTCACATTGGCCTCTTCAGCAGTCTGTTCTTTAATTCTTTCTTCAATCTGGTTCACTAGTTTGTGAGCCATTCTACATGCCTGTTGTATGGAGGCGGGCTCGTGTGAACTTATATCTTCTTGAATTCTTTCCGGTAATCCTTTCACAAACGCGTCGATCTTCTCTTCCTCATCTTCGAATGCTCCCGGACACAATAGGCACAATTCTGTGAATCGTCTTTCGTACGTGGTAATATCAAATCCTTGGGTTCGTAACCCTCTAAGTTCTGTCTTGAGTTTATTGACCTCGATTCTGGGACGGTACTTCTCGTTCATCAAGTGCTTGAATGCTGACCACGGTAGTGCGTACGCATCATCTTGTCCCACTTGCTCTAGATAGGTATTCCACCATGTTAACGCAGAACCTGTGAAGGTATGCGTAGCGTACTTCACTTTGTCCTCTTCAGTACACTTACTTATGGCAAACACCGATTCAACCTTCTCGGTCCACCGTTTCAATCCGATCGGTCCTTCGGTTCCATCAAATTCCAAAGGTTTGCAGGCAGTGAATTCTTTGTAGGTACATCCTACACGATTTTCTGTACTGCTAGATCCAAGGTTATTGTTGGTATGTAGCGCAGCCTGTACTGCGGCTATGTTTGAAGCTAGAAAAGTACGGAATTCCTCTTCATTCATATTCACAGTGTGTCGAGTAGTCGGTGCCATTTCCTTCAAAATAGTCAAATGGAACAAGTTAATCATACAGAATATTAAGAGTAGTTAATAGTATTTCGTAGCATAATATGAACTCATTTATAAAAGCTTTTTCTTCATATTAGCGTTTTATAAGTTTAAATTCGGGTAGTACCTACCCGTTAAGTTCATACTTAGTAGCTAATATACAATTCAACTACTACAATTCTATATGAAAAACTAATTATAATAATATTTCGCGTTCAAACTTTTACACAATATTTTACAAACTTACAATACCGCTTATTTTACATATAGCATGAAATATAGCACACAATAAATTTGATACAAGATGGTTGTGAAGATAATTCTAGCTAGTACACAAGTCGTTCAGCAAGGGCAATAAAGACACGTAATTCATACGTCCAGAAACAAGTCATGCATTCTGGTTTTACTAGGATTACTTCCCATCCTTGGTCTTGTGGAACATAACCGTTATGGCCGTTGATAAGACAGCGTGTTGTAACGTCGTCAAAGGGACGAGGGTTACGTAATGTCCAACAGTCCCGTAACAATCTAAAAACCTCATTTCTTACCCCAATTACCGACTCCGTCACTTGTGGGAACGTTTTGTTTAATAGTTGTAGCCCGATGTTCTTGTTCTCACTTTGGTGAGAAGCGAACATTACTAATTCGTAAGCATAACATGCTTCTTTATGTTGCATGTTAGCCACTTTTTCTAAATCACAAAGTCCAATATTCGGATATATTGAGTCAAAATAATTTCTTAACCCATTGCGTAAAATAGCATTTGGGTTCCCCGCAATATATGCGTCAAAGTAAACACATCGTAACTTATGGATTTCCCAATGTGATATCCCCCATCTTTCGAACGAAAGCCTTTTATAAACCAAGGCATTCTTGGAACGTTCTTCGAATGTCTTACAAACTGATCTCGCCTTAAATAGTTGTGCCGAAGAATTCTGACCGACTCTAGACAAGATTTCATCAATCATGTCTCCGGGTAGGTCTCTTAAAATATTGGGTTGTCTATCCATTTTGTGTTTTTATACTGTAAAATAGACAAGAGTTAGATTCATAAAAAAAAAAATACTTATTAATACAAGCAATTTTTACATATATCATAAAGCATAAGCACACTATATTACATATATTACACCACATGAATACAAATATCTTATTCCGACTCGCTTGTTTCTTCTTCTTCGGTTTTGGTTCGTTTTGCCAAGTTTGTAGGAATATATGATGTTCCCCTAATACGAGCCGTCATTTTCCACATTGGTTTAGAAAAACCTGGTGGTTTAGAGGTTCCCGGGTCATTGTTACAACTTAAGGACTTCGGGGGTTGACGATACATATAAAGTTCATCGGGGTTGGAATTAGATTTCTCTATTTTTATGCCCTTTCCCTTATTATTTTCTTTTGCCTTTTTAAATTCAGTTGGGGTAATTTCTATAACATCATCGGAATTCTCGTCGGAATCCGATTCATCGGAGAATTGGTAATCCTCCCAATATTTTGCTTCCTTGGCGGAAACACCATTGACCATAATTAACCTTGGTCGGTTGGTTGAGGATTTTCTTCTACTTAACCATTTTATTATTTCCCCCACCGGTTCTATTTCTTCATCCGGTTCCGATTCTTCTTCCGATTCCGATTCTTCTTCCGGTTCTGACTCTTCTTCCGGTTCCTCTTCGGGAACTTGTGAATCAGTCCACGAATCATTCCAATTTACATTTGACTCTTCATTATTATTAGGTGAGTCAATGGGACTTGTTCTAGAGGTATACATCTATCACATAATATCAAACGCGTTAAGAGATTAATATATCACATAATATTCACATGTTAAAAATATATAGTTTCCAACAAAATTTGTTAAGCAATCATTTTTCAAGTAAACACGGTCGAAGTCCAGACTCACTAATGCATCTTAACAAACTCGATAAGACACACTAATGCAAAATTCTGGTTCTCTAAGACCAACGCTCGGATACCAAATGAAATGTCCCGTTCTTATTGATTAAAAACGTTCCATATTAATTGATTTCGTTGCGAGGTTTTGACCTCTATATGAGACGTTTTTCAAAGACTGCATTCATTTTTAAAACAAACCATAACCTTTATTTCATCAATAAAGGTTTAAAAAGCTTTACGTAGATTATCAAATAATGATAATCTAAAATATCCTGTTTACACACGACCATTACATAATGGTTTACAATACAAATATGTTACAACAAAATAAGTTTCTTGAATGCAGTTTTTACACAATATCATACAAGCATGGACTCCAAATCTCGTCCTTATTTAAGTATGCGACAGCGGAAGCTCTTAATAATCACCTGAGAATAAACATGCTTAAAACGTCAACAAAAATGTTGGTGAGTTATAGGTTTAACCTATATATATCAAATCATAATAATAGACCACAAGATTTCATATTTCAATACACATCCCATACATAGAGATAAAAATCATTCATATGGTGAACACCTGGTAACCGACATTAACAAGATGCATATATAAGAATATCCCCATCATTCCGGGACACCCTTCGGATATGATATAAATTTCGAAGTACTAAAGCATCCGGTACTTTGGATAGGGTTTGTTAGGCCCAATAGATCTATCTTTAGGATTCGCGTCAATTAGGGTGTCTGTTTCTTAATTCTTAGATTACCAGACTTTAATAAAAAGGGGCATATTCAATTTCGATAATTCAACCATAGAATGTAGTTTCAATTACTTGTGTCTATTTCGTCAAACATTTATAAAAGCGCATGTATTCTCAGTCCCAAAAATATAAAGGGTAAAAAGGCAAATG
Source organism: Rutidosis leptorrhynchoides (assembly GCF_046630445.1). Lineage (NCBI taxonomy): Eukaryota > Viridiplantae > Streptophyta > Magnoliopsida > Asterales > Asteraceae > Rutidosis > Rutidosis leptorrhynchoides. The sequence continues at coordinate 521,057,532 of NC_092335.1, read as the reverse complement.
AAACTCACTTTCACAGATTTTTACTTCGTCGGGAAGTAAGACTTGGCCACTGGTTGATTCACGAACCTATAACAATATATACATATATATCAAAGTATGTTCAAAATATATTTACAACACTTTTAATATATTTTGATGTTTTAAGTTTATTAAGTCAGCTGTCCTCGTTAGTAACCTACAACTAGTTGTCCACAGTTAGATGTACATAAATAAATCGATAAATATTATCTTGAATCAATCCACGACCCAGTGTATACGTATCTCAGTATTGATCACAACTCAAACTATATATATTTTGGAATCAACCTCAACCCTGTATAGCTAACTCCAACATTCACATATAGAGTGTCTATGGTTGTTCCGAAATATATATAGATGTGTCGACATGATAGGTCGAAACATTGTATACGTGTCTATGGTATCTCAAGATTACATAATATACAATACAAGTTTATTAAGTTATGGTTGGAATAGATTTATTACCAATTTTCACGTAGCTAAAATGAGAAAAATTATCCAATCTTGTTTTACCCATAACTTCTTCATTTTAAATCCGTTTTGAGTGAATCAAATTGCTATGGTTTCATATTGAACTCTATTTTATGAATCTAAACAGAAAAAGTATAGGTTTATAGTCGGAAAAATAAGTTACAAGTCGTTTTTGTAAAGGTAGTCATTTCAGTCGAAAGAACGACGTCTAGATGACCATTTTAGAAAACATACTTCCACTTTGAGTTTAACCATAATTTTTGGATATAGTTTCATGTTCATAATAAAAATCATTTTCTCAGAATAACAACTTTTAAATCAAAGTTTATCATAGTTTTTAATTAACTAACCCAAAACAGCCCGCGGTGTTACTACGACGGCGTAAATCCGGTTTTACGGTGTTTTTCGTGTTTCCAGGTTTTAAATCATTAAGTTAGCATATCATATAGATATAGAACATGTGTTTAGTTGATTTTAAAAGTCAAGTTAGAAGGATTAACTTTTGTTTGCGAACAAGTTTAGAATTAACTAAACTATGTTCTAGTGATTACAAGTTTAAACCTTCGAATAAGATAGCTTTATATGTATGAATTGAATGATGTTATGAACATCATTACTACCTTAAGTTCCTTGGATAAACCTAATGGAAAAGAGAAAAATGGATCTAGCTTCAACGGATCCTTGGATGGCTCGAAGTTCTTGAAGCAGAAACATGACACGAAAACAAGTTCAAGTAAGATCATCACTTGAAATAAGATTGTTATAGTTATAGAAATTGAACCAAAGTTTGAATATGATTATTACCTCGTATTAGAATGATAACCTACTGTAAGAAATAAAGATTTCTTGAGGTTGGATGATCACCTTACAAGATTGGAAGTGAGCTAGCAAACTTGAAAGTATTCTTGATTTTATGTAACTAGAACTTGTAGAATATATGAAGAACACTTAGAACTTGAAGATAGAACTTGAGAGAGATCAATTAGATGAAGAAAATTGAAGAATGAAAGTGTTTGTAGGTGTTTTTGGTCGTTGGTGTATGGATTAGATATAAAGGATATGTAATTTTGTTTTCATGTAAATAAGTCATGAATGATTACTCATATTTTTGTAATTTTATGAGATATTTCATGCTAGTTGCCAAATGATGGTTCCCACATGTGTTAGGTGACTCGCATGGGCTGCTAAGAGCTGATCATTGGAGTGTATATACCAATAGTACATACATCTAAAAGCTGTGTATTGTACGAGTACGAATACGGGTGCATACGAGTAGAATTGTTGATGAAACTGAACGAGGATGTAATTGTAAGCATTTTTGTTAAGTAGAAGTATTTTGATAAGTGTATTGAATTCTTTCAAAAGTGTATAAATACATATTAAAACACTACATGTATATATATTTTAACTGAGTCGTTAAGTCATCGTTAGTCGTTACATGTAAGTGTTGTTTTGAAACCTTTAGGTTAACGATCTTGTTAAATGTTGTTAACCCAATGTTTATAATATCAAATGAGATTTTAAATTATTATATTATCATGATATTATCATGTATGAATATCTCTTAATATGATATATATACATTAAATGTCTTTACAACGATAATCGTTACATATATGTCTCGTTTAAAAATCATTAAGTTAGTAGTCTTGTTTTTACATATGTAGTTCATTGTTAATATACTTAATGATATGTTTACTTATCATAGTATCATGTTAACTATATATATATATATCCATATATATGTCATCATATAGTTTTTACAAGTTTTAACGTTCGTGAATCACCGGTCAACTTGGGTGGTCAATTGTCTATATGAAACATATTTCAATTAATCAAGTCTTAACAAGTTTGATTGCTTAACATGTTGGAAACATTTAATCATGTAAATATCATTCTCAATTAATATATATAAACATGGAAAAGTTCGGGTCACTACAGCAATTCCTTTCCAAATTAGCCAATTTTGTCACAGCTCCAACAAATCAACTTCGACTTTTCATTCGGATTAGCCTTATTATGACCGTGATATATATAAGTTTGCTTTTCGTCATCGTTATCAGGGAACCGTTTATATTCCGCCACATTAGCAGTAAAATTACCAACAATTTTATTGATCTTTAACTTTCCGAAAAAAAATCGTTATCTTTATCGAAACTCTATCATATACGATATACTCATCAGCACCTTGTAATGAGAATCGCCATATCAATTATCGGGAATTAGCAATCAGTATTTTGAAATCTCGCAACATGTCTACATCAACTGTTATATGTACAATTATAACATTTATCTCTTAGAATTTTGATCTTCAATTCTGAAATTCTGAAAAGCACCCAGCCTATGAATCAGTTTTTTGAGTTTTGAAAAAGCTGATGAAGCAGTGAAAACTGAAGACTGCCTTAACAGTCAAAAGTTTGATGATAAAGAATAGTATGTTGGCAAAGCTCAAAAATGTTGGAATTGAAAAACGGATTAAGCAAACCATGAAGGAGGCTGTGGACAAATCACAAAAGACTAAACCTGCCTTCAAAGAATTCAAATGATTCAGTATTTACTGAAGTCATTAACGAATATGTTGCTCCTGACTCTAAACGTTTACGGACAAATCTTCTTCATCATTCTTCGATATTAGAAATTCTAAGACATCATCGTATCTTTCATTATAAATATCCCCAATATTTCTGAAAGTATTTTCATAACCATTGTTATCTGAAATCATTTATCTTTTCACGCTATCTGTAGTACATCATATAAGAAACTGTTTAGTTTCTATATTCTGTAAATTTCCGAGTTTAAATTATGAATGTTTTTGAAGTAGTGTTGGGAGCTGAAGCATGAGTTAGTATAATATAATGACACTTGATCAACGTGATTATATTACAGTAAGTCATGCTGAGTTTCTAATCGAACTTGATGATTCACACACCCTAACGTCATCATGTGCCATGTTACACCACTCTTACATTCTATCTAATCTATAAACATATCAAGAACATATTTTCTTGATAGTCCTATCTTTTCCCTTAAATTCTGGTAATTTGAAAAATTAAGATCGTGCTACTACAATTTCTCTCTTGGAACATTAGCCGTGTTCATTCGAAACTCCATACCTACGAATTCTGAACCATTATTTCGCTTGACTTAAAGTCGGGAAGAGAGAATAAAAGTATGGAACTCCAAAATATAAAGGAAATGAAGAGGGTGGATTTATAGTGAAATATTCGACAGAACAATCGAAACAGATTATCGCATTTAACCAAAGAGGATTCTAATTCCCTTAATTGCCGAAGAACCAAATCTTATTACGAAGATTTTGAAATGTCCCGTTCTTATTGATTAAAAACGTTCCATATTAATTGATTTCGTTGCGAGGTTTTGACCTCTATATGAGACGTTTTTCAAAGACTGCATTCATTTTAAAACAAACCATAACCTTTATTTCATCAATAAAGGTTTAAAAGTTTTACGTAGATTATCAAATAATGATAATCTAAAATATCCTGTTTACACACGACCATTACATAATGGTTTACAATACAAATATGTTACAACAAAATAAGTTTCTTGAATGCAGTTTTTACACAATATCATACAAGCATGGACTCCAAATCTCGTCCTTATTTAAGTATGCGACAGCGGAAGCTCTTAATAATCACCTGAGAATAAACATGCTTTAAAACGTCAACAAAAATGTTGGTGAGTTATAGGTTTAACCTATATATATCAAATCATAATAATAGACCACAAGATTTCATATTTCAATACATATCCCATACATAGAGATAAAAATCATTCATATGGTGAACACCTGGTAACCGACATTAACAAGATGCATATATAAGAATATCCCCATCATTCCGGGACACCCTTCGGATATGATATAAATTTCGAAGTACTAAAGCATCCGGTACTTTGGATGGGGTTTGTTAAGCCCAATAGATCTATCTTTAGGATTCGCGTCAATTAGGGTGTCTGTTCCCTAATTCTTAGATTACCAGACTTAATAAAAAGGGGCATATTCGATTTCGATAATTCAACCATAGAATGTAGTTTCACGTACTTGTGTCTATTTTGTAAATCATTTATAAAACCTGCATGTATTCTCATCCCAAAAATATTAGATTTTAAAAGTGGGACTATAACTCACTTTCACAGATTTTTACTTCGTCGAGAAGTAAGACTTGGCCACTGTTGATTCACGAACCTATAACAATATATACATATATTTTAAAGTATGTTCAAAATATATTTACAACACTTTTAATATATTTTGATGTTTTAAGTTTATTAAGTCAGCTGTCCTCGTTAGTAACCTACAACTAGTTGTCCACAGTTAGATGTACAGAAATAAATCAATAAATATTATCTTGAATCAATCCACGACCCAGTGTATACGTATCTCAGTATTGATCACAACTCAAACTATATATATTTTGGAATCAACCTCAACCCTGTATAGCTAACTCCAACATTCACATATAGAGTGTCTATGGTTGTTCCGAAATATATATAGATGTGTCGACATGATAGGTCGAAACATTGTATACGTGTCTATGGTATCTCAAGATTACATAATATACAATACAAGTTGATTAAGTTATGGTTGGAATAGATTTGTTACCAATTTTCACGTAGCTAAAATGAGAAAAATTATCCAATCTTGTTTTACCCATAACTTCTTCATTTTAAATCCGTTTTGAATGAATCAAATTGCTATGGTTTCATATTGAACTGTATTTTATGAATCTAAACAGAAAAGTATAGGTTTATAGTCGGAAAAATAAGTTACAAGTCATTTTTGTAAAGGTAGTCATTTCAGTCGAAAGAACGACGTCTAGATGACCATTTTAGAAAACATACTTCCACTTTGAGTTTAACCATAATTTTTGGATATAGTTTCATGTTCATAATAAAAATCATTTTCTCAGAATAACAACTTTTAAATCAAAGTTTATCATAGTTTTTAATTAACTAACCCAAAACAGCCCGCGGTGTTACTACGACGGCGTAAATCCGGTTTTACGGTGTTTTTCGTGTTTCCAGGTTTTAAATCATTAAGTTAGCATATCATATAGATATAGAACATGTGTTTAGTTGATTTTAAAAGTCAAGTTAGAAGGATTAACTTTTGTTTGCGAACAAGTTTAGAATTAACTAAACTATGTTCTAGTGATTACAAGTTTAAACCTTCGAATAAGATAGCTTTATATGTATGAATCGAATGATGTTATGAACATCATTACTACCTTAAGTTCCTTGGATGAACCTACTGGAAAAGAGAAAAATGGATCTAGCTTCAATGGATCCTTGGATGGCTCAAAGTTCTTGAAGCAAAATCATGACAAGAAAACAAGTTCAAGTAAGATCATCACTTGAAATAAGATTGTTATAGTTATAGAAATTGAACCAAAGTTTGAATATGATTATTACCTTGTATTAGAATGATAACCTACTGTAAGAAACAAAGATTTCTTGAGGTTGGATGATCACCTTACAAGATTGGAAGTGAGCTAGCAAACTTGAAAGTATTCTTGATTTTATGAAACTAGAACTTTTGGAATTTATGAAGAACACTTAGAACTTGAAGATAGAACTTGAGAGAGTTCAATTAGATGAAGAAAATTGAAGAATGAAAGTGTTTGTAGGTGTTTTTGGTCGTTGGTGTATGGATTAGATATAAAGGATATGTAATTTTGTTTTCATGTAAATAAGTCATGAATGATTACTCATATTTTTGTAATCTTATGAGATATTTCATGCTAGTTGCCAAATGATGGTTCCCACATGTGTTAGGTGACTCACATGGGCTGCTAAGAGCTGATCATTGGAGTGTATATACCAATAGTACATACATCTAAAAGCTGTGTATTGTACGAGTACGAATACGGGTGCATACGAGTAGAATTGTTGATGAAACTGAACGAGAATGTAATTGTAAGCATTTTTGTTAAGTAGAAGTATTTTGATAAGTGTATTGAAGTCTTTCAAAAGTGTATAAATACATATTAAAACACTACATGTATATACATTTTAACTGAGTCGTTAAGTCATCGTTAGTCGTTACATGTAAGTGTTGTTTTGAAACCTTTAGGTTAACGATCTTGTTAAATGTTGTTAACCCAATGTTTATAATATCAAAAGAGATTTTAAATTATTATATTATCATGATATTATGATGTACGAATATCTCTTAATATGATATATATACATTAAATGTCGTTACAACGATAAACGTTACATATATGTCTCGTTTCAAAATCATTAAGTTAGTAGTCTTGTTTTTACATATGTAGTTCATTGTTAATATAATTAATGATATGTTTACTTATCATAATATCATGTTAACTATATATATAAACATATATATGTCATAATATAGTTTTTTTACAAGTTTTAACGTTCGTGAATCACCGGTCAACTTGGGTGGTCAATTGTCTATATGAAACCTATTTCAATTAATCAAGTCTTAACAAGTTTGATTGCTTAACATGTTGGAAACATTTAATCATGTAAATATCAATCTCAATTAATATATATAAACATGGAAAAGTTCGGGTCACTACAGTACCTACCCGTTAAATAAATTTCGTCCCGAAATTTTAAGCTGTTGAAGGTGTTGACGAATCTTCTGGAAATAGATGCGGGTATTTCTTCTTCATCTGATCTTCACGCTCCCATGTGAACTCGGGTCCTCTACGAGCATTCCATCGAACCTTAACAATTGGTATCTTGTTTTGCTTAAGTCTTTTAACCTCACGATCCATTATTTCGACGGGTTCTTCGATGAATTGGAGTTTTTCGTTGATTTGGATTTCATCTAACGGAATAGTGAGATCTTCTTTAGCAAAACATTTCTTCAAATTCGAGACGTGGAAAGTGTTATGTACAGCCGCGAGTTGTTGAGGTAACTCAAGTCGATAAGCTACTGGTCCGACACGATCAATAATCTTGAATGGTCCAATATACCTTGGATTTAATTTCCCTCGTTTACCAAATCGAACAACGCCTTTCCAAGGTGCAACTTTAAGCATGACCATCTCTCCAATTTCAAATTCTATATCTTTTCTTTTAATGTCAGCGTAGCTCTTTTGTCGACTTTGGGCGGTTTTCAACCGTTGTTGAATTTGGATGATCTTCTCGGTAGTTTCTTGTATAATCTCCGGACCCGTAATCTGTCTATCCCCCACTTCACTCCAACAAATCGGAGACCTGCACTTTCTACCATAAAGTGCTTCAAACGGCGCCATCTCAATGCTTGAATGGTAGCTGTTGTTGTAGGAAAATTCTGCTAACGGTAGATGTCGATCCCAACTGTTTCCGAAATCAATAACACATGCTCGTAGCATGTCTTCAAGCGTTTGTATCGTCCTTTCGCTCTGCCCATCAGTTTGTGGATGATAGGCAGTACTCATGTCTAGACGAGTTCCTAATGCTTGCTGTAATGTCTGCCAGAATCTTGAAATAAATCTGCCATCCCTATCAGAGATAATAGAGATTGGTATTCCATGTCTGGAGACGACTTCCTTCAAATACAGTCGTGCTAACTTCTCCATCTTGTCATCTTCTCTTATTGGCAGAAAGTGTGCTGATTTGGTGAGACGATCAACTATTACCCAAATAGTATCAAAACCACTTGCAGTCCTTGGCAATTTAGTGATGAAATCCATGGTAATGTTTTCCCATTTCCATTCTGGGATTTCGGGTTGTTGAAGTAGACCTGATGGTTTCTGATGCTCAGCTTTGACCTTAGAACACGTCAAACATTCTCCTACATATTTAGCAACATCGGCTTTCATACCCGGCCACCAAAAATGTTTCTTGAGATCCTTGTACATCTTCCCCGTTCCAGGATGTATTGAGTATCTGGTTTTATGAGCTTCTCTAAGTACCATTTCTCTCATATCTCCAAATCTTGGTACCCAAATCCTTTCAGCCCTATACCGGGTTCCGTCTTCCCGAATATTAAGATGCTTCTCCGATCCTTTGGGTATTTCATCCTTTAAATTTCCTTCTTTTAAAACTCCTTGTTGCGCCTCCTTTATTTGAGTAGTAAGGTTATTATGAATCATTATATTCATAGATTTTACTCGAATGGGTTCTCTATCCTTTCTGCTCAAGGCATCGGCTACCACATTTGCCTTCCCCGGGTGGTAACGAATCTCAAAATCGTAATCATTCAATAATTCAATCCACCTACGCTGCCTCATATTCAGTTGTTTCTGATTAAATATGTGTTGAAGACTTTTGTGGTCGGTATATATAATACTTTTGACCCCATATAAGTAGTGCCTCCAAGTCTTTAATGCAAAAACAACCGCGCCTAATTCCAAATCATGCGTCGTATAATTTTGTTCGTGAATCTTCAATTGTCTAGACGCATAAGCAATCACCTTCGTTCGTTGCATTAATACACAACCGAGACCTTGCTTTGATGCGTCACAATAAATCACAAAATCATCATTCCCTTCAGGCAATGACAATATAGGTGCCGTAGTTAGCTTTTTCTTCAATAACTGAAACGCTTTCTCTTGTTCATCATTCCATTCAAATTTCTTCCCTTTATGCGTTAATGCAGTCAAGGGTTTTGCTATTCTGGAAAAGTCTTGGATGAACCTTCTGTAGTAACCAGCTAGTCCTAAAAACTGGCGTATGTGTTTCGGAGTTTTCGGGGTTTCCCACTTTTCAACAGTTTCTATCTTTGCCGGATCCACCTTAATACCTTCTTTGTTCACTATGTGACCGAGGAATTGAACTTCTTCCAACCAAAATGCACACTTTGAAAACTTAGCGTACAATTCTTCCTTCCTCAATACTTCTAACACCTTTCTCAAATGTTCACCGTGTTCTTGGTCATTCTTTGAGTAAATAAGTATGTCATCAATGAAAACAATGACAAACTTGTCAAGGTATGGTCCACACACTCGGTTTATAAGGTCCATGAACACAGCTGGTGCATTAGTTAAACCAAACGGCATGACCATAAACTCGTAATGACCGTAACGTGTTCTGAAAGCAGTCTTTGGAATATCATCTTCTTTCACCCGCATTTGATGATACCCGGAACGTAAGTCAATCTTTGAATAAACAGACGAGCCTTGTAGTTGATCAAATAAGTCATCGATTCTCGGTAGTGGGTAGCGGTTCTTGATGGTAAGTTTGTTCAACTCTCGGTAGTCGATACACAACCTGAATGTACCATCTTTCTTCTTGACAAACAAAACAGGAGCTCCCCACGGTGATGTGCTTGGTCGAATGAAACCACGCTCTAAAAGTTCTTGTAATTGGCTTTGTAGTTCTTTCATCTCGCTGGGTGCGAGTCTGTAAGGAGCACGAGCTATTGGTGCAGCTCCTGGTACAAGATCTATTTGAAATTCAACGGATCGCTGTGGGGGTAATCCCGGTAATTCTTTCGGAAATACATCGGGAAATTCTTTTGCAATGGGAACATCATTGATGCTCTTTTCTTCAGTTTGTACTTTCTCGACGTGTGCTAGAACAGCATAGCAACCTTTTCTTATTAGTTTTTGTGCCTTCAAATTACTAATAAGATGTAGCTTCGTGTTGCCCTTTTCTCCGTACACCATTAAGGGTTTTCCTTTTTCTCGTATAATGCGAATTGCATTTTTGTAACAAACGATCTCCGCTTTCACTTCTTTCAACCAGTCCATACCGATTATCACATCAAAACTCCCTAACTCTACTGGTATCAAATCAATCTTAAATGTTTCGCTAACCAGTTTAATTTCTCGATTCCGACATATATTATCTGCTGAAATTAATTTACCATTTGCTAATTCGAGTACAAATTTACTATCCAAAGGCGTCAATGGACAACTTAATTTAGCACAAAAATCTCTACTCATATAGCTTCTATCCGCACCCGAATCAAATAAAACGTAAGCAGATTTATTGTCAATAAGAAACGTACCCGTAACAAGCTCCGGGTCTTCCTGTGCCTCTGCCGCATTAATATTGAAAACTCTTCCACGGCCTTGTCCATTCGTGTTCTCCTGGTTCGGGCAATTTCTAATAATGTGGCCCGGTTTTCCACATTTATGACAAACTACATTGGCATAACTTGCTCCGACACTACTTGCTCCGCCATTACTCGTTCCGACACCATTTGTTCCTTTCGTTCTATTAACCCCTGGTCCGTAGACCTCACACTTCGCCGCGCTATGACCATTTCTTTTACACTTGTTGCAAAATTTGGTGCAGAACCCCGAGTGATTCTTTTCACACCTTTGGCATAGCTGCTTCTGATTGTTGTTGTTGTTGCGGTTATTATTGTTGTTGGGATGATTGTTGTAGTTGCTGTTGTTGTTGTTGTTGTTGTTGTTGTTGTTGTTGGGCCGTTTGTTGTAGTTGCGATTGATGTTGCGATTGTTGGGATAATTGTTGCGATTATTGTTGTAATTGATGTTGCTGTTGTATTGGTGATTCTTATCACCGTTTTCCTCCCACTTTCTTTTGACTTGCTTCACATTGGTCTCTTCAGCAGTCTGTTCTTTAATTCTTTCTTCAATCTGGTTCACTAGTTTGTGAGCCATTCTACATGCCTGTTGTATGGAGGCGGGCTCGTGTGAACTTATATCTTCTTGGATTCTTTCCGGTAATCCTTTCACAAACGCGTCGATCTTCTCTTCCTCATCTTCGAATGCTCCCGGACACAATAGGCACAATTCTGTGAATCGTCTTTCGTACGTGGTAATATCAAATCCTTGGGTTCGTAACCCTCTAAGTTCTGTCTTGAGCTTATTGACCTCGGTTCTGGGACGGTACTTCTCGTTCATCAAGTGCTTGAATGCTGACCACGGTAGTGCGTACGCATCGTCTTGTCCCACTTGCTCTAGATAGGTATTCCACCATGTTAACGCAGAACCTGTGAAGGTATGCGTAGCGTACTTTACTTTGTCCTCTTTAGTACACTTACTTATGGCAAACACCGATTCGACCTTCTCGGTCCACCGTTTCAATCCGATCGGTCCTTCGGTTCCATCAAATTCCAAAGGTTTGCAGGCAGTGAATTCTTTGTAGGTGCATCCTACACGATTTCCTGTACTGCTAGATCCAAGGTTATTGTTGGTATGTAGCGCAGCCTGTACTGCGGCTATGTTTGAAGCTAGAAAAGTACGGAATTCCTCTTCATTCATATTCACGGTGTGTCGAGTAGTCGGTGCCATTTCCTTCAAAATAGTTAAATGGAACAAGTTAATCATACAGAATATTAAGAGTAGTTAATAGTATTTCGTAGCATAATATGAACTCATTTATAAAAGCTTTTTCTTCATATTAGCGTTTTATAAGTTTAAATTCGGGTAGTACCTACCCGTTAAGTTCATACTTAGTAGCTAATATACAATTCAACTACTACAATTCTATATGAAAAACTGATTATAATAATATTTCGCGTTCAAACTTTTATACAATATTTTACAAACTTACAATACCGCTTATTTTACATAAAGCATGAAATATAGCACACAATAACTTTGATACAAGATAGTTGTGAAGATAATTCTAGCTAGTACACAAGTCGTTCAGCAAAGGCAATAAAGACACGTAATTCATACGTCCAGAAACAAGTCATGCATTCTGGTTTTACTAGGACTACTTCCCATCCTTGGTCTTGTGCAACATAACCGTTATGGCCGTTGATAAGACAGCGTGTTGTAACGTCATCAAAGGGACGAGGGTTACGTAATGTCCAACAGTCCCGTAATAATCTAAAAACCTCATTTCTTACCCCAATTACCGACTCCGTCACTTGTGGAAACGTTTTGTTTAATAGTTGTAGCCCGATGTTCTTGTTCTCACTTTGGTGAGAAGCGAACATTACTAATCCGTAAGCATAACATGCTTCTTTATGTTGCATGTTAGCCGCTTTTTCTAAATCACGAAGTCCAATATTCGGATATATTGAGTCAAAATAATTTCTTAACCCGTTGCGTAAAATAGCATTTGGGTTCCCCGCAATATATGCGTCAAAGTAAACACATCGTAACTTATGGGTTTCCCAATGTGATATCCCCCATCTTTCAAACGAAAGTCTCTTATAAACCAAGACATTCTTGGAACGTTCTTCGAATGTCTTACAAACTGATCTCGCCTTAAATAGTTGTGCCGAGGAATTCTGACCGACTCTAGACAAGATTTCATCAATCATGTCTCCGGGTAGGTCTCTTAAAATATTGGGTTGTCTATCCATTTTGTGTTTTTATACTGTAAAATAGACAAGAGTTAGATTCATAAAAAAAATACTTATTAATACAAGCAATTTTTACATATATCATAAAGCATAAGCACACTATATTACATATATTACACCACACGAATACATCTATCTTATTCCGACTCGCTTGTTTCTTCTTCTTTGGTTTTGGTTCGTTTTCCCAAGTTTCTAGGGATATATGATGTTCCCCTAATACGAGCCGTTATTTTCCACATTGGTTTAGAAAAACCTGGTGGTTTAGAGGTTCCCGGGTCATTGTTACAACTTAAGGACTTCGGGGGTTGACGATACATATAAAGTTCATCGGGGTTGGAATTAGATTTCTCTATTTTTATGCCCTTTCCCTTATTATTTTCTTTTGCCTTTTTAAATTCAGTTGGGGTAATTTCTATAACATCATCGGAATTCTCGTCGGAATCCGATTCATCGGAGAATTGGTAATCCTCCCAATATTTTGCTTCCTTAGCGGAAACACCATTGACCATAATTAACCTTGGTCGGTTGGTTGAGGATTTTCTTTTACTTAACCGTTTTATTATTTCCCCCACCGGTTCTATTTCTTCATCCGGTTCCGATTCTTCTTCCGATTCCGATTCTTCTTCTGGTTCCGACTCTTCTTCCGGTTCCTCTTCGGGAACTTGTGAATCAGTCCACGAATCATTCCAATTTACATTTGACTCTTCATTATTATTAGGTGAGTCAATGGGACTTGTTCTAGAGGTAGACATCTATCACATAATATCAAACGCGTTAAGAGATTAATATATCACATAATATTCACATGTTAAAAATATATAGTTTCCAACAAAATTTGTTAAGCAATCATTTTTCAAGTAAACACGGTCGAAGTCCAGACTCACTAATGCATCCTAACAAACTACATAAGACACACTAATGCAAAATTCTGGTTCTCTAAGACTAACGCTCTGATACCAACTGAAATGTCCCGTTCTTATTGATTAAAAACGTTCCATATTAATTGATTTCGTTGCGAGGTTTTGACCTCTATATGAGACGTTTTTCAAAGACTGCATTCATTTTAAAACAAACCATAACCTTTATTTCATCAATAAAGGTTTAAAAGTTTTACGTAGATTATCAAATAATGATAATCTAAAATATCCTGTTTACACACGACCATTACATAATGGTTTACAATACAAATATGTTACAACAAAATAAGTTTCTTGAATGCAGTTTTTACACAATATCATACAAGCATGGACTCCAAATCTCGTCCTTATTTAAGTATGCGACAGCGGAAGCTCTTAATAATCACCTGAGAATAAACATGCTTTAAAACGTCAACAAAAATGTTGGTGAGTTATAGGTTTAACCTATATATATCAAATCATAATAATAGACCACAAGATTTCATATTTCAATACATATCCCATACATAGAGATAAAAATCATTCATATGGTGAACACCTGGTAACCGACATTAACAAGATGCATATATAAGAATATCCCCATCATTCCGGGACACCCTTCGGATATGATATAAATTTCGAAGTACTAAAGCATCCGGTACTTTGGATGGGGTTTGTTAAGCCCAATAGATCTATCTTTAGGATTCGCGTCAATTAGGGTGTCTGTTCCCTAATTCTTAGATTACCAGACTTAATAAAAAGGGGCATATTCGATTTCGATAATTCAACCATAGAATGTAGTTTCACGTACTTGTGTCTATTTTGTAAATCATTTATAAAACCTGCATGTATTCTCATCCCAAAAATATTAGATTTTAAAAGTGGGACTATAACTCACTTTCACAGATTTTTACTTCGTCGAGAAGTAAGACTTGGCCACTGTTGATTCACGAACCTATAACAATATATACATATATTTTAAAGTATGTTCAAAATATATTTACAACACTTTTAATATATTTTGATGTTTTAAGTTTATTAAGTCAGCTGTCCTCGTTAGTAACCTACAACTAGTTGTCCACAGTTAGATGTACAGAAATAAATCAATAAATATTATCTTGAATCAATCCACGACCCAGTGTATACGTATCTCAGTATTGATCACAACTCAAACTATATATATTTTGGAATCAACCTCAACCCTGTATAGCTAACTCCAACATTCACATATAGAGTGTCTATGGTTGTTCCGAAATATATATAGATGTGTCGACATGATAGGTCGAAACATTGTATACGTGTCTATGGTATCTCAAGATTACATAATATACAATACAAGTTGATTAAGTTATGGTTGGAATAGATTTGTTACCAATTTTCACGTAGCTAAAATGAGAAAAATTATCCAATCTTGTTTTACCCATAACTTCTTCATTTTAAATCCGTTTTGAATGAATCAAATTGCTATGGTTTCATATTGAACTGTATTTTATGAATCTAAACAGAAAAGTATAGGTTTATAGTCGGAAAAATAAGTTACAAGTCATTTTTGTAAAGGTAGTCATTTCAGTCGAAAGAACGACGTCTAGATGACCATTTTAGAAAACATACTTCCACTTTGAGTTTAACCATAATTTTTGGATATAGTTTCATGTTCATAATAAAAATCATTTTCTCAGAATAACAACTTTTAAATCAAAGTTTATCATAGTTTTTAATTAACTAACCCAAAACAGCCCGCGGTGTTACTACGACGGCGTAAATCCGGTTTTACGGTGTTTTTCGTGTTTCCAGGTTTTAAATCATTAAGTTAGCATATCATATAGATATAGAACATGTGTTTAGTTGATTTTAAAAGTCAAGTTAGAAGGATTAACTTTTGTTTGCGAACAAGTTTAGAATTAACTAAACTATGTTCTAGTGATTACAAGTTTAAACCTTCGAATAAGATAGCTTTATATGTATGAATCGAATGATGTTATGAACATCATTACTACCTTAAGTTCCTTGGATGAACCTACTGGAAAAGAGAAAAATGGATCTAGCTTCAATGGATCCTTGGATGGCTCAAAGTTCTTGAAGCAAAATCATGACACGAAAACAAGTTCAAGTAAGATCATCACTTGAAATAAGATTGTTATAGTTATAGAAATTGAACCAAAGTTTGAATATGATTATTACCTTGTATTAGAATGATAACCTACTGTAAGAAACAAAGATTTCTTGAGGTTGGATGATCACCTTACAAGATTGGAAGTGAGCTAGCAAACTTGAAAGTATTCTTGATTTTATGAAACTAGAACTTTTGGAATTTATGAAGAACACTTAGAACTTGAAGATAGAACTTGAGAGAGTTCAATTAGATGAAGAAAATTGAAGAATGAAAGTGTTTGTAGGTGTTTTTGGTCGTTGGTGTATGGATTAGATATAAAGGATATGTAATTTTGTTTTCATGTAAATAAGTCATGAATGATTACTCATATTTTTGTAATCTTATGAGATATTTCATGCTAGTTGCCAAATGATGGTTCCCACATGTGTTAGGTGACTCACATGGGCTGCTAAGAGCTGATCATTGGAGTGTATATACCAATAGTACATACATCTAAAAGCTGTGTATTGTACGAGTACGAATACGGGTGCATACGAGTAGAATTGTTGATGAAACTGAACGAGAATGTAATTGTAAGCATTTTTGTTAAGTAGAAGTATTTTGATAAGTGTATTGAAGTCTTTCAAAAGTGTATAAATACATATTAAAACACTACATGTATATACATTTTAACTGAGTCGTTAAGTCATCGTTAGTCGTTACATGTAAGTGTTGTTTTGAAACCTTTAGGTTAACGATCTTGTTAAATGTTGTTAACCCAATGTTTATAATATCAAAAGAGATTTTAAATTATTATATTATCATGATATTATGATGTACGAATATCTCTTAATATGATATATATACATTAAATGTCGTTACAACGATAAACGTTACATATATGTCTCGTTTCAAAATCATTAAGTTAGTAGTCTTGTTTTTACATATGTAGTTCATTGTTAATATAATTAATGATATGTTTACTTATCATAATATCATGTTAACTATATATATAAACATATATATGTCATAATATAGTTTTTTTACAAGTTTTAACGTTCGTGAATCACCGGTCAACTTGGGTGGTCAATTGTCTATATGAAACCTATTTCAATTAATCAAGTCTTAACAAGTTTGATTGCTTAACATGTTGGAAACATTTAATCATGTAAATATCAATCTCAATTAATATATATAAACATGGAAAAGTTCGGGTCACTACAGATTTCCTCTAAATTCATTGATTTCCGAAAATCAACCGTGACTACGTCACCAGACAAGACGAATCTGCATTTACTCATTTCACTCTTTTATGATAGCTTCACTCGTACCCTTCACAAAATCAAATTGTTTTGTATATATTACTCGATGATGATAAAACCCTAATTTTCAGCTCGTAGCCATCATTAAAACATACTTATTGTCAGCCATGACCATCCCAATCAAATTTGAGGACGAAATTTCTTTAACGGGTAGGTACTGTGACGACCCGGAAATTTCCGAACAAATTTAAACTTAATCTTTATATGGTTTCGACATGATAAGCAAAGTCTATTTAAGTGAATCTCAAAATTTTTGAACTGTTTCATATATTCAATTGACCTTCGACTGTTCTCGACGATTCACGAATAATTAGTTGTAAATAGATATGTGTGTGTGTATATATATAAATAATAATTCGAAATATAATTTGAAGTATTATATGTTGTTGTTATTAAAAATTAATAAAATAAAAATAGGATATTATAATAATTATTATTTAAAATATATCTCTATATATAATTAAAGTATATTAAAAATAAATATTAAATGATTATAATACTCGTTTGATGTTCCGATTGATATTAAGCAAGTTAAATTCAAACTTATGTAATTTTAAAATAAACGGTGATACGAAAATGAGTTCTATAAATTTTAGGCTTATTAAAAATGTATTTAGGAACCATTTTGTTAAGTTTTAACACTTTTTATATTTTACCCAGAATCGAGAGGGACAGTTGATGTAATTTTTATTTAATAAATTAATGATCAAATTTTATACCATAATGACCAAAATAAATAAAGGAATTTAATTTAAAAATTTGGGATTTTTTTGAAAGACTTTTATCCGCCCCTAATTACCAACGGGATACGAAATAGTAGTCTCTAAAAACTGTCGATAGGATGAAGCCAATATACTTAGCTGCTTAACTGTTGTTCCTGTTTCATTTCATTGTGTATTATTATTATATTATTAATATTAATATTATTATATTACATAGGTCTGTTGAGCATATCCGAAAAATGAATTGATTGACAAAGTTACTGTGTTTGCTTTTATTCATTTCCATTCATCTCTATAATATCTATTATATATACATACATGTAGGAGAAGTATAAAGGAAAACACACCACCACCTTATTCCTACTTCTCACTCTCAAACACCCACCTCATCCTCTAACATATATACTTACATATACATATTTACAGGGATACACTTTTTTTCTTCTCATTGTCCCTCCATCAACCACAGCTCAATCCACCATCTCATCCTCTCCATCGTCCTTTTTCTTTAACTATTCTACAACCACTATCAACATCTCGATCACCATTATCGTGACTAATCTTTGTTGCTTCGGAAATAACCCATAACCATTAACTTAAAATCAACACCACTACCATCTTGTTTGCTTCTCTGCTATATTAGTTAATCATCAACACTCTCATACACCAACGACCACCTTTATTATTCGTTCCTTTTTCCTTTTCAACTCCGGTTACAACCATCACAGACGTTGACTGTTTACAGATGTCCCTTGTTTCGATTCGTGTTCATATTCGACCAACACATATGCTTACTCTCATATACATCCATCGAGCAACCTATATCAAACTTAGATACTTCAAAATACATAATGCATCAAAACTATGTTATCTCAGCAGTTTTTCTTGTACCAATTCTTGCCACAATTGTACCTTCTTATTCTTCTTCTTTCTATTCGTCATCTGTCCTCCCCATCGAAACCAACACATTCACCATTGATTCGAAGTTATGTGTTGCTGCAGCATCCGACTGTCCCCTAAACACCATCACCCTTATCATCATCAATCATCAAACAACCCATACTAATCGGTTCTATCTTCTTCTTTTTTAGTTACTACCATATGAACCCAAACCACCATAACCAACCGCCACTTATTACTATTATTACTATTTCACTTCCTGTTTCTGTTTTGAAATTATTCCTCATGACCTGAACAACTACCAACTTGATCATTTTTTTTATTTTTCTGTTGCCATCGATGGGCCAGATTACAGCGGGTCGACAGGTATTACAGCTTAGGTGTTTCTTTTCTATTTCCAGCTGGTATCCTTCTTTACCTATTTGTTATTATATAGATAGTGGAAAGAGACGTAGGGATGAGAGGGAATAAAAGTGATAGTAGATGATTAAAATAAATTAAGAGTAATGATGAGATGAAAATAGGAAACTTCTATTACTCCAGCTGCTCTTGTCGATTTGTTTCTGCTCACCCAAAACAAACCTTTTCGTAATTGTTTTGATCTATAACCAAATCAAAACCACTTAGACTATTTTATGTGTGGTACTCGTTCTAATTTCATCTTCAGCTTGTTTTGTAACGAGCCCAACCGCTTTTATGGGCCTGGGTTGCTAACTAAACTACATGGCCCAACGAGCCCAACAAAATAAGTCTGCTACTATTTGTTGATTTCAAAGTTACTGTCATTTTTGTGGCTGCTCGCATTTGATTTGCAAGCCAACAACCAGACCACTTTGTCTCTTGTTCCTCTAACACGATTCACAAAGTCGAGCCACTTTGTTCAATCAACACTCTTGTGGTTAAATCCCTTTTCTACTGATCTGTTGCTCAATACTGAGACCGCGACAACACACTGTTCATCTTTCTTGTTCAAACTTACCGAGAGTTGATGAGGACTGTGTTGATAGTGACGGACCAATTTAATGATGATGATTTTATGTTAAAATGACAAGAAGGTTACGGATGAGATGATGATGAAGTGATTAGATTATAATGATAATTAGGGTTAATAAAGATATTAATGGCGATGGGAGTATGATAATAAAAATCATGATAACATGCTGGTAATAATGGGATGATAATTGATGATGATTCGGATGTGATTAAGAGATACAAGATGATGCATGATAATGATTGGGTATCAAGTTATGAAGGAAATTGAAGCTGAATTAAAGTGGGTTTAATATAATTAGTATGCGTGTATATTCAGAAAAGCAGTGAACGGAGGAATGGTTAAGGGAGTATTTGGGTTAGCGGGAGGTCATGGGTTCAAGCCCGGGCATGGGCTGTTTTTTTTTTTTGGTAAATCATTCCATTGAGGTAATCTTATTGTATTTACTTATTATTATTATTATTATTATTATTATTATTATTATTATTATTATTATTATTATTATTATTATTATTATTATTATTATTATTATTATTATTATTATTATTATTATTATTATTATTACTACTACTACTACTACTACTACTTATTAATACTAATTATTATTATTATTATTAATATGATTATTATTGTTATGATTATTATTGTTATTGTTACTAATATTAGTATTATAATTATTATTATAAGTACCATAATTGTTGTTAACATTATAATTATAAGTATTATATCTATTATTATTATTATTATTATTATTATATAAGTATTAATTATGATATTATTATTCAAAACTATAATATTATTATCATGGATAGGTTTATAATACAAATTATTATCATTTTCATAAATATTAGTATTAGCATCTTTTTATAAATAATAGAACTGATAATATTAACATAAATATTATTATTTGTATTATCACGAGTATTATTATGTAAATTACTAAAATCGGTATTATAACTATCATTAATAATAAAATTAATATTTTCACAAGTATTATTATTAAAATCGCTATTATTATCATTAATAGAGTTATTATTAATATTATTACCTTTATTAGTAATATTAAGTATTAGCATTGTTATTATTTTTGTCATTTTTCTTTTTTGAAATTATGATAGTATTACTATTATTACTATTTTTAACAACAAACAAATAATATATATATATATATATATATATATATATATATATATATATATATATATATATATATATATATATAAAGGATATATGTAATACATATAACATAACAAGATTAATATTTTTATATAACAAAATGAATATAAGAAACGTATATATGTTATTAATATAAAAAGGTTTTAACTAATAAATTATATATATATATATATATATATATATATATATATATATATATATATATATATATAATTGTTCAATTTCAACTATGTATATTAATAAATATACAAATGTTATAGGTTCATAAATCTGAGGCCAACCCTACAATTGTTCAATGCCATCAAATGTATTTTTACTACAAAATACAGTATAGTGAGTTTCATTTGCTCCCTTTTTCAATGCTTTTGTAATATATATTTTTGAGACAGAGAATACATGCGCTTTTATAAATGTTTTACGAAATAGACACAAGTAATTGAAACTACATTATATGGTTGAATGGATCGAAGCCGAATATGCCCCTTTTAGCCTGGTAATCTAAGAATTAGGGAACATCACTAATTTTGAGAATTAGTGCACCCCTAATTGACGTGAATCCTAAAGATAGATCTATCGGGCCCAACAAGCCCCATTCTAGAATTTAGAATGCTTTAATACTTCGAAATTATCATGTCTGATGGATGTCCCGAAATGATGGGGATATTCTTATATGCATCTTGTTAATGTCGGTTACCAGGTGTTCAATCCATATGAATGATATTTTTGTCTCTATGCATGGGACGTATATTTATGAGAAATGGAAATGAAAATCTTGTGGTCTATTAAAATGATGAAAATGATCGATTATGATAAACTAATGAACTCACCAACCTTTTGTTTGACACTTTAAAGCATGTTTATTCTCAGGTATGAAAGAAATCTTCCGCTGTGCATTTGCTCATTTTAGAGATATTACTTGGAGTCATTCATGATATATTTCAAAAGACGTTGCATTCGAGTCGTTGAGTTCATCAAGATTATTACTAAGTCAATTATAGTTGGATATATTATGAAATAGTATGCATGCCGTCAACTGTCGATGTAATGAAAGTTTGTCGTTTAAAAGCGAATGCAATGTTTGTAAAATGTATCATATAGAGGTCAAGTACCTCGCGATGTAATCAACTATTGTGAATCGTTTATAATTTATATGAACGGGTCCTTTCAAAAGTGCAGGTCTTCGATTTGTTGGAGTGAAGTTGGGGATAGACAGATTACGGGTCCAGAAATTATCCAAGAAACCACAGAGAAAATCATTCAAATTCAACAACGGTTGAAAACCGCTCAAATTCGACAAAAGAGCTACGCGGATATTAAGAGAAAAGATATAGAATTTGAGATTGGAGAGATGGTCATGCTTAAGGTTTCACCTTAGAAGGGTGTTGCTTGATTTGGTAAACGAGAGAAGCTAAATCCAAGGTACATTGGGCCATTCAAGATTATAGATCGTGTCGGACCAGTAGCTTACCGACTTGACTTACCTCAACAACTCGCCGGAGTACATAATACTTTTCATGTCTCGAATCTGAAGAAATATTTTGCTAAAGAAGATCTCACTATTCCGTTAGACGAAATTCAAATCAATGAAAAAACTTCAATTCATCGAAGAACCCGTCGAAATAATGGATCGTGAGGTTAAAAGACTTAAGCAAAACAAGATACCAATTATTAAGGTTCGATGGAATGCTAGTAGAGGACCCGAGTTCATCTAGGAGCATGAAGATCAAATGAAGAAGAAATATCCGCACCTATTTCCAGAAGATGCGTCAACACCTTCAACAGCTTAAAATTTCGGGACGAAATTTTTTTAACGGGTAGCTACTGTAGTGACCCGAACTTTTCCATATTTATTTATATATTAAATGAAATTGATATTTACATGATTAAATGTTTCCAACTTGTTAAGTAATCAAACTTGTTAAGACTTGATTAATTGAAATGAGTTTCATGTAGACAATTGACCACCCAAATTGACCGACGATTCACGAACGTTAAAATTTGTAAAAACTATATGATGATAAATATATGGATTTATATAGTTAATATGATATTATGATAAGTAAGTATCTCATTAGGTATATTAACAATGAGTTATATACATAAAAATGAGACTACTAAGTTAAGAAACTCGAAACGATATATATAACGATTATCATTATAACAACGTCTTACTAAATACATATGTATCGTATTAAGATATTGTTACACTATATTTAACATGATGATATAATAATTAAATATATCATTAAGTGTGTTATCAATGAACTACATATGTAAAAACAAGACTACTAACTTAAGGATTTCGAAACGAGACATATATGTAACGATTACCGTTGTAACGAAATTTTAATGTATATATATCATATTAAGATATATTCATACATCATAATATCATGATAATGTAATAAATTAACATATCATTAGATATAATAAACAATGGATTAACAACAATAAATGAGATCGTTAACTTAAAGGTTCCAAAACAACACTTACATGTAACGACTAACGATGACTTAACGACTCAGTTAAAATGTATATACATGTAGTGTTTTAAGATGTATTCATACACTTTTGAAAGACTTCAAGACACATAACAAAGTACTTCTACTTATCAAAAATACTTACAATTACATTCTCATTCATTTTCATCAACAATTCTACTCGTATGCACCCGTATTCGTACTCGTACAATACCCAGCTTCTAAAAGTAGTTACTATTGGTATATACACTTTAATAATCAGCTCTTAGCAGCCCTTGTGAGTCGCCTAACCATGTGGGAACCATCATTTAACATCTAGCATGAAATATCTCACAAAATTACAAACTAATGTGACCTTATATGCCATCCCATATTCACGTGAAAGAGGAAGCACACAAATACAATTTTATTTTCATTTTTATGCATCAAATTACTCTCTCTCAATTACTCTCTTAGTGTTCTAAGTGTTCTTCATCATTTCCTTCATAATCTAGCTCAATCTAGGTAACCTAGATCAACATACAAAACAACTACTCAAGAAAACTTCAAGAACACTTTCAAGTTTGCAAGTCTACTTCCAAGCTTTCTAACCCATTCCAAGCAATCATCTAGGATCAAGAAATCTTTATTATTTACAGTAGGTTATCTCTCTAATTCAAGGTAATACTCATATTCAAACTTTGGTTCAATTTCTATAAGTATAACAATCTTATTTCGAGTGGAAATCTTACTTGAACTTGTTTTCGTGTCATGATTCTACTTCAAGAACTTTCAAGCCATCCAAGGATCCTTTGAAGCTAGATCAATTTTTGTTACTTCCAGTAGGTTTACCTACTAAACTCGAGGTAGTAATGATGTTCATAACATCATTCGATTCATATATATATATATATATATATATATATATATATATATATATATATATATATATATATATATATATATATATATATATATATATATATATATATATATATATATATAACTATCTTATTCGAAGATTTAAACTTGTAATCACTAGAACATAGTTTAGTTAATTCTAAACTTGTTCGCAAACAAAGTTAATCTTTCTAACTTAACTTTAAAAATCAATTAAACACATGTTCTATATCTTTATGATATGCTAACTTAATGATTTAAAACCTAGAAACACGGAGAACACCGTAAAACTGGACATACGCCGTCGTAGTAACACCGCGGGCTGTTTTGGGTTAGATAATTAAAAACTATGATAAACTTTGATTTAAAAGTTGATCTTCTGGAAAAATGATTTTTCTTATGAACATGAAACTATATCCAAAAATAATGGTTAAACTCAAAGTGGAAGTATGTTTTTCAAAATGGTCATCAAGACGTCGTTCTTTCAACTGAAATGACTACCTCTTATAATATTGACTTGTAACCTGTATTTCCGACTATAAACTTATACTTTTTCTGTTTAGTTTCATAAATTTCAGTTCATTATGAAACCATAGCAACTTGAATCACTCAAAACGGATTTAAAACGAAGAAATTATGGGTAAAACAAGATTGGATAATTTTGCTTGTTGTAGCTACGTGAAATTTGTAACAAGTCTATACAAATCATTACTTAACTAACTTATATTATATTATACATGTATTCTAACATATATTATGTAATCTTGGGATACCATAGACACATATACAATGTTTTGACATATCATATCGACCCATCTATATATATTATTTGGGAACAACCATATACACTCTATATGCATTAATGCTTGAGTTAGCTATACAGGGTTGAGGTTGATTCCAAAATAATATATATACTTCGAGTTGTGATCTAGCCTGATACTTGTATACACTGGGTCGTGGATTGATTCGAGATAATTTATATTGATTTATTTCTGTACATCTAACTGTGGACAACTAGTTGTAGATTACTAACGTTGGACTGCTAACTTAACAAATTTAAATCGTTAAAACGTAATAAAAAAATGTTGTGAATATATTTCGATCATACTTTGATATATATGTATATATTCGTTATAGGTTCGTGAATCAACCCGTGGCCAAGTCTTACTTCCCGACGAAGTAAAAATCTGTGAAAGTGAGTTATAGTCCCACTTTTAAAATCTAATATTTTTGGGATGAGAATACATGCAGTTTTATAAATGTTTTACGAAATAGACACAAGTAATCTAAACTACATTCTATGGGTGAATGATCGAAGCCGAATATGCCCTTTTTTGATTGGTAGCCTAAGAATTAGGGAACTGGCCCCAAATTAACGCGAATCTTAAAGATAGATCTATTGGGCCTAACAAACCCCATCCATGGTTGCGGATGCTTTAGTACTTCGAGTTTTTTTATCATGTCCGAAGGATGTCCCGGAATGATGGGGATATTCTTATATGCATCTTGTTAATGTCGGTTACCAGGTGTTCACCATATGAATGATTTTTATGCATGCATGTTGTTTACAAGAAATAGAAATATGAAATCTTGTGGTCTATTATTACGAATTGATAAATATATAGGTTAAACCTATAACTCACCAACATTTTTGTTGACGTTTAAAGCATGTTTATTCTCAGGTGATTATTAAGAGCTTCCGCTGTTGCATGCTAATTTATGGACAAGAGTTGGAGTCAGCATGCTTGTATAATATTGTTTAAAAACTGCATTCGAAAATTTAAATTGATGTGTAATATTATTGTAAACCATTATGTAATAATCGTGTGAAAACGCTATAATTTAGATTATCGTTATTTGGTAATCGTCGTAATTTTTTTTAAACCTTTATCGATAAAATATAGGTTATGGTTTGTTTTAAAATCGAATGCAGTCTTTGAAAAAACGTCTCATATAGAGGTCAAAACCTCGCAACGAAATCAATTAATATGGAACGTTTATAATCGATATGAACGGGACATTTCACGTTGTATGACTGTGATGTATACTATTGTTGATAGTTAGTGCCATTCACTTAGCTTCGTGCTAACCCCTCCATCTCCTCCCTACAGGTTGTTAGCTTATCTGGTTGCATGTTTTGGGCAGTTGACGGGTGTGGTGGTGTTATTTTTCTCATGAAGTCAACTCTGATGTGGATTTTTGTATTAACATGTAGTTTGTAAATTATGTTTAAGTGACACTCGGATATTTGTAAAGATATAATAACCTTAATGGTCGTGTTTGTTAATTAATCATGCTTATTACTTCCGCTGTGTATATATAAAAAAAATGGACGGTGTGACACAAGAAGAGATTAATGTTCGACTCGATTCGTACATCTGCATGTAATTGGGTTCGAAATAGGCGTAATTCAAATGTAAATTAAATTGATAAGCTAAGAAGTCGTTGTACTCATCTTGTTAGTTGGTTGTCGGTCCCTAGTGCCTTACTAGGGAGCCGTCTGTTTTTAATAAAATTAGTTAGTTAATCTACAATGCTAATTATGATTAGCTGGTACTGTTCACGGGGGCACTTTAGTCTTTTTACCACTCACATGGGCATTTTTGTCTTTTTACTTGATTTATTTACTAATTACTGTTTTTTCCCACCACCATATTCCTCTTACTACCACCAGCCTCCACCACCACTTTAACTCCGGTCATCACAACCACCACTCCACCACCATCACCCACCTGCCACCGACAAACTCCTACCACCGTCACCGCCACCATCAAAGTCTTTACAGTGCCACTGTCACACTCAAGGATGGGAACTATCAAGAATAAGAAGGATGAAAAGGTAGCACTATGAACAACCTGCAACCACCACTACCAACCACCACAAATAACCTCTGGCGACCATCGGCCATCACAGCCGTCAATTTCTGCACAAAAACAAACAAGATTAATCACAAGTAACAGTTTACATTTGACCCAAAACAACCACCAGATGTGTTAGTGGTGACATCTTAGTCGTTCACCGCCCTCTGCCAACACCCTTAGCCGCCATAAAAAAATAAATTTTATTTTTTTATACTAGCCAGTACCGGCACCACGAGCGGCGATTACTACCCGAAACAAACATGGATTGGATGACGGTTTATTAATGGTAATTCTGACAACAGACGGTCTCCACAATAGGTTTGGTGGTTATAAAGGCAATTAAGCGAAAACAAGGAAACTTTTTGGTGGTTCCAAGCGGTGGTTTAGTGGTGTTAGGAGGTGAGTAGCGAATGTAAACAGAAAACGACAGCGGTTTAGTGTAGGTCGGCGACAGAAAAGAGTGACATAGTCGATTGTCTTCGGTTTGGTGGTTCTATCGGCGCGATATGGTGATGATTGTGGCAGTCGGATATAGGAGGGAGGGATGGAGGGAAGGAGAGAGGTACAGATCTAGGGTTTGTGATTATGTTGATTGAAAGGAAATAAAGTTATGGAGTATGTATTTTCATTTGTTTGTGATCAGTTACAAATAATATCACTATGTCATTTACAAATGATACATGGATACATTTCGATTACAACACGCTTAAAAATATTATCTAACATGTTTACAAATGATACATTCTTAAATTGAAGGTTTTTAAATTGGTAAAAAAAACTTTAACTTAAGTACTTAGTTTGTTATTTTTGTTTTAAAATACAACTTTCTTATAAAAATCTTTTTTAATTTTTACTTTTTATAATATAATCAAAAAAATTCACAAATTAGAAACTTATAATTTTGTGTCAGTCATCCATATGCGTAAATTAATTATAAATAACTGAAACAGTATATATATAGCGAAACCATCTATTGCAACAAATAATTTGATTTTCCGCCGCAACCAATTTTTTTAATTATTTTTTCTTTTATTTACAACTTTTTTCCATTCCTATTTATTCCTTTATTTTTTTATGCCCAAATAACCGATCAAAACCACCCCTCTTGGATTAACTGATCAAAACTACCCTCTTCGATTGACCGATCAAAACCACCTCGCAGTGAAGTGAGGGTTCGTTTTTCTCGTTAAGAAGTAATAAGTAACTAATATATATCTAGTAGTAATAAGTAACTAATATATATTTAGCAGTAATTACTATCTAATATTTAGTAATAAATACTCCTTCCGTCTCAAATCTATTGTCCTGTTTTAACTATGTAGATCTTTTTCATTCAACTTTGACTTTAGATATTTTCGTTTGTATTATATATTCCTTGATCAAATTAATATCAATGGATTTGATTTTGAATATATCTTTAACGGTCTAATGTTTATTAAATATTATGTTACACATAAAAATAATTTAAAGTCAAAGTTGAAAAGAAAAGATCTCTAAAGTTAAAACATGGACAATAGAAAAGGGACGGAGGGAGTAATAAATAATTAGAAGAGAGACTTACTTTAAAAGAGAGACAAATAATTAATTACTAGTGAAATGACCCGTGGAACCACGGGTTTGTTTAAACGAAACAGTTTAATGATATGTTTTAGGTATTAAGTGAACGTAAATGCTAAAGTCATTTAGTTTAATGACCCGTGGAATCACATAGTCCGACTAAGAAACTCGTCAGCTGAACATTTCATCAAACATCTAAAATGCATATTAGACAATCAACATTCAATCATAAAAGATAATATTGGTTGTCATTTTCATTTTCTTTTTGATTTTTTAAACAAACGAATTAACTTAATAATGACATCATTATTATAGTATTTTAATATTAACTATAGATTGATTTCCTTTTGTTTAACTTTTATACCTTCTCGTACTTAATTCAAAATAATTAATTAAAATAATTCAAAATTATTTAATTTTAATAAAAATAATTATTAATAAGAGTTAATAATAATAATTAATGAATAAGATTTAATTTTAATTCAAAATTATTTAGATTAATGACATCACCTACCATGCTTAGATTTTTTTTTTCTTTTTGATTTTTTCTTAACAAAGGAATTAGCCTAATAATGAAATCATCATTATAATATTTTAATATTAACTATAGATAGATAGATGAGGGAAAGATAAATCTAAATCAACGATTTAAATATATAAGAAAGATAAATATGACATCATAACTCAAATGAATGACAAGATTATGATTTAAAATAATCATCTAATGGTTGAAATTAAATACGATTACTGAGATTACGATTATTTTTATATACAATAGATAAAAGATAGAAATATTAGATTCGATGCTTGGAGTTTATCACGGTCACGTTAAAAACTTTATTTTATTAGTAGATCTTTTACTTATATATAAAAGGTTACAAAGATTGAAATTACAAACAAAACATGTATCCAGGTTATAACAACAAATACACAGACATGTACCGACTAATGGTTCATTAGTCACTTTTGCGGACGAGTATTCCCGGTTGTAGCCGTACCTGTAGCAACTTTAGCCACATCTAAAGCCGTAGCTTCCGGTTTCTTATGAGTATACAGTGTAAAATAGGCAATGCACCCAATAATCACAAATCCACCCAACATCATGGTCAGGGGTGACTTTGGTGCACCCTTTGAGGTTTGATGGAGAACTTGATCTGTAGCCATTGCATTTGCGGCTCGTGGTTGTTGCTTCTCGATTTGCTTCATCACATTCCCGAAAAGCACCATTTTAAAATATCGTGTCTTGTTTCTATTGTATACGTCAATTGTTAGATTACAAATTTGAGAAAGTTTTGAAGTTTTTTGTTTGTGGGTTAAGGTGGTTATGAAGTTTAACTAAAGGATGAAAAAATTGGAGAAAATGAAGGATATGTGAGGGGTAGAGAATTATATGGAGATAAATAAAATGTGTGATTAACACATAAATGATTATCATAAATTTAGGAGGTGTTCCAATAGTTTCTCATTATCAGAAACTTGTAATTATTGATTTTCTTTTACAAGTTTCTATATCTTATATCTTATAAGTTATAATCTTATATTTCAAAGGGTAAATCACAATTTTCATCTTGTGGCTTTATGCTTACTAAGTAAATTTCGCAAGGATTTCGAGCAACAAAAGAATTTTCAAGGATTTCTCAGCAAAGTTGATATAAAATTTGAGAATCCACACGGATTCGCAAAAAAGAACTTAATTCCACGATCAAACGTATAGAACTAAACCAACGTACACTTCCCTCGAACATATATTTTGTGCAACATTAAAAACAAAGAAATGCGTTTTTTGTTCCTTTGTTCATATATAAACTTTCTTGGTTCCTGTGACCACTATTTCTTCATTCAACAAACAGCTTTAATGTGAAACCTGATACAATACCTACAGAAACAAAGATAAACATAATCGTTCATTTGTTCAAAATATATAAAAATTCAGAAAGATTGTATTTTGATACTACTCCTAATAATTTTTGAAATACCATTTATACACAACTATTTACAAAATTCAAAAAGACTAACAAAGGAGACTTTAATAAACACACATTAGAGACGTCTTAATTCATCCAATCCACCTATTCTAGACTTTTAGTTTGAAACATTGCATAAATATATACTACATCGATTTACCTATTCTCATGATAGCTAAATTTCACTAATTAGTAATTTTAGAGCAAAATGCGAACCTTTTAACACAGTTAGTCTACAAAACTGCAGCTTTTTGGAATATGATGTAAAAGAAGGATAGATTATTGCTTCAACACGTCACCCATGCCAGGTGGCATTCCTAAGCTCTGTGCAAGATCACCCATTCGAGCTTTCATGGCCTGAAAAATAAGAAAAGGGTATAACGGTAAATCTCAGATATAGTCGAGAGGTAAAATATTGATATTAATTAATATTATATTCATAATACATAATATGAACCTGGACACTTTTTTGATGGGCATCCCTATATGCTTCGGTAATCAGAAGTGAAAGTTTCTGCACGTGTTAAGTTAATATATAACAATCAATTTTTATTAATCAGTTCAATAAATTGCCACATCTAGCTTCGAATATGATACTTATACATGAGCTGAGTGATAGATACAATCATATATATAGTCATATACATCCCACCAACACATTTGACAAATAGCCCAAAGATAAAGTTACAGATATAAACTTACTTCTGATCCTAACTCCATTGCAGCCTCGGTTATTTCCGTGCGCACCGGTTGTTGGTTCCCAGAAAGCGTGACCTAAGCATTTCAGATATTAATAAAGTTGTTTATCGAAGCTAGATATATATAGTTAACTAATTAATACAGCTTACTGAACAAAACATACTAATCCCTTACATGAATAAATATAGCTTTTGGTTCTACAACATATGGATAGTTAACTAATACTCGAGGAACCATTTATTTATACAAATTTCAATTAAAAATTTATTGACGTGATAAACAGGTATGAAAACACAACACACCTTTACTAACTCGCCTTCACAATAACCGTCAAACTCAGCTCTGCAATAAAAAAAATATCCATTTAACTTACTAATAAAAAACCCATGAGCCCAAATATATGATAGTAAATGTATAAACAGACACAGGCTTTTGAATTTGTATTTATTATTATGTATAAAAAGGAAAGGAAGTATACGCACATGGCAAGTTCTTTTTGCACACGTACTGCCTCAACCTGAACGACCATTTGTGCCTTCTTTACAGTCTCATATAGATTTTGCATGTTTCCAAAAACCCCTGCCTAATATCAAAATGAAAATATATAAATATAAAATATAAGTTATTTCAATCATATTTCACAAAACTTACTCTACTATGCACATAGAAGGACAGACCATCTCAATTGTGAAATCTGATACGTATAATATAATACACAGATACTGCTATGTTGATATAGTTATAAACTATCCTTATTATCATGATCAGTTTAAATAAAGACGCTGTAAACATGACAAATTTTTTTACCTTTCCGTCATCCTTCTTTCCTCCTCCAAATAAGGCGACAACATGAAGAGATCGGCGGTTATCAACAAGTTTTCGATGACCATGTTGAAATAGGGTCCTCATACCAACTGAAGTTGGTTTTAGGCTTGTTTTTTCTGCAATTTAAGTAAAATAAATTAAATATATTTGTGCAGTACTGTCAAACTGCAAGACATAAAAGAAGGTGTTTAAAAGAAGGCAACCTCTCAAAGTTCTATATCACTGCAACAATCAATTACACATAAAGGTATATCATATCGTCTTAGTGACAACTCAAATGTATCAGCCATTGATATCGCACAATTAATTCAATCCATATCAGTATGGCAATTTAATTCTTGATAAATTTTCACTGTTTCATAAAAAAATTTATGAGTAAAACGCTTGCAGAAAAACAAATTAGCAAAATTACTCGAACGTGCCTCATGTAGTTTCCATTCCACATGTTGAAGTGCAAGAATCATAACAGAATTTGTAATAGCCAAAAGCTTTATAAAGGAGGTGGTTTGTACACAACATTATACTATATTGATAAACAATCATTGAGTGTATGTATGTATTTGGACTACTTTATCCTTACATTTGTATTGTATAGTTCCTGTAAGATTATAAAGTTAAGATTATCTCATTCACAAGCTAAGGCCCTCTCCAACTATAAATCTATCTTTATGACTTTATCTCTAAAGTCTAATAATAGAGAAAATAGATAATATTTTCAGCATATTCATCTTCTAAAAAAAACTACTATTTATTTTTAAACTACATAAAACAAGCTTAGTCAATACTTTTAGAGGTTTTTATGTGTAACTTCTATTAATTATGTTCCTTTTTTCTTAAACTTACATATACTCAGATACATCCTTTTTTAAACTTCAAATTCACATGCCCTACTTAATAAAACAATATATCAATAATAATGATGATAACAACAAAAAATAACAGTGAATATTACAAAATATTCACCGCAAATTACAAAAATACATCAAATATTCAAATCAAATAGGAAGGAAAAATCAGAATCAAAACAAGATTAAGTTTAGAAGAAGATTACGGAATGAAGATGACGAAGAAACGCCATTAAAATTTGAAATCTGAGCTGTGAAGCCACTTGCTGACGCCATTTTTATCGGTGGGTGAGGGTTTGGAAGAAAAAAGTGTAGCAGGAATAAAGGATTAGATTGAAAGTTATGTTTACTGCTGGAGTATATTTTTCGCTTTCGTTTCCTTTTTTTTCTTCCTTTAATTTATTATTTTAATTTTAATTTTACTATTATTCTTGATTTTTCGTTTATTAAAAAAAGACAACGGAAAAAACATAGAAAATGAAACTTTCATCAAAAATGAAATAATCCAAACGAATACAAAGACCAAACAAATAAACCATAAAACATAACTAGGCATCACAAACATAGCCAAAGAGGAAGCTAAATTATGCAAAACCCTACCAAACTAAAAACCAACAAAGCTAAAAACAAGTGGATAAACAAAAGAAATAGCTTAAAATTATAAGGAAAAAATCACATTCGTGCTAAGAAAACAACCAACATCAAATGAGGCTAAACCATAAGAAACTAAATCAAGAACCGATCGTTAGTAAACCTCTCCAGCTCTCTGAACTCGGGACAATCTTTTCTTGCACTTACCCTTATGATCAAACCATCTTTCATTCTTTTTTTGGACAACAGTATTGACATCGTTCAAATGGGACTTAACCACATTCGCTTATCACTTACACACGCGTTAGAAGAAAACTCAAATCGCAATAACTCTGCAGTACGGTTGAAGGTTGAAAAACCCCCTCTGAAAAGCTAATTATTTGCAGTATCAATTTCATTAATTAATTTGGTATTGTTATAATTCATTAGGCTTATATCTTTTCGGTATAAGTTGTTTGATGTACAAGTAAACCATTAGGCATATGCTCAATTTGCAATCCAAGGTAATACTTGGTTTTTTCAAGATCTTTCATTTCAAAATAATTCTTTAGAAGTTGAATGATTTCATAGATCTCTTTATTTGTTCATATGATGTTAAGAACATTGACATAAACAACTACGATCTCATATCCGAACATTGTTTTTATAAAACATACGTGCAAAATAAGTTTATATTTATACCCTTTTTTTTTTATCAAGTAGTCATTTAATCGGTTATACCACATACGTCCCGTTTGTATAAACCCACTTAGAAATCTTTGTGATTTAATGGAATATATTCCCTTGGGTTTTACATTAGATGCTTATGATACCTTAACCCTTTAGGTATATTCATATATATCACTATTAAGTGATCCATACAGATAAGTAGTAACAACATTCAAGAGATGCATTTAAATAACTACCAGGTTGATTAAGTATCTAATAAGTAATTGTATCCATTACAGGAGGATAATTTTTCCTCCTAATTCATTTCTGGTCTTTGTGGGAAATATTGAGTTACAAGTCTAGTTTTGCCTTGTAACTTCATTTGCACATTTCTTTTCGGATAAAAATTCATTTGTATCCCATACGTTTCACATCTTTAAAAGTGATAACGATTGATCCGAAAACTTTTCTTTTATCGAGCGATTCTAATTCAGCTCTTATTGCTCCTTTCCATTGAGCTCAATCATGTCCATTTTGTATATTCAATGACAGATTTTAGTTCCAGATCATCATCTTTATTCATGATGTCATTGTAACATTATATGAAAATATCTCTTAGAGATTTTAGTTTCATTTCGGTTCCATAATATTGCATAATTTATCGCAATTTTAGTATTTACATTTATCAATATCCTCTACAGAAGGAATATTGATTTGTGGTTCTTCTTGAACACTTTCTCTTACCTCATTATCAGCTGATTTTCTTTTTCGAGGATTTTTATCTTCGGAACCAATTGATCTTCCACGTTTGATGCGTGGCAAAGACTCAACAGTGACATTATTGCCAGCTTTTGGAATTTCAGTTCGAGCTGGAGCATTTATCGCTGGTATATATGATTTAGTCACTTTTTTATATCTGTAAATGCATAAAGTAATTAATTTGCAAGTTCTTGCATATGCATTATTTTTGAACTTTCGTTTCACATTCTTTTGTGCGAGTTCAATATACCTTAATTGATGTTCACATCATGAAGCATCATTTTATTTTTTATTTTTATTTCTCCCCCTAATCTAGGGAACAATGTTTTATTAAAATGACAATCAGCAAAACGTGCTGTAAAAACATCACCCATCATGGGTTCAATATATCTTATGATTGAAGATGTTTTATATTCAAAATATATTATCATCTTTCTTTGAAGAACCATTTTATTGTGTTGTGGTGATATAATTGGAACATACACTGCACAACCAATGTTTTAAGGTAGAAAATATTTGGCTCTTGGCCAAAATCAAGTATTAAGTGAAAATATTTACGACTTCCACATGGTATAATGCGAATTAATGTCGCAGCATGTAAATTTACATGTCCACATATAAATATTGAGAGATTTGTACTCATTATCAATTGTCTAGTTATTAGCTGTAAGCGTTTATCTATTGATTCAGCTAAACCAATTTTGTGTCTGCACATGAGCAACTGGATGTTCAACAACAATCCCTGTAGATATATAATGATCATTAAATGCTTGAGATGTTAACTCACCAGCATTATCAAGTCTCATCCTTTTAATGGTGTAATCAGAATAATGTGTTCTCAATTTAATAATTTGTGCAAGAAACTTTGCAAATGCCATATTACGGCTTGATAACATACAAATATGAGACCATCCGCTAGATGCGTCTATTAGAACCATGAAATATCAAAATGGTTCACATGATGGATGAATTGGTTCATATATCTTACCTTGAATTCTTTCAAGAAACATTTGTGATTCTTTTTTACAATATACTTTTTATTAATCACCATATGTGCTTTCCATTAATCACCATATGTGTTTTTTTTTTTTTTTTTATAAATCACCATATGTGTTTTTTTTTTATCATATATCCTTTTCACCATATACGCTTTTAATCATATGCGCTGTGTTTTTCACCATATGCGCTTTTAATCATATGCGATTTTCATCATATGCGTTGTGCTTTTCATCATATTCGCTTTTTATCATATGCGCTTATCATATGCGATGCGCTTTTTATCATATGCGCTTTTTTATGTGAATGGTAAATTAATTAATTTCGTTTTACTATTCATATGAATTAATTTATATTTACTATTTTGTTAATTGAGTAATATATATATACATCATATACTTGTGACTCCGAAGGCTCAAATGAATTTGACCATATAGTTATACGTTGTACCTTGCACATTAATTTTCAGTAGAAGCTTTAGATGCATATTATTTTCAGTAGAAGCTTTAGATGCACTTTTTTTTAATCACCAAATACCACAAACACTTTGTTTGCGTTTGTTCATAGTCATCAATGAAAATCATTTTCTTTAATTTTATTTTATACAATAAAATTAACGCATCATTATTCTTTTCAAAAACAATAATCTATTGTTATTGTTCACTTGTGCCATGTTTAACAACAAAAGTCAACAACCTCTGTCTTGTTTGTTGTGGCAACCAAAAACAACCTTTGCTTTTGTTACCGAGAATCCAAGACCAAAAAACAATTAATTTTTAATTAATCTTTTATCAAAACCATAAATGATTTTATTGATCTACATTGATATGGCCATAAAGAATTGACGGCTGACCTACTTTTGTAAGTGTATTTCGGCTATCATCCCGAAAACGCACAACGACCTTTTTTTTTTTTTTTTATGAACTATTTGTTTCATATCTAGCTTAGGCAATTATTGTGAACATTTGGTCCCTATAAGAGCATTTATTTTTTAGACTTTTAGTTGATTTGTACTTGTCACAATTAGGGATAGCACCCGCGGGTCGTGGATGCGAATCCATTGGATCCATCACCCGTACCCGCGGATTTTTTTTTAAGAGACATCCAATTGAACCCTTGTTCGTTGAAACAATTTGACTATATTTTTACTCCCCATTATTAAACGGGCCATTTTGATGCACACTCTTAAAAAAATAATTTGTTTTTTAAGTTTTATTATTCAACCTCCTTTTTTCAACGGTCACGTTTTTAACAAAACATTTGACAAGTTTTGAAAAAAGTTTTTTATTGATTATCATCAAAAGTTTTCTATTGTCACTCTACTGGATGGAATTATGGCATACAACCAAAATTGCAACCCAACACTACATAAGAACAAAAAGGTTGTTTTTAATTAACATATGTATATGTGTTAAACTCAGAATAATAATAACTTATTTTAGAAAATTAACATAAGACATGTTGAAACATTTTTGTCACATTTAGCTCATCAAGTCTAATACTTATCATTGATAGATTTTATCACGTCTAGGAGATGTTTACTTTTTTCTTGTATTAAGTCCTACTTTCATTTACCTTTGTTTGGAAAAAAGTTTTTTTTTTACTTTGCTTTCTCCCTTTCTGTAAAACTCATTTAAACACTTTCTTTGTTTTTTTTTTTTAAAAAAAAAACTTCCTTTTTTTTACGTTACCCGTAAATTATAAATATATAAAAAAAACTTTTTGTTTAAATTTTTTTTCTAGTTTTTAAAAGGCCACTTGACCAATTTTTTAATTCTTTCACAACACCTGATATCGTGATCGTGACCTTTCACCAAAGCAAGAGATATTCTTGATAAACTAAACACGGACTCGTGTTTGAAATTGTCGGCCACAAAAAAATTCATTTGATAAAAGTATATATATTTTTTTAGTTATAGAAGGAGACCACTTCATTTTCAATACTTCATTTTTGACAAAAAACTATTCCATTTTACCATCCCCTTTTTTTTCTTACTTTAACTTTTAAGATATACTTTTAATAAAAATACAAACTACTTTTTCTTATTTTAACTTTTAAGATTTACTTTTAATAAAAATACAAACTACTTTTTGTATTTTAACTTTTAAGATTTACTTTTAATAAAAGTACAAACTACTTTTTCTTATTTTAACTTTTAAGATTTACTTTTAATAAAAATACAAACTATTTTTTTATTTTAACTTTTAAAATTATAAATTTAAGAATAAACATTAGTATGCATGAAATAAATAATGATTAATTGCATAAGTAATCATAAATGTTAGATAACATATAAAGACCCCGTCGTATTCGTATTGATAGGAATTAAAGTACCGTGTTGTCAAATGACCCATGGTACCGTGTTGTCAAATGACCCATGGTACCGTGTTGTCAAATGATGTGTTGCGTACATAAAGTACCGTGTTGTCAAATGACGTGTTGCGTACAATCATGAGGTCTTATTAACATAAATATAAATGTTAATGAAGTTAATAAGAGTTAGATTACAGAAAATATAATTCAGGTGGTATAACCGACCATATATAACTTAAATAACATAAATATAAATGTTAGTGAAGTTAGTAAAAGTTAGATTACAGAAATATAATTCAGGTGGTATAACCGACCATATATAACTTAAATAACATAAATATAAATGTTAGTGAAGTTAGTAAAAGTTAGATTACAGAAATATAATTCAGGTGGTATAACCGACCATATATAACTTAAATAACATAAATATAAATGTTAGTAGTCCAAAATTTGATATATTCGAGTCTGAAAATTATTAATAATTTCATACCTTGATTAGTGATTCGTGATCGTTTGAGATATCTTTTAATTACACTAAGCTTTTCGTGCTGATAACGTGTTATAATTCAGTAGGCTTATAACTACCTTTAATGGTTATAAGAACAAAGAGAGAAAAAGAGAGAAGAAGGAGAGAAAAAATATTGATATTGATATTTCAAGAGAAATGGTGCACCTTAAATGGTTACCATACATGTCTATTTATAGTATAAAATATTACTATGCAAGAAATATAATAATAATAAAATTAACATCCAATCTAGATATTTTATAACACAATCTAGATATTTTATAACAGGTATCAATATTTATTCTATG
This sequence comes from Rutidosis leptorrhynchoides, assembly GCF_046630445.1. Lineage (NCBI taxonomy): Eukaryota > Viridiplantae > Streptophyta > Magnoliopsida > Asterales > Asteraceae > Rutidosis > Rutidosis leptorrhynchoides. Next base: position 521,018,499 of record NC_092335.1, on the reverse strand, counting down.
AGTTATAAATAAATAATGAATTTAAATATGATATGCTTATACTTTTAAATGTTACGTTAAACATTCTCCTAACAAATTAGAAGAGAATTGTATTCTATAAAAATATTGAAATAAAGTGAACGTACGATTTTAGTTTAATTTCCTTTATATCTTTTTTATTTATCTTCACTTCTTTTATTTTCGTTCATTACAAAATTTGAGTTCGAGGCATAGAACAATTCGAACTGAAGCAGTTTTTCCGGACTTGCTCCACGTTACCTACATTAATTCTTGGGGCGTTAACACTTTTATGACCTTTTAACATCTATGTTTAATGTTTAATGTTTAATGCCCAATGAATAATTGTTAATGCCTAATGTATAATGTTGGTGTTTAATGCCAAAGGTTTAATGCCTAATGAGGAGTTGAGGACTGAAGTTTGAACATATGTAAAAATAAAAAGTTAAAATTAAGTCCATAGTACCTATGGTTTGTCAACTTTTTCACCACAGCACCTAAACTTAATTTTTAACTTCGGTGGTACCTCAAATATGTAGAACTAACGTGGATAGTACCTAAGACTAACTATGGTCAAGATTTAACAGGTTATCCCTCACATGTGCCATGCATGTGAATGCACTTTTGTCCATTTACATTATTTTATATCATTAATCATTAGAATATATAATTGACTAGTTTGTGTCTAAATGACCACCTTCATTACTTTATCCAATACTTTGTCCAATACGTGTCAGCATTCCTGCCTCTTATGGCCCACGTGTACCCAGTTAATTCTTTCTCGCGTCATATAAACAGAAAATTTAATTTAATTCACATTATTGAGTTTAATTCGTCGTCATCCACTACTAGAAAAATGAGAACAGGGGACGCATGCCTTTTGTGGCGCTCCAAAAGCGCCACTAAAGGGTCACTAAATGACAAAATTTTCAACGCTCGCTTAGTTTTGGTCAAACGTTGTCATTTGTGGCGCTTTTTGTGGCGCTTGTGGCGCCACATTTGATTTATTGAATTTATTTTAGATTTAAATAAATGAAGCTTATGAAAAAAAACCCGTCAAGTCTTTTGTGGCGCACAAAATTGTCACTTAATGTATTTTCTTTTTCATTTTAATTTTTTCCCTCCGAAAGGAAAAAAATTCCCGCCAACACTATTGTGGCGCCTTTTGTGGCGCACCAGCGCCACTAAATGGTAAAAAAAAATAGAGTTCAAGTAGTAATATTACTTACTAGCAAGGTTGAAAAAGACGCGAGACGGAGTTAATACGATAGGGACATTAAAACGTCGCAACGAAAAAGTCAACGTTGGTCAACATCCGTCTCGGCCGTAGTTGACCGTCTTTTCGCGACGTTGACATTTTTTAGCCGTTTTTAGGGCCGTTGCAAATGGTAAAAACCATTGTGACGCCCATCTCGACCGTTTTTACAACACTATTTATTAGTATTGTGGCACACACCATAACACAACAGTTATTACAACGTTGCATCAATCCACGTCATTATATTATATATTACAAAACGGTGTTACTTAAAGCTTATGTTTATCAATATATAAGCCACATCAGAGTTAAGTTTGCCAAACACATCTTCCCGTCCAACTTCCATATTTAAAATACGAAACATTGAATATCATAAAAAGTTATCGGATGTCTTGTAAGATCCTCAAGCACACCAATATTAGAAAATAAACGATTCAGAAACGCTCCGTCTTTTTCTCGGGTGATCTCAATAGCTGTTCAAAAAAAAAATGCTCCATACGAAAGAGGTCTTTTTCATTGTCGCATGTCAATTTCTTTCTCGGTATGTATGTTTCGATCAATCATCTTTTGGATGATTCGATTTTCATTTATAATACGTCCTTTTTCGCCAAAAAAAAATAACATTTGAATATAAAGTTAGAATGATGCGACATTGAATGAGGTGACGACGATCGAATGTCAATTGAATGACGGTTGAATATGACTGTCAAAAGTTAACGATGAACGCGGTGATTGAATAAATAAAAATTATTATTTTTCATTTATGAAAGTGGACAATTAATTTGGAACATACCAAAATAGAATAATGGAGAATAGATATGGGACAGATGAGTAACAAATAAAAATAATACTGTTAATAAAAGTAAAAGATAATTATAAAAATAATAAAAAATAATCTTAATATGATAAAAAGAATAGTAAATAATAATACGGAGTACTAATATTTAATATAATCAAATACTTAATACAGTAAATAAATAAAAATGATAGTAAATGAATAAATGATAATTAATCGACGGGAAAATTTCATGAAAATTTCGAGTTCCCTCCACCAAAATTTTTAATACCGACAAAGCCTAAAAGAGTTGAAATTTAGAATGAGTAAAGGGGGTTTTCATGGTCCCATTTATCCAAAAGTTAGAAAAGTAGAAAACCCTAACTTCTTTCTCTGCTTTCATCTGCTTCTGGCACATCTTCATATTCATCTGTGATTTCTCTGCTTCTGGCATTACACTACTGTATCAAGGTAACTCACATCTCAGTATCTCACTTCTTTCTCCAGATCTAAATGTAAATCTGTAGTATTTTTTTGTTGAGTTTTTTCACAATAAAATTAGTTAACGACATGAAATCGATTAGTGATTGTAAATTGCAAAGTTTCAAAGATACATCAGTTTTGGTCCAAATTCCTTTAACCACGATATGTATAAGTACTTTTGATTTTGATGTATTATTGTAAGACCCTATTATTTCATCGTACATATGTGTAAATACGGTATGGGTTGAGTGAGTGTTCGTTTCATATTTTAAATAAAAGGCAGAATCTGGACTGGGCGAATGGCGCGCCGCGCAGCCTTTTGGCGCGCCGCGCCGATATGCTGTGACAGCTCACTTCCTTTTAAAATTAGATATTTTGGGGGTAAATTGGTAAAATCACATGGGGTCCGACTTTAAGGCCCTAAACCAGTTGTTGGGCCCTCATTAACTCTATTTCCACCTACATCAACCTCATCCATTCAATTTTAGAGAGAGAGGGTTTTTCTAGAGTGAGAGAGCTCAAAATAAGGAAGAAGAAGGTTGAATCGGGTCTAAGTGCAAGCTTTAAAGTTGTTCATCTACCCTCTAGCTACGTTTTGGTGGTAGTGGTATGCTCTAATCTTGATTTCTTAATTTTAATTTGATTATGGGTTAGGGTTTGGGGTAAGTGATGAACCTAAAACCCATTTGTTAGTAAATTGGGTGTTTTGGGTGAATTTGGGTCATGTAGACCCAAAGATGATTAACTAGGGTTTTCAAAGTAGTAAACTATGTTTATGAGCCTAAATTGGTTAGTTAAAGTACTAGCACACTTATATATATGTAAATGGGTGTTAAGTGGGTTAGTGGGTGACCCGAAATGGGTGTATTGACTTTTAAGTGGTCAAATGGGTCATAATGGACCTAAGATAGTTAGTGTATGTTTAAAATGCATAGATCTTGTGTTGAAAAGTGTTTTAAGACCTAATTTGACAAATGTTAGGGTTTTGGTTATGATTGACCCAAATATTAGGGTTAAGGTTGCAAATGGGTCGAGATTGCACCATGGGTCAAAATGACTATAGAATGGAGTTTGAGTTGGTTGACCAACTTGAGTTTGTGATTGATATTATATATAATGTAATAGGTACGTTACATTGAAGATTTCCAAGCTTGTCTATCTCTCATCAAGACTTTGAAGTGAGTGGAAAATCTATTTATGTATGTATATGATTTACGTGCCGTATTAATGGTGTCACATAGCCATTTTGTGACCATAGTTGTGAGGCATAGCCGTTTTGTCCACGTTTTATAATTATGCACATAGCCGTGTTTGTGCATATAATGGCGAGTAATAGCCGTGTTTTACTCCCACGATATTATCCGAGTTATTGTGCACATAGCCGTGTTTGTGTACGTGATTGTGAGTAATAGCCGTGTTTTACTCACACGTTGATCAAGTGATGCCATAGCCATTTTTGGGAACACTTGGGGGTGATGCCATAGCTGTTTTTGGAACACCTCGGGGGTTAGTATACCATAGCCGTTTTTGGGAGCTAACGGTTGTTATGAACATCGATGACTTGTTTCGCGAAGTCATTCCCTTGCGAAGATATTGGTTAACCATGGTTTATAGTTGTTGACGTTAGCATTTAATTATTATTATGAATATTATGCTATTGATGTTGCTAGTTGTACGATTTGATGGTACTAGCTTGTTTATTGAGGCGTTATGCGTTTGTATGCGTTATATGATACCGTGGATGCGAGTAGGTAAGTCTTATATGCATGTGTATATTTATTCTATTCACTAAGCGTTAGCTTACCCTCTCGTTGTTTACCATTTTATAGGTTCCGGCGTGGATAAGGGTAAGGGCATACGGTTGGATTAGAGATTCCTGCTTGTTAGGGGACGCTTTTTGGATTGTGTTAGCTTTTGGAGTTTGACCGAGACTTGGGTAGTTTAACCCCAAACACCGTGCTCGTAGTGTCGTTTGGAAATTAAACTCACGTGGTCGAAACTCAAACTTTTGTATGAAACTCGTAAAACAGCCGATGTGGGCCCTACTTTGTAAAACTTATTTTATGTTTGAATCGTATTAGTTTTACATATTGGAACTTGTTGTTAAAAGCGTTTCGTCTAAAGATGTCGGGAAGTGGCCGATATTTTTCACGTTTAAAGACTTTTTGGACAGACCAGTTTGGCGCGCCGCGCGGCCATATGGCGCGCCGCGCCATATGCTGTAACATCCCGCCTTTTTCCGTTTACTTTTCCGTTTAACTATTTAAATCCCGTTATATGTTTATAACATCTCCCGTTAATACGTGTTTTAAAAATATCTCGTCTAGGTAATTCACGCACCCGCAACCGAATTTGAGGGACTAGTTTCGCCAAAATGCCAAAGAGGTGACTAGCCTTTGACTAGTCAACCCCCACCCCCATCTTTTCTTTTTCATTTTCCCTTTTCTTCTTCTACTTCCATATTTTCTCTCAATTTCTCAAACAAGGAATCATCATCTAAATCCAAGCTAGCGGGTGTCTTGCAAAACAAATTACATATTTGAAATCCTTGCAACTTCCTCTTCGATTCCATACCGACTTCATCAAGTTTGGGTAACTTTCTAAAATCACTAGATTTTGTGTTCTTGATATTTTTGAACTTATAAAGTTGTTAATTAGTGTCTATGGCTCAAGTCTAACATGAATATATGATTTATATGCTCGATTTCATTATTTGAAGTAACTAGCTTGAGTATGAACTTTGGTGTGTTTGATTTGGTGATTTGGTTGTTTGAATGTTGTTAAATGTTATAAATGCATGTATTAAATGTGTTCCTAGTATCACTAACTTCAAATTGATGTGTAGGTTGCTTGAGAAAACTCCATAAACTTGATTAGTGATTTTGGTGAATTCGGGTTAGGGTTTGATAAGCTTGAAATGAATATTTGATGCATTGAATGACATGAATTGTAGTTAGTAAGTAGTTAGTTGTATTGTATGCTCGATTACCTACAAAACGGCATGTTATATGTATGCATTAAATGCCCGAATCATAAATGTGCACTTATCAAATTTGTGTATTAAATGTGTGCATTAATTGATCATTTACTTTGGAAAGCCGATTGTTACAAATAACATTTTTGGTTGGTGAAATGTATTTAGTTGTGTTCTTTGTCAAATTACCTTTCTAACGATATAAGATACGAGTTCTAAGTATTAGCGGTTTGCGAGTTATGCTTGAAAGTGTTTGGAATTGAGACTTGGACATTTGAGACTGACCAGGTACCAGTTCCCGTGTATTGTCGCGGCGCGACAATTTGGGACCGCGGCGCGGCCTAAGCCGTGTCCAGTTTCTGACCTCTTTGGTCAAAATACGAAAAATGTTTGGCACACTATGGACCTCCGATTCACATGAGACTTGTTCTAACATGCTTATATATGAATAAAAACCTCAGAAAAATAGTTCGGGACCCGACCCGAACGTGTTGACTTTCGTTGACTTTGACCGACCAAAGTTTGACTTTTTGTCAAACTTAACCAAATGATTATGCAACCTTCCTAACTTGTTTCTGTACTTGTATCTTGCATGAAACTTGACAATTTGATTCACATGCTACATAATCGAGTCGTAACGAGCCATAGGACTAATTAAACATCTTTAACCTATCGTGTTTACCGTTATTGATACGACCTATTGGTTTAGGTCAAGACTAGCACTATCCTTCGCACACGTTACTTTGTGAAGTACTTTTCATACGTGCACTCAAGGTGAGATCATATTCCCATCTTTCAAACAACTTTTATGCTTTAAACTATGGGATGAGAAACATATACGTATCATACTTTTACACATTGAACACAAGTACGAAAACGAACATTCCACGTACGGGTTTGAACGAAAATCCTCAATTCAATTATCATTAGTTACACTTGCAGGGTGTAAACGTGAACTTATATTATGTGATCACATGGGCTTGACGAGCCTCATTCGGACGGTTTGCTACCATTAGCGGATGAAATATATTTTCGGGTCTAGTGTATGTTCTAACACTACGCAAAGGGTGCAAAACAGTTAAGTTTGATAATTGGGTGCCCGCGAAACAAATAACAACTTTGGAATGCAAATGATTTAGATAATCATATTATATTAAATCTTGTAGTTCAAATGCAACGTTTACTAAAACACCTATGATTTCACCAACGTTTTCGTTGACAGTTTTCTATATGTTTTCTCAGGTCCTTGAAAGCTACTTGATACATGCTTCCGCACTCTTTTTTGATACTTGCTTGGATGTCGAGTATACATGCATAGATGGAGCGTCTTTTGACTACTTTAAATTGTGTCGCATAGGTTTCATTCGTACGTTAAACATTGTAATGTAACTAGTCTTTCGAACTACATTTGTAAACTTGAAACATCCTTTTTCTTATAAAATAAATGCGACATATTTTGGTCAAAAGTCATAATAAAGACTTATGACCACGCAACGGGACCGAAGTAGTCGGCGCCGTCAAACATGATTTGGTCGGGTCGCTACAGATGGTATCAGAGCGTTGGTTGTAGGGATTTAGAGTTCATTGGTGTCAACCCCGAGTCATAAGGTACATTGGTGAGTCTAGACTACAACCGGCATATAGACTTGAAGTAGGAATTACTTGACTATTTGTGCATTTATACTCGAACGCTTCTACTCATATCTACTCTTATTTCATCTAAATCTCACGTTGTTTAATTTGATTGACACGCCACCTTGACTATATGAAATAATGTCGAATGCACATATGAATCAGGGTAATATAATTTCCGGGATTATATTACGGTGACTCATATGAACGTTCCGACATTATGACATAAAGAATTTAAGGCGAGTCAAGGAAAATTTTCTCTTTATCTTTATTCCATATCACGGTTAGTATTATTTAGAATACTAACCAACGGTATTCTTTTGTTTTGAAGGAACAATGCCTCCTCGTCGTGCACCACGCCGTGAAACACCCGAACAAGCTCTACAACGCATGATAGCCACCGCCGTAGATGCGGCCATGGCCGGTCACTCATCCAACAACAATAACAATAATAATAACAACAACCAAAACAACAACAACAACAACAACAACAATGGAGCCGGTAACTCAAACGAGGGATGCTCCTATAAAGCCTTCATGGGGTGCAAACCTCACACTTTTGATGGAACCGGGGGACCGGTTGTGCTCACCCGATGGTTTGAGCAAACGGAAGCCGTCTTTAGCATAAGTGGTTGTCGGGACCAAGACAAGGTCAAATACTCCACTCACACTTTCGCCGGTGTCGCTCTTACATGGTGGAATACTTATGTACAATCGGTGGGTACCGATGAAGCTCACGCCCTCTCTTGGGCCGATTTAAGGGAAAAGATGGTCATCGAATATTTCCCTCGCGAAGAAACCTGAAAGCTCGAACAAGAGCTAAGAACCTTGGAGGCGGTCGAAAACGATCTCAATGCCTATAATCAACGATTCGCCGAACTATCCTTGATGTGCCCAAACCTCGTGAACCCCGAATCTCAAAGGGTCGAACTTTATATGTATGGTCTTCCAAAGAGCATCAAACAAGGGGTGATGTCATCCAAACCCGCTAACCTACAACAAGATTTGAACATGGCCCGCCAATTGATCGAAACGGTTGATGAAATCGTAGTACCGGCGCCTAAAGCCGAGGACAAGTCGGGTAACAACAAAAGAAAATGGGAAGCCCCTCAATCAAGCAACAACTACAACAACAACTTCACCAAAAAGCCTTTCACCTCCGACGCCAAGAAAAGTTATGGCGGAAATAAACCCTTTTGCAACAAATGCTACAAACACCACTATGGTGAATGTAGCAATCTATTTTGCCACCGGTGCCAAAGGGGTGGTCATGTGGCCAACGATTGTAGAAGTGACGCCCCCGTCGCTCAAAAGGTGCCCAATGCACCAAAATCGGGTACTTGTTATGAATGTGGCCAAACGGGTCATTTTAGAAATGCCTGTCCGAAGAAGAAAGCCAACCCCAACACACGCGGCCGAGCTTTCAACATCAACACCGAGGAAGCCCGAGATGACAATGAATTAGTCACGGGTACGTTTCTCCTCAACAACACTTATGTTACTTGTTTATTCGATTCGGGTGCCGATAAGAGTTTTGTATCCAAGACTTTGACTCATTCTTTTAGCACTCCACCACTTCCACTAGATACCACTTATACCATTGAAGTGGCTAACGGGAAACTATTAAGTGCCGACACATATTACCGGGGGTGTACGTTAAACATTTTGGGTAAGGAATTTGAAATTGACTTGATACCCATGGAACTAGGAAGCTTTGATGTAATAATCGGTATGAATTGGTTAGTCAAAACGAAATCTCACATCCTTTGTGATCTTAACGCAATCCGAATTCCTATCGAGAATGGTGAACCTTTGATTGTTTATGGCGATAAGAGTTGCACCAGACTCAACCTCGTTTCGTGCCTTAAAGTTAGAAAACTACTCCGTAAGGGTTGTTTTGCGATCCTTGCCCACGTTAAGAAAGTCGAGTCCGATGAGAAGCATATCGATGATGTGCCTATTGTTAGTGACTTTTTCGATGTATTTCCCGACGAATTGCCGGGTCTTCCACCCCATCGACCGGTTGAATTCCAAATCGATCTTATTCCGGGAGCCGCACCCGTAGCACGTGCACCATATAGACTCGCTCCATCCGAAATGCAAGAATTGCAAAGTCAAATCCAAGAACTACTTGATCGTGGTTTTATCCAACCTAGCCATTCACCTTGGGGCGCTCCGATTTTGTTTGTTAAAAAGAAAGACGGATCCCTACGAATGTGCATTGATTATCGTGAACTAAACAAATTGACGGTTAAGAACCGATATCCTCTTCCTCGCATCGATGACCTCTTTGATCAATTACAAGGGTCTTGCGTATATTCAAAAATCGATCTCCGCTCGGGTTATCATCAATTAAGGGTTAAGGGGGAAGATGTCTCCAAAACCGCTTTCCGAACTCGTTATGGTAGTTATGAATTTCTTGTAATGCCATTTGGTCTCACTAACGCACCGGCGGTGTTCATGGATCTTATGAACCGCGTGTGCAAACCGTATCTTGACAAATTCGTCATCGTGTTCATCGATGATATTTTGGTCTATTCAAAAAGCGAAGAAGAACACGAGGAACACCTCCGACTTGTGCTTGAACTTTTAAGACAAGAAAGACTCTATGCCAAATTCTCCAAGTGTGAATTTTGGTTGAAGGAAGTTCAATTTCTTGGTCATGTTGTAAGTGACCAAGGTATTAAAGTCGATCCATCAAAAATTGAAGGCATTAGTAAATGGGAAACTCCTACTACTCCGACTCACATTCGTCAATTCTTGGGTCTCGCCGGGTACTATCGTAGATTCATCGAAAACTTCTCTTTGGTTGCACGTCCTCTAACCGCATTAACTCACAAGGGAAAGAAATTCATTTGGACGACCGAGCAAGAATCCGCGTTCCAAATCTTGAAGACAAAGCTTACCACCGCTCCTATCTTGTCACTTCCCGAAGGCAACGATGATTTTGTTGTGTATTGCGACGCCTCGAAACATGGTTTTGGGTATGTGTTGATGCAACGAACGAAAGTCATTTCTTATGCTTCTCGACAACTCAAAATTCATGAACGAAACTACACGACACATGATCTCGAACTCGGAGCCGTTGTCTTTGCACTTAAAATGTGGAGACACTATCTTTATGGAACCAAGAGTACTATCTTTACCGATTACAAAAGTCTCCAACACATCTTCGATCAAAAGCAACTAAACATGAGACAACGAAGGTGGATTGAAACCTTAAACGATTACGATTGCGAACTTCGTTACCATCCCGGGAAGGCAAACATAGTAGCCGATGCCTTAAGTCGAAAAGAAAGAGCGGTGCCTCTTCGTGTCCGAGCCTTAAACATCACCATCCACACCAACCTTAATACCCAAATTCGGGTAGCCCAAGATGAGGCTCTCAAGGATGAAAACGTTTCACACGAGCTCTTGAACATTCTCGTCTCTCGATTCGAAACTAAGGAAACCGGACTCCGATATTTCGCCGGAAGGATTTGGGTGCCTAGTTATGGGAACCTACGAAGTCTCATTTTAGATGAAGCCCATAAGTCACGATACTCGATCCACCCCGGTGTCAATAAGATGTACCACGACCTTAAACAACAATATTGGTGGCCGAACATCAAAAGGGACGTAGCTACTTATGTTTCCAAGTGTTTGACATGTTCCAAAGTCAAAGCCGAAAACCAAAGACCGTCCGGACTACTTCAACAACCCGAGATCCTGCAATGGAAGTGGGAAAGGATAACGATGGATTTTATCACCAAACTACCAAAAACGACGGGCGGTTATGATACCATTTGGGTTATTATTGACCGTCTCACCAAATCCGCACACTTTCTTGCCATGAAGGAGACCGACAAAATGGAGAAACTTGCGCAACTTTACATTAAAGAAATCGTAGCCCGACACGGTGTACCTTTATCGATTATCTCCGACCGAGATGGCCGTTTTGTTTCTAGATTTTGGCGTACCTTGCAAGAAGCGTTGGGAACGCGTTTAGACATGAGCACCGCATATCATCCTCAAACCGATGGACAAAGCGAACGTACAATTCAAACCTTGGAGGACATGTTACGAGCTTACGTGGTTGATTTTGGAAAAGCTTGGGACAAGCACTTACCTCTCGCCGAGTTCTCTTACAACAATAGTTATCACGTGAGTATTAAAGCCGCACCTTTTGAAGCGCTATACGGCCGAAAATGTCGTTCACCTCTTTGTTGGGCCGAGGTAGGCGACGTGCAAATCACCGGACCCGAACTCATTCACGAAACCACCGAGAAGATCGTACAAATCCGAGATAGGCTCCGGACGGCCCGGAGTCGTCAAAAGTGCTACACCGACAAAAGACGCAACGACCTCGAATTTCAAGTCGGTGACCGAGTAATGTTAAAAGTTGCACCTTGGAAAGGTGTAATCCGTTTTGGGAAACGCGGGAAGCTAAATCAGCGGTATATTGGTCCTTTCGAAATCTTGGAGCGTATTGGAAACGTTGCTTATCGTTTAGATCTTCCGCCTCAATTGAACTCCGTTCATCCTACCTTCCATGTATCTAACTTGAAAAAGTGTCTTGCCGAACCCGATATCGTCATCCCTCTCGAGGAACTTACTATTGATGACAAGCTTCATTTTGTGGAGGAACCGGTTGAAATTGTGGACACCTCCGTCAAGACATTGAAACAAAGCCGAATCCCGATTGTTAAAGTCCGTTGGAACGCCAAAAGAGGACCCGAGTTTACTTGGGAAAGGCAAGATCAAATGCAAAAGAAATACCCTCATTTATTCCCAATTCCGGAAACGCAGGATTCCGAGGAAGAAACAACGACTACTACGCCTACTTAAATTTCGGGACGAAATTTCTTTTAAGGAGTAGGTAATGTAACATCCCGCCTTTTTCCGTTTACTTTTCCGTTTAACTATTTAAATCCCGTTATATGTTTATAACATCTCCCGTTAATACGTGTTTTAAAAATATCTCGTCTAGGTAATTCACGCACCCGCAACCGAACTTGAGGGACTAGTTTCGCCAAAATGCCAAAGAGGTGACTAGCCTTTGACTAGTCAACCCCCACCCCCATCTTTTCTTTTTCATTTTCCCTTTTCTTCTTCTACTTCCATATTTTCTCTCAATTTCTCAAACAAGGAATCATCATCTAAATCCAAGCTAGCGGGTGTCTTGCAAAACAAATTACATATTTGAAATCCTTGCAACTTCCTCTTCGATTCCATACCGACTTCATCAAGTTTGGGTAACTTTCTAAAATCACTAGATTTTGTGTTCTTGATATTTTTGAACTTATAAAGTTGTTAATTAGTGTCTATGGCTCAAGTCTAACATGAATATATGATTTATATGCTCGATTTCATTATTTGAAGTAACTAGCTTGAGTATGAACTTTGGTGTGTTTGATTTGGTGATTTGGTTGTTTGAATGTTGTTAAATGTTATAAATGCATGTATTAAATGTGTTCCTAGTATCACTAGCTTCAAATTGATGTGTAGGTTGCTTGAGAAAACTTCATAAACTTGATTAGTGATTTTGGTGAATTCGGGTTAGGGTTTGATAAGCTTGAAATGAATATTTGATGCATTGAATGACATGAATTGTAGTTAGTAAGTAGTTAGTTGTATTGTATGCTCGATTACCTACAAAACGGCATGTTATATGTATGCATTAAATGCCCGAATCATAAATGTGCACTTATCAAATTTGTGTTTTAAATGTGTGCATTAATTGATCATTTACTTTGGAAAGCCGATTGTTACAAATAACATTTTTGGTTGGTGAAATGTATTTAGTTGTGTTCTTTGTCAAATTACCTTTCTAACGATATAAGATACGAGTTCTAAGTATTAGCGGTTTGCGAGTTATGCTTGAAAGTGTTTGGAATTGAGACTTGGACATTTGAGACTGACCAGGTACCAGTTCCCGTGTATTGTCGCGGCGCGACAATTTGGGGCCGCGGCGCGGCCTAAGCCGTGTCCAGTTTCTGACCTCTTTGGTCAAAATACGAAAAATGTTTGGCACACTATGGACCTCCGATTCACATGAGACTTGTTCTAACATGCTTATATATGAATAAAAACCTCAGAAAAATAGTTCGGGACCCGACCCGAACGTGTTGACTTTCGTTGACTTTGACCGACCAAAGTTTGACTTTTTGTCAAACTTAACCAAATGATTATGCAACCTTCCTAACTTGTTTCTGTACTTGTATCTTGCATGAAACTTGACAATTTGATTCACATGCTACATAATCGAGTCGTAACGAGCCATAGGACTAATTAAACATCTTTAACCTATCGTGTTTACCGTTATTGATACGACCTATTGGTTTAGGTCAAGACTAGCACTATCCTTCGCACACGTTACTTTGTGAAGTACTTTTCATACGTGCACTCAAGGTGAGATCATAGTCCCATCTTTCAAACAACTTTTATGCTTTAAACTATGGGATGAGAAACATATACGTATCATACTTTTACACATTGAACACAAGTACGAAAACGAACATTCCACGTACGGGTTTGAATGAAAATCCTAAATTCAATTATCATTAGTTACACTTGCAGGGTGTAAACGTGAACTTATATTATGTGATCACATGGGCTTGACGAGCCTCATTCGGACGGTTCGCTACCGTTAGCGGATGAAATATATTTTCGGGTCTAGTGTATGTTCTAACACTACGCAAAGGGTGCAAAACAGTTAAGTTTGATAATTGGGTGCCCGCGAAACAAATAACAACTTTGGAATGCAAATGATTTAGATAATCATATTATATTAAATCTTGTGGTTCAAATGCAACGTTTACTAAAACACCTATGATTTCACCAACGTTTTCGTTGACAGTTTTCTATATGTTTTCTCAGGTCCTTGAAAGCTACTTGATACATGCTTCCGCACTCTTTTTTGATACTTGCTTGGATGTCGAGTATACATGCATAGATGGAGCGTCTTTTGACTACTTTAAATTGTGTCGCATAGGTTTCATTCGTACATTAAACATTGTAATGTAACTAGTCTTTCGAACTACATTTGTAAACTTGAAACATCCTTTTTCTTATAAAATAAATGCGACATATTTTGGTCAAAAGTCATAATAAAGACTTATGACCATGCAACGGGACCGAAGTAGTCGGCGCCGTCAAACATGATTTGGTCGGGTCGCTACATATGCTGTTCCAGCAAAAAAAAAAAATTTGTTATTTTTACGCGGGTTGTTCGTGGTTTGGTTTGGGTTGTTACAAGTGGTATCAGAGCATGATCTAAGGGATTTAGGCGACTTGAGATAGGTGCCTAGACTTAGACTTTATTGTGTGTACGCTTTATGCTGGACTTGTAGGACTTTGAGTCTAATCGGGAATTGTTAGTACTTTGGTTTATGTGAACTAACCTTGTGTTAATCGTTTTGTGTTGTGTTTAGCAATCATCAAGCGAGATGGACGTGGTACTAGCAAGTTAATGCGACGTGCTCGCGTAACAATGATTAGTTACCGTTATTACGGGTGCAAATCGTGTCAAACAAGTAATGTACGACAATTGTCGAGCAAGATGGAGTAGTGTGGTGTATATGTATATACATATGTGTTAAGTCCTTTCGTTTCGTTGTTTAAATCTTTTCCCGTTTTATAGAATGAAGATGAGAAATGGACACGACACCAATGACGGAAGTATGAGTGAGGACGTTGAGTTCACGGCCAAAGTTGAGGCCATCTTTTAACGTCAAAAGGTGGAGTTCCTCGAGGATGTTAAGAAAATGTTTCTAGATACGATTGACGAGCAATTAGTCAATGTAGTCAAGGAGCAAGTGAAGGTCGTTCTTCAAGAGGATAATGTGGGGAGACGGGACTTCTTCTATAAGAATTTCAAGGACTCTCAACCTCCCACCTTCGATGGTGAACGGGACCCACTTAAGAGTGCCCGTTGGATCTCCGACATGGAGGGGGCTTTTCGTACGTGTGAATTCCCTCTTGATAAAAAGACAAGATATGGTTGTAGCATGTTAAGAGGTGATGCTAAATTGTGGTGGGACGCGAAGATACGACTTTATGGCGAAGAACAATGCATGGAGTTCACATGGGATGAATTCAAGGTGGAGTTTTTCGATGAATACCGAACTTCGACCGATCTTACAAGGCTTAAGGATGAACTACATTCCTTGAGGCAAGGGTCGATGGATTTGAACACTCTCAAATCCGTGTTTTTGTCCAAGACCCAATTTTTCCCGGAGTATGTCGGGAATGATAAAATGTTGAAAGAAGATTTCTATCGAATCTTGAATGATAACTATCAAGAGAAAATTAGTGTGAACGTGGTGAAGAGCTTTGATGAATTGTTCAATATGGCAAAGGGTTTTGAAGCGCTTGTGTTGAGAAAGAGTAGTTTTACTTTAGGAAAAGGAAGTTCGAGAATTCGAGTCAATCGAGCTTTTCCCACAAAAAGAACAAGAAGGGGTCCAAAAGCGTCGAAAGTGTGAAGAAGGGTGTTTCAAATACTTTTGCGCCTACTTGTTATAATTGTGGGAAGTCGGTTCATTACGCCCGTGATTGTTTGACCAAGTCGGTCACGTGTTTTAATTGTGGGAAGGAGGGGCACAAGAGGCCGGAATGTCCCGATTTGAATAAGGATCATGTCAAGAAGTTAGAAAAGGCAGCGGGCACGGCTAGGGGTCGCAACTATTTGATGACGAATGAGGAGGCCAAGCAATCCAACGAAGTTGTTTCAGGTACTTTTATGGTTAACTCAAATCCGGCAAGGATCCTATTTGATAGTGGTGCAAATTTGTCGTTTGTATCTCCAAAATTTGTGCCTAGACTTAATAGACCGTTAGCTAAGTTAAGTCGTCCGGTAGAAGTCGAAATAGCGGACAGCAAGACGGTGCTAGTGGTTGATGTGTGTAAAAATTGCGATGTCGTTTTTGGTGCCGAAAACTTTAAGATCGATCTTATCCCGATGACTTTGGGCGATTTCGATATCGTTGTTGGTATGGATTGACTCGATCATAATAGAGCCAATATTGCATGCCATGAAAAATTTATTCGTGTAAAGGCCCCAAGTGGGGGAGAGTTAATTATTCACGGTGATAAGCGTAGAAGACTTGTGCCGATATGCACTTTTGCACGGGCACGTCGTCTCCTCGATAGTGGTGGCATGGCTTTTCTTGCCCATGTTGTTGATACTCGTGATGAGTCACCACCCATTCATGAAATTCCGGTGGTTAGTGAATTCAAAGACGTTTTTCCGGACGAGTTACCGGGTGTTCCGGCTGAAAGACAAGTTGAATTTCGCATTGAGTTGGTTCCGGAGGCTACCCCCATTGCTAAAACTCCTTATCGTTTAGCGCCGACGGAAATGCAAGAATTGTTAAATCAAACTCAAGAGTTGCTTGAAAAGGGTTTATCCGACAGAGTGCTTCGCCATGGGGCGCTCCAGTTTTATTCGTAAAGAAGAAGGATGGTAGTATGCGGATGTGCATCGATTATCGGGAGTTGAATAAAGTGACGATCAAGAATCGTTATCCATTACCTCGGATTGACGATTTGTTTGACCAACTCCAATGTAACAACCCAACCCGTTAACCTTCCGAAAATGTGCCACAATAAAAAATTTATGGAACAGTTGATCTGGACGGCGTCCAAAAGCTTGGACGGCGTCCAGCACTTAAGACTGGGACGGCGTCCAGACATCTGGGACGGCGTCCAGATGTACTAAAACATTCTGATCAGTTTTTTCGAACACACGCGGGCGAAAACTCGCTTCCAGACACTTTTAAACCAAAACACTTTCACAATAGATTACAATAGTTTAAACTAAGAGTTTTTCACAATAAAAACCGAGTTTTACGACACCGGGCCCACATCGACCCAAAATACCCCAAGTGACTATTTCGACCCATTAGTTTATACAAAAACATAGACCGAGAACGGGATTGGGGACACGCTACCCAATCCTAATCAAATCCAAAAGCAAGTCTTCTAAAGCAACTACGCAAGTCCACTAGTCCCCGCGCTTACCCGAGCCACCGACATCCGTGCAATCTATAAAAATGTAAACAACGAGAGGGTAAGCTAACGCTTAGTGAATGATAATATACTACATACATATATATGTATAAAATGGACACGCCACACAAAACCAAATACCGCATACCGGAGCATCCAAGCATAAAGACAAGCTAGTCTAAGCATACCGTAAGATCACTAAGCAACGAGCTAAAGATACATCAACAAAATATAAGTTCACCAACAACGATGTGAACAATGCCAATAAGCTACACCCGGAGGGTTAGCTACATCACGACAATACAACATTATATGTATACAATATATATATATATATATATATATATATATATATATATATATATATATCTCGAATAACATAATTTGCTTACGCTTACAACACAATAACCATGGTTAACCAAATCTTCGCAAGGGAATGACTTCGCGAAACAAGTCATCGATGTTCATAACATCCGTTAGGGTACTTAACACCTCGTATCACTAACCCCTAGGGTGGCACCTTAACACCTCGGCACTTCACCCCGAGTGGCATCTTAACACCTCGATGCTTCACTCATTATTTTACGGAGTGGTGTCTTAACACCTCGACACTACACCCCTAGGTGGCACCTTAACACCTCGGCACTTCACCCCCGAGTGGCATCTTAACACCTCGATGCTTCACTCATTATTTTACGGAGTGGTGTCTTAACACCTCGACACTACACCCTTAGGTGGCATCTTAACACCTCGATGCTTCACCCCGAGTGGCATCTTAACACCTCGATGCTTCACTCGTCACGTGAAATGTGGTGTCTTAACACCTCGACACTACACATTTCACGTTACAACAAATAGATACATTATATACCTACACATATAATTATTTCACTCACTATATTAACCCTTCATCATTGAGGTTATATAAGTCCACATCACACGCCCATGTGATAACGTACACACAAAGTGTGCACCTCGCCAACGTGGTCAACCAAAATGCACAACCGTGCCAATTGGACCTATACACAAGTGCAATAATTCCACCTATACGAGAAGCGAGCTCTACAAGCGATAACCCCTTCTCCCGACCCGCACCCATCCTACACATACATATGCATATAGGATATTAACACTCACCTAGTCGTCTTGATGAATACTTCCAAGTAAACCGCAACACGCCAAATGGAAAGTACCTATTCCATTATCACAAACACAACAACACAATTAGGGTTGACTTACAAACCAACCCAATTGACACCTAGTGCAAATTGGACCCATTTGCACTTCCAAACATGAAACGCGCCTAAACTAACCAATAATCACTAACACGAATGAAAATGGTCCTAACACGCCAATTAAACCCGAACACAAGTGTTAAACACGTGTCATACCCATTTTGACACCAAAACCCTAATTTTGACCCATTTCAAAATTAGTTAACCAAACTCACCCAAAAGAGTTTCAACACTTCCATAATCACTAAACCTAGTGATTAAACTCAAGATCAAACCCTAATCAAGGCTAAAACGTCAACCAACCCAAAACCTGCCAAGTGACAAGATTAACAAGTCACCATTAACCTACTTCATCATCTAAAAGGGTTTCACAACAATCTAGCTCAAAACCCTAACTTGAACATCAAATCTAACAAATGAAATTCGGAGTTTGAGCCTACCAATACCACCACAACGTAGCTAGGAGCGAGATGAACAACTTTAGAACCCGAGCTTTTGCGAGAATCCGACTCCTTCTTCTCCAAATCCACCTCTCTCTCTCTAGAACTTCTCCTCTCTCTAGATAATGTTGGGAGTGTTTGTGAGGATGAAATATGATCCACAAATGACCAAGGAACCAGCCTTGAAGGCTCCAAACCGGCATCTAAGTGATTTTACCATTTTACCCCTTTTAAAATAATTAAAACAGCTGGCTCGACAGACCGTTTGGACGGCGTCCCAAACTTTGGACGGCGTCCCACCTTTTGTTGCTGGACGGCGTCCCCCCTATCAGGACGGTGTCCCACCTTTTGTTGCTGGACGGCGTCCCTCATATCTGGACGACGTCCCGACCTACTGCAAAATCAGAAACAAAAACAGGGTGTTACAACTCTCCCCCACTTAGAATCGATCACGTCCTCGTGATCCTCGTCACTTAACCAAACGTACCACACTCTACGGTCCTCAACATAAGTCCCAATCCGACTTTCCTAGTCAACTCTTCTCAAGGAATCACCTCTAACAACTAAAATCGTCACACGCGATTTATCAAATCACAATTCGAGCACTAAACCATGCTAAATCCCTCATATCGGAAAAAACTCAACCAATCTCGGACCGAAATATCAACCCTTCAGCGTACCATTACAGGTACAATGCTAGAAGGAACCAAGTCTCAATCCTAAAGTCAACAATCCGAAACGATGAAGACCGAACCACATGAATCCTTACGGATTACACTTACCACTAAACATCCTTTGTAGTGCGCAATACAACCAATACGCCACTATCCTAACATCATAAACAACGGCTAAAACCGATAGCGCCCAAAACAATCATGGCAACGCTAGATCCCAAGGTGTACAAAAATCGACTATTGTTACACCCGTAACAACATGTGAGCGAAACACGGCTTTCGCCTCACTAATCCCATGACATGGTCCCCACGACCCCACCATAGGCATATAAAACCACCGTTAGTTCACAGAACGTGGTCCTTACGACCCCACCATTGGCGTATAAAACAACCAATAGATCACACATCCAACGACATGAAGGCTAGCAGAAAACTACACGCGACCCACTTCCCAAATCTCAATACCGGATGAAGTCAGCGGACCCCGTCAACGGTCATGCTTCACCGATATAACACTACACCCATGATGAAGTCAGCGGACCACGAAGGTCATGCTCCACCGATCAACGATCTCATGATGAAGTCAGCGGACCCCGAAGGTCATGCTTCACCAATCAACGCCCTTTTGGCCTCGAACAACGAGTAGCGTAACATCGCGCTCTGCTACGCCATAGTGAATCCTAACAGATACCACTAATCATTCACACAATCGAGCAAGAACCACCTATATCTGTAAGACCCCAATATTTATTTTACACAGAGTTTTA
Source organism: Rutidosis leptorrhynchoides (assembly GCF_046630445.1). Classification (NCBI taxonomy): domain Eukaryota; kingdom Viridiplantae; phylum Streptophyta; class Magnoliopsida; order Asterales; family Asteraceae; genus Rutidosis; species Rutidosis leptorrhynchoides. The sequence continues at coordinate 520,998,274 of NC_092335.1, read as the reverse complement.
AATGATGTACGTATCGTAGGTGAAGCGTGGTATGGAATAGAAGCTCAGAACCTGTTCAGAGGGTTGTGCGCGCCGCGCACCTTGAGGTGAGTGCGCTGTGCACCTGGTCTGCGACAGAAATCTGACTTTTTCAAATTAGAGTTTAATGAGGGGCTTTTTGGTCTTTTCACTTGAGGCCGGATTTGAGAGTTTATCAGTTGGTTTGAATCCAATTTTGGATCATTTTCACATCCACAAACACACACTAAACTATCTAGAGAGAGAGGGAGATTTCTAGAGAGAGATTTGGGGTTTTGGAGAAGAAGGAGCTTGAATTGATCAAAGTCTCGGGTTTTAAAGTTGTTCACCTCGTTCCTAGCTACGTTTTAGTGGTTGTGGTAAGTTCTAACTCCGAATTTCATTGTTTGATTTTGATAATCAAGTTAGGGTTTGAACTTAAATTGATGAGAAACCCATTTAAACTCTTGGAGTGAGTTTAGTGATGCTAGTAATCGGGTTTGTTGTTATTGTTGGTGGATTTTGGGTTGGTGAACTAATTGGCCATGATTAGGACTTGAAATTGGGTTTAATCACTTAAGTTAGTGATTATGGAAGTATTGAAACCCATTTAGGGTTATTTGGTTGACTAGTTTTGACTTTGGGTCAAAATTAGGGTTTAGTGATGATTATGACCCAATTGGCAATTTAATGAGGTTTATAAACTTAAAATGGATTAAGTTGAAGTATAAAACCGAGTTAAAGGTGTTTTGGTGTCAAAACTTGTAAATGGTGAGATTTTGACCTTATGGGTCAAAATTAGGGTTTATGGGCAATTTGGAGATTTGTAAGTGTTTAACACCTGTGTTCGGGTTTAATTGGCGTGTTAGGACAATTCTCACTTGTGTTAGCGATTATTGGTTAATTTTGGGCTTAGTTTGTACTTGGAAGTGCATTTGGGTCGAATTTGCACTAAGTGTCAAATTGGGTTGGTTTGTAAATCCAATCTAAGTGTGTTGTTGAATTTGTGATAATGGAATAGGTACTTTCCATTGGCGAGTTGCTGTTTACTTGGAAGCATTCATCAAGGCGACAAGGTGAGTGTTAATATCCTATGTGCATATGTATGTGTAGGATGGGTGCGGGTCGGGTGAAGTGATTCTCGGCTATAGAGCTCACTTCACATATAGATGGATTTGATGGACTTTTGTATGAGTCCAATTGGCACGGTTGTGCGTTTTAGTTGACCATCTTTGGCGAAGTACGCGTTCGCGTGTACATTATCACACGTGGTTGTGATGTGGTTGATATAACCCCAATGGCGAAGGGTTTAATGTTGAGAAGTGAATCGCGTGTGTATTCGGATTCACGATGACTCGTGTAGTTCGGTCATCTTATTGAGGTAGTAATCTCGTGTGATTTCAGATTACTAAGGCTCGTGTAGTTCGGCCAACCTCGATGTTGTGAAGATAGTAATCTCGTGTGGTTTCGGATTACTAAGGCTCGTGTAGTTCGGCCAATCTTCATTGTGGTATTTGGTTTTCGGTATTGGGTTAAGGTGTTAACCTTATTCGTTTATATTGTTATATATTAATGTATTGTTGTGTTGTAGCTAACCCTCCGGGTGTAGCTATTTGGCGTGGTTCACATCGTCGTTGGTGAACTTATATTTTTGTTGTTGTATCTTAGCTCGTGCTTAGTGTTTGTACGGTACGCCTAGACTAGCTTGCCTTTATGCTTGGTTGTTCGGTATGCGGTATTTGATATTTGTGTGGCGTATTCATTTTATACATATATATGTATGTAGTATATTATCATTCACTAAGCGTTAGCTTACCCTCTCGTTGTTGACTCTTTTTATAGATTGCATGCGAATGGTGGCTCGGGTAAGCGCGAGGATTAGAGGACTTGCATAGTTGCTTTAGAAGATCTTGCTTTTGGATTGATTAGGATTGGGTAGCGTATCCCCAATCGCCATGCTCGGTCTTTATTTTGTGTTAAAAGTCATGTAGTCGAAAACTTGTATTTTGTACGAAAGTCGTAAAACGGCCGATGTGGGCCCGGTCTCGTAAAACTCATTTTATTATTGGAACGCGTTAGTTTTAACTAATATAAATTGTTGTGAAAAGCGTTTGGTCTAAAAGTGTCGGGAAGTCGAAGATCTTTTCGCCAAAAATGGACATTTTGATCAGAACTGTCTCAGGCCTTGTGCGCGCCACGCACAGGCAGTGGTGCGCGCCGCGCACCCTCCAGATCAGTTTTAAATTTTTTTTTCCGCGTTTTTGGTTGGTTAACGGGTTGGGTTGTTACAAGTGGTATCAGAGCATGGTCTAAGGGATTTAGGTGACTTGAGATAGGTGCCTAGACTTAGACTTTTGTGTGTGCTTAATTTGTTGCGGGACTTGTAGGATTACGGGTCAGAATGGGTTATAGTTAGTGCCTTGTTTGTAGGTGGACTAACGTTTATATTAGTAATGCGGATATTATTAATATATTATTGTGTTGTGGTGTAATTCTCGCGCGTGTTTATATCGCGTAGAATTTTGTTTGTGTTTGTTTATATCATCGAGAGAAGCGGTCGTTGTACTAACGAGTTGATACGGCGTGTGTGCATAATAAGGACTTGCAAACCTTATTACGGGTGCAAATCATGTCAAACAAGTGATGTACGACGAGTGTTTAGCAAGATGGGGCGGTGTGGTGCGTATGGTTTTATACGTTCATGGACTAATCGTTTTATATTCTTTAGAATGGCGACGCGAAACGAGATCGAGACGAATGACGAGGAGTTTAATACTAGAGTTGCGGCCGCCGTTGTGGAGCAAATGGGTGCGTTGGAAGAAAGAATGGAAAGGAGGTATTCCGAACTTCAAGGTAGTAGTGAAATGGAGCGTTATCTTAAGAGCTTCCTGAGGACTAAACCCCCGATGTATGACGGGAAACCGGATCCTCTGGTAAGCACAACTTGGATTTCGGACGTCGAAGGGTGTTTCCGTACTATTTATTGCCCTCCCGAGAGAAAGACGAGACTCGCTACGAGTTTGTTGCGGGGTTGGGCAAGAGATTGGCTGGATGGTAAGATTGATCTTGTCGGTGGCGAGACGTTTATGGCTTTATCGTGGGACGACTTTAAGGAGGAATTCTTCGAGGAGTTCCGGACTTCGGCCGATTTGTGGGAATTGCGTAATGAGTTGCGAAATTTGCGACAAGGATCTATGGATTTGAGTACCCTCAAGACGACCTTTATGGCGAAGGCTCGTTTTTGTCCGGAGTATTTGGGGAATGATCGTTTGTTGATGGGGGATTTCTATCGGACCTTGAATGATGACTTGAAAAGTAAAATTAGTCGGAGTCAAGCGAAATCGTTTTCAGAATTATTCGACTTGGCTAGAGGTTTCGAGTCGTATTTACGATCGAAAAAGGGTGAACCTTCAAGTGAGCGAAGGGTCGTTTCTTATGGTGCTCCGAGTAAGAGGGCTAAGGGTCCGAGTCTGAGCACGGGTGGTACGCGAACGGGTATGTCGGATTCTAGTGCGGCTAGATGTTACAATTGTGGCGTGAGGGGTCACAAGTCTTGGGAATGTTCGGTACCAAAGGGTGATGGTATGGTGTGCTTCAATTGCCAAAAAGAAGGACATCGTAAGTCAGAATGTCCCAAGTTAGCGGGGACGGGTGCGGCAAGGAGACGTTAAGGTACGTTTCAATTTAATAAATATGTCTTTTGATTATTTATTAAGTGCCGTTTGAGTTTGTGTAGTATGCCTTTTGTTGTGCATGTTATTGTTGTGGGTGACGTTCCTAAAGGAAGTACCATATGTTGATGTTTGATTGACGGGCAAAGGGCGTAAGACTTGGTGCAACCAAGCATTCCTTAGTATTTGGGAAACGTTTCTACCAAGCCACGGAAATGGTTTTGGTGTTTAGTTGTTAAGCGCGTGTTCGCTTTTATGATGAAGTGATGAATCATGAGGTTCGTCGGTTGGTTGGAACCCTTGAGATCGAGTGTTTTAAATCTCGATGTGTGTTGGTAATGGAGTCTTTATAACGCAACATTAGGTGCCTCTTTTATACCTACTAGCGTGGTGTTCGACTCCGATTGGGTTGTGGTTACATTGTACTTAGGGTACCTGGAGAAACCCTTAGGTACATGAGTGACTAGGTGAAATTTGACAAACTAAAGCAATTGGATGATTGCGAGGGTATGGTTTGTGAAATCGTAGTACACTTTTCGTTCGAAGTGTTTAAGGATGGTTTGAAATCCATCGTGTGCTCAAGGTTGGAGCAAGATGTGGTGATGGGTCGTGTGTACCCAATTGTTGGTAAAGTCTACCTTGGTAGCATTGTACGGGTGTACAAGTTGTGATATTGGAACATGGTTCCAAGTGGGGGAGTTACACTCCCGCACGAGGAAGTTTTAGTGTGAGATTTCGGATGATGTTTTTGGTAGATCCGGAAATTTTGTCGAGACCTAGTTCTGGTCGATTTGTGGTAGAGTACGATTTCGGATAAATTGTACTTATGGTTTGGATTGGAAATTTCCACCGAGGTGGTAATGTGGTAAATCTCATTGAGAGATAATTGACGTGTGTGGCGAGCAAGGTGAAATCCTTCGGTTAAGGGAGGTGTGTGTCGGGTTCTCTTTTGGAGAATTATTGTTCGGTACCTATGTTTGATATAGGTGGTTCTTGCTCGATTGTATTGGCGTTGTGTACGCGTAAGTATGGTGAATGGTTAGTGGTATCCGTTAGGATTCACTATGGCGTAGCAGAGCGCAATGTTACGCTACTCGTCGTTCGAGGCCAAAAGGGCGTTGATTGATGAAGCATGACTTTCGGAGTCCGCTGACTTCATCATGGTATTGGTGATTAATGAAGCATGACCTTTAGGGTCCGTTTACTTCATCATGAGCGAGGTGTTATATCGGTGAAGCATGACTTTCGGAGTCCGCTGACTTCATCCGATGTTGAGATTGGTGAAGCATGACCTTCGGGGTCCGCTGACTTCATCATGGGATTATTGATTGGTGAAGCATGATCTTCGGGTCCGCTGACTTCATCATGGGATTATTGATTGGTGAAGCATGATCTTCGGGTCCGCTGACTTCATCATGGTAGTGAATCGCGTGTGGTTTCGGATTCACGATGACGCGTGTGGTTTCGGTCATCTTATTGTGGAAGTGAGTCGCGTGTAGTTCGGATTCACAAATGACTCGTGTGGTTTCGGTCATTGTATTGAGGAGTGAGTCTCGTGTAGTTTGGATTCACAAATGACTCGTGTAGTTCGGTCATTCCTCTGGGATAGTGACTCTCGTGTAGTTCGGATTCACTATGGCGCGTGTAGTTCGGCCATTCCCGATTGTTGTTGTAGTGAAGGTAGTGAGTCGCGTGTAGTTCGGATTCACTAAGGCGCGTGTGTTTTCGGCCAGCCTTCGTGTCGTGTGATCTATTGGTTGTTTGATACACCATTGGTAGGGTCGTAAGGACCATGTTGCGGGAACTATCGGTCGTTCTATACGTCGATGGTGGGGTCGTGAGGACCATGTTGTGGGTTTAGTGAGGCAATAGCCGTGTTTCGCTCACATGTTTTTACGGGTGTGACGATCGTCGATTTTTGTACACCTTGGGATCTAGCGTTGCCATGATCGTTTTGGGCGCTATCGGTTTTAACCGTTTGTTATGATGTTACGGTAGTTGCGTATGGGTCGTATTGCGCACTACAAGGGATGTTTAGTGATTGGTGTTATCCGTAAGGATTCGTTTGGTTCGGTCTTCATCGTTCGGGTTGTTGACCTTAGGTTGAGACTTGGTTGCTTTTAGTGTTGTACTCGGTAAGGGTACGCTAAGGGATTGATATCTCGGTACGAGATTGGTTGATTTTTCCCGATGTTAGGGAATGAGCATGGTTTTAGTGCTCGGATTATGGATTTGATAAATCGCGGGTGACGATTTCGTTATTAATGGTGATTCATTCGGAAGACTTGCCTAGGGAAAGTCGGTTTAGGACTTATGTTGGAGGACCGTGGCGTGTGGTCCGTTTGGTTAAGTGACAAGGATCACGAGGACGTGATCGATTATAAGTGAGGGAGAGTTGTAAGACCCCAATATTTATTTTACACAGAGTTTTAAATGATTTACGTATCGTAGGTGAAGCGTGGTATGGAATAGAAGCTCAGAACCTGTTCAGAGGGTTGTGCGCGCCACGCACCTTGAGGTGAGCGCGCCTCGCACCTGGTCTGCGACAGAAATCTGACTTTTTCAAATTAGAGTTTAATGAGGGGCTTTTTGGTCTTTTCACTTGAGGCCGGATTTGAGAGTTTATCAGTTGGTTTGGATCCAATTTTGGATCATTTTCACATCCACAAACACACACTAAACTATCTAGAGAGAGAGGGAGATTTCTAGAGAGAGATTTGGGGTTTTGGAGAAGAAGGAGCTTGAATTGATCAAAGTCTCGGGTTTTAAAGTTGTTCACCTCATTCCTAGCTACGTTTTGGCGGTTGTGGTAAGTTCTAACTCCGAATTTCATTGTTTGATTTTGATAATCAAGTTAGGGTTTGAACTTAAATTGATGAGAAACCCATTTAAACTCTTGGAGTGAGTTTAGTGATGCTAGTAATCGGGTTTGTTGTTATTGTTGGTGGATTTTGGGTTGGTGAACTAATTGGCCATGATTAGGACTTGAAATTGGGTTTAATCACTTAAGTTAGTGATTATGAAAGTATTGAAACCCATTTAGGGTTATTTGGTTGACTAGTTTTGACTTTGGGTCAAAATTAGGGTTTAGTGATGATTATGACCCAATTGGCGATTTAATGAGGTTTATAAACTTAAAATGGATTAAGTTGAAGTATAAAACCGAGTTAAAGGTGTTTTGGTGTCAAAACTTGTAAATGATGAGATTTTGACCTTATGGGTCAAAATTAGGGTTTATGGGCAATTTGGAGATTTGTAAGTGTTTAACACTTGTGTTCGGGTTTAATTGGCGTGTTAGGACCATTCTCACTTGTGTTAGCGATTATTGGTTAATTTTGGGCGCGGTTTGTACTTGAAAGTGCATTTGGGTCGAATTTGCACTAAGTGTCAAATTGGGTTGGTTTGTAAATCCAATCTAAGTGTGTTGTTGAATTTGTGATAATGGAATAGGTACTTTCCATTGGTGAGTTGCGGTTTACTTGGAAGCATTCATCAAGGCGACAAGGTGAGTGTTAATATCCAATGTGCATATGTATGTGTAGGATGGGTGTGGGTCGGGTGAAGTGATTCTCGGCTATAGAGCTCACTTCACATATAGATGGATTTGATGGACTTTTGTATGAGTCCAATTGGCATGGTTGTGCGTTTTAGTTGACCATCTTTGGCGAAGTACACGTTCGCGTGTACATTATCACACGTGGTTGTGATGTGGTTGATATAACCCCAATGGCGAAGGGTTTAATGTTGAGAAGTGAATCGCGTGTGTATTCGGATTCACGATGACTCGTGTAGTTCGGTCATCTTATTGAGGTAGTAATCTCGTGTGGTTTCGGATTACTAACGCTCGTGTAGTTCGGCCAACATCGATGTTGTGAAGATAGTAATCTCGTGTGGTTTCGGATTACTAAGGCTCGTGTAGTTCGGCCAATCTTCATTGTGGTATTTGGTTTTCGGTATTGGGTTAAGGTGTTAACCTTGTTCGTTTATATTGTTATATATTAATGTATTGTTGTGTTGTAGCTAACCCTCCGGGTGTAGCTATTTGGCGTGGTTCACATCGTCGTTGGTGAACTTATATTTTTGTTGTTGTATCTTAGCTCATGCTTAGTGTTTGAACGGTACGCCTAGACTAGCTTGCCTTTATGCTTGGTTGTTCGGTATGCGGTATTTGATATTTGTGTGGCGTATTCATTTTATACATATATATGTATGTAGTGTATTATCATTCACTAAGCGTTAGCTTACCCTCTCGTTGTTGACTCTTTTTATAGATTGCATGCGGATGGTGGCTCGGGTAAGCGCGAGGATTAGAGGACTTGCATAGTTGCTTTAGAAGATCTTGCTTTTGGATTGATTAGGATTGGGTAGCGTATCCCCAATCGCCATGCTCGGTCTTTATTTTGTGTTAAAAGTCATGTGGTTGAAAACTTGTATTTTGTACGAAAGTCGTAAAACGGCCGATGTGGGCCCGGTCTCGTAAAACTCATTTTATTATTGGAACGCGTTAGTTTTAACTAATATAAATTGTTGTGAAAAGCGTTTCGTCTAAAAGTGTCGGGAAGTCGAAGATCTTTTCGCGAAAAATGGACATTTTGATCAGAACTGTCTCAGGCCTTGTGCGCGCCGCGCACCCTCCAGATCAGTTTTAAATTATTTTTTTCCGCGTTTTTGGTTGGTTAACGGGTTGGGTTGTTACAATATCGAACATAGGCACAAAACAAAAATTCTCTAAAAGAGAATCTGACACACACATCCCTTAACCGAGGGATTTCACCTTGCTCGCCAAACACGTCCATTATCTCTCAACGAGATTTACCACATTACCACCTCGGTGATAATTTCCAAATCCAAAATCATAAGTACAATTTAACCGAAATTGTACTCTACCACAAATCGACCAAACTAGGTCCCAACACAAGTTTCGGATCTACCAAAAACGTCATCCGAAATCTCACCCTAAGGTCTCCTCGTGCGGAAGTGTAACTCCCCCACTTGGAACTACGTTCCATTTTCACAACTCGTACAACCGTACCATGCTACCAAAGGTAGACTTTACCAACAATTTGGGTTCACACGACCCATCGCCATTTCTTGCTCCAACCTTGAGCACACGAAGGATTTTAACCAATCCTTAAACACTTCGAACGAAAAGTGTACCACAAAATGCACAAACTATACCCTCGCAATCATCCAATTGCTATAGTTTATCAACTTCACCTAGTCACTTATGTACTTAAGGGTTTCACCCCGGTACCCTAAGTACAATGTAACCACAACACCATCGGAGTCGAACACCACGCTAGTAGGTATAAAAGGGGCACCTAATGTCGCGTCATATAAACTCCATTACCAACTGTAACAACCCGAGCTTTTCCGTTAAAACTTCCGTTAAATACTTGACGATCGTTAGTTAAATCATACGATTTCCATACGCCGAATTTTTTTTCAGAATAGTTAACAGTGGCTACGTGAAACTTTTCGTATTTAAAGTAATTAAATGCGTACTTGATTCTTAGTGGATTACTTGAATTAATATGTTATATTAATTAGTGAACTTAATTCGGTTGACGAATTAAACTAGAAACGACACGATTAAAGTTAATCGCCTATAAAACTTTTCAGTTAACGGAACTCATAAAAACGATAGAATAATTATTGTTAATAATTATTGAACTTATGAAAGAAATTTAATTTATTATTTACTTAATGAATTAAACACGGTGCTTTTGTTTCAACGACTAGTTAACGTGCCGGAGATTCGGTACGGTTAATGGCACTCGAAACGAACCACTCGCGAATGAGCTTTTACACAAAACGAGCCCAAGACCCGAGCCCGAGGCCACATGGACATGACCTCATACCTCATCATCCTTGGCCCCATGAGTAGCCAATGCATGTTGACTATTAGTTTAGGCCCATGTTTGTTGACTAATTAGTTTAGGCCCATGTTTGTTGACTTTTGATTTGTAGGCACTAAATAACTAGTTAGATAATCCTCTCATTCCATCCTAACTATGAAAAATGCAGCTCATTCCTCCTCCCTCTCTTCTTCTTCACATCAAACACACACACATACAAATCAACCATCAAACTTGCTTGTTTGCTCTTACTCGTTTGATCAATCTTGCTCCAATCGTCGTTCTCTACGCGTGCGTATCATTAATTTTGTAATCAAAGGTATAATTACATAAATCCTAATCTTTAAAATCTTATTTTTGTTAAAGTTTCATGGATTAGGTTGTCTATTGCTCAAGTCTTGATGTTTGATGAATACTAGATGCGATAAATTGCTCGTTTTGATTGATTAATGCGAAAACCAAATTGTTTATTGCATGTACAGTAAATTTTGACTTTTTAAATGTATTATATTATGTGATATTCAGAATCCTTGCAAAAAACTATTAACTTTAGGCTTTGGAATCGCTTGATTTCGTTTCCGGATGATCAAGTTATGATCAATTGAAATTAACGTTGTGTTTTTGTGATTGATCGGAAATTCTGGGTTTGATAGACCACGAATTGGATTGTTAAATTAATACCATTGGATAGGTAATTTAAAAACACTCAGGTTACACTAGGATATCATGTTGTTTGCTTATGTATAACTTGAGATATGCTTGATTTAGTGAAAAAGTTGATTTATACAGCACTTGCATGAAAACAGCCTTGTATGATAAAATATGTTAACTTATGGATTTAAAACTTTACATATTTGAAATGTACACAAAAATTAATTCATCTTTCATGTAGATATTATAGGTTAATTGTATCTAGATCTTCGGGTAATCGCGTGCGAATGTGACTAGCGAAACTAGAATCGAATCTGTAAATTGCTCTATGTTTTATACTCTGTTGATTGTGTTTATTGAATGAGCATGTAAGCTTCTGGAATATGAATTTTAACATGATATGTGACTTATTGTTAGTTTATGTCAATCTCTGAAACCTTATGCAGTGGGCACAATAGGGCCATACTTTATGTAAATTCTGATTTGAGCTGAAAAACTGAATGTTCAACTTGCACGAATAAACTGTACAAATTGGCTAAACAAAAATTGCTCAACTTTTGATATGTGTTATTTTAACTTTTCCTTGAACCATGGCCACTGGTCTTGTATCAATTTCATGTCCCTAGCTCCGGTTATAGCCAAAACGAAATCAGTGCGCGGTCAGAAACTGACTTGGCAAACCATAAATGTATCCCTTCTGATTCCTGACTTTTAATTATCGTATGAGACCCTGGCTGGACTTTTTGGAATTGATTTTGAGTATACTTATGATCTGGAGTTTTCCATGTTTACTTGAATTTTGTACTATGAGATAATATGCTAAGTTTGCTACATGTACATGAACTTTGTGCACAACGATAAACTAAAATTGTGAAATTGACCAATTATGATCTAAAACGTGTTGTTTGACTTAGGTTTGACATGTTGACCAACATTTGACATGAACCTACTGATGTTGAATTTAGTTGACTACTTTGACCAAGTTTGACTTTTGGTTTGACTTCGGTTGACTTTGTTTGACTTGCATGAATTAGTTGACTGTATGTTGACTTCTACTTTGAAACACGTCGATTCGAGCAATAAGACAACTTATACTATAAAACCACGCTTGTTTAATACATATTTATTGACCAACCTAAATACATATACTTAGGTTGCATTACTCGGCTATAAACCGTACAAGTAAGTTGTCCACTTTTCAATCCAAGCTTTATTCAAAGGTGAGTCTACAGTCCTGCTTTTTACATGTTTTCAGGGATGAGAATACACGCTGTTTTACTTACATTATCAAATACTTTTTGTATTGACACGAGTACTATATCTGCATATTGAGTTTGTATACAAAGCCTCTAGCTTGAATACTTTAAATACCATCGGTGTAGGCACAATTTAGATGGACGGATCCGTTAGGTTGACAACCTCACCCTACAATATTAACTGTGGTGCATTTACTTTGAACATAATACATTCATAAAAGTGTATAACATTTTTATGAGGTAAAGGCGGGTATAGTGGATTCTATACTCGGGTCATTGCTAGTATTCAGGTGCTCATAGATTATGCAAACGTTTCGCAACTTGGAGTTGTACTTGTAAAATCTCGTGGTCAAGGAACTTAAACTATTTTCTGATAACTGTTTTTCAGATACTATACAACGTTATTTAAAACTGTGGTTTACGAACAAATGAGATAAAACTTGACATGGTATTGTCTACGAATATTTGAAACTTGACATGGTATTGTCTACAAATGATTGAAACTTGACATGGTAGTGTCAACAAACTTTTAAAATGGGACACGGTGTTGTCTACAAACTTTTAACGTTAAACCTTGGTGGTCTTCCACTAAAAACATTTTCGAAATGTTATTTCTTAAACATACTGTATTGTTTACTTAAAACTTGTAGATTCACTCAACATTATTGTTGATCCGTTTTGCGTGTTTTATTCTCAGGTATTAATTGCTTCCGCTGTAAGATATTGTTGTTACGTAGAAGTCAAGCCAAGCACTGGGACCAGAGTTAACATTCCGTTAAAGGGATTTTTGACGAGGTGTTACATTTCGTATCAGAGCTTTGGCTATACGGAACTAGGATGCATTAGTGTGTCTAACGGTAGGGCGCATTAGTTGGTCTAGTCTATAGCCGTGTGTCTTGGATGACTTTTATACACCATACATGCACTATTTGCTTCACAATACGACATGTAGGGCTACACATTACATCACGTACATATACACCCTATACCCATATGATATGGACTTGAACTAAACGTTATACTACGAATCACATACGTACACGCAACGCGAGATTTAACTAAATTAAGTTGATTACGCCATCTTGAACTTATGGAGTTATGTCGAATGGAAATGTGAGATAGCGTAATGTAATGACCGGGATTACATTACGGTAACTCATATAGAAGTTCCGACATCGCAAAATAAGGAATTGGGAGCGAGTCAAGTAGGTTACTTGGATAAATACCGTTTAGAACATAAACCGTTTAATTTCAAATATGAGTAGAAATTTACACTATACGAATTAATTGTTATTATAACCTATAAGGAGCGTGTAATCACGTCATAATTCGTCACTACCCGACACTGTCCGTTACCCCTGATTTCTACTTGGCACTACGAAGACACTGCCTGGACATACTCATCATATTATACCACTACTCCTTGCTATTTATCGTTGGTTACTACTACTCAACGCCGCCTCTCACTACTAGACGCGACCGATCACTACTTCTCACTGCTTATCATTTTTGATCCACCGACATCTTACTGCAATTATTGTACCAATTACATATAGGCTAATCCTGTCGCTATCATACTTATTATATTAGATTTTGTCTGATATATTTCCTAAATTTCCTCCGTAAATTACAGAAATATTTTTGCTATATACACGTATTCAAGGAGACAAACATAGCATCCAACACTCAATTCATATCAAACCCTATTCCAAACACATAATATGAATTTCTCATCAGATTCCTCGAGCTCCATGGACAGCGTAACCGGAACGAACGAACCTATTAGCCATCATCTTTTCTGGATGAATTGGGGGTGGGTTCGTAGTCGACTTAATCAATGGAGGCGAGAAGAAGGCGATCCCTTCCACCAACCGAATTCACCTATTGGCGAAGAACCTGAAGCACTTACCGGCGAACCAGTTCGGAACACTATTTTCACCCTTATTTCTAGAATATCCCGTCACGAATATCTAATATCCAGAATTTTAGATCTTATTCATCCGCTTGTCCGAACCGCCAATCTTCCCGGAATAATAGAAGAAGTCAACGAGCTTCGCGCTCGAGTAGTGGCTTTAGAAAATATGGTACAAAACCTAAGAGCATCAGCAGCACCAGCAGCACCAGCAGCACCAGCAGCATAACCAGCACCACCAGTACCATCAGCATCACCACCAACAGCATTAGCTTCACCAACAACAACATCCGCATCCCACACCTCAACATCACACTCGGTACTTCGGATATCAATATCATACACCCCATAGATACCAAGGAATATTAGTAATTGTGAGTTAAGATGTATTGACTCATTCTTCCTAAAAAAAAATTTATATATGTATACTTTATATATATATATGGTTTGAAACAATAATAAATCTTTTCGTACTAAGCTATTACGTGTGAATCTTAACTAGTATGTACTACTTGGTTAAATTATATCACTAATATGCTATGATGTACATCCTTCGTTAATGACTTAACAATCATTAATCACTGCTTCAGCACAATAAACCCATTTCATAATAAACTAAGTGTATTATTCAAATACATGTTTGATTTTTCACTTCTATTTTCAATGTACTTGAAACTTTCTAGAAAACATTATTCGTGCCTTGTAAATTTCACAAGAACTTCACGAGCATCAATATCATATACCGAGGTATATCAATAAACAATGAACGATGAAGTATTGATTCATAACTTCATTAGCAAAATATTTCGCGACAATTATGAAATCTCTAAGGTTTTGGAGATTATCTTCAACCGTAAATCAAATGAGTTTAATACTATATTAACTCATTAAATCCATGATTACATCTGAAGAATATATACGAATATATATCTTCATAAAGATTGTAATTAAAAACTCTTCTGTACAAACTTTAAATTGTAAAAATATTTAATGAGTAGGTAAAACCCGAGAAATATTTATATCTCACATTAATATGTTACATTATACATTCTTCAAATTCTGATTCAATAATCAGTAACTATACTAATTACACTCACAAGATATGTGTATCCGTTCACTAAAGAACAACTACTACATATTCTAATTTTGACATATCGGAATCTAAGTAAAGCTTTAGCAAGTGTTATCTTCCTAAAGATCACTACATTCATGAATTATATTCATTTGTATTCTATGATGAATTATCACATCAAACCATCGAAATTATCATTCATTACTTTTGAAATCAACAACGCCTATTCGTCAACCATTAGATCCGTTGACGATTACAATCAGCGTTTAATCATCTAAAAATAAAATCTCTTGAAACCATCTCGGATTGATAACCAACGATTCAGATTCGTTAACCTTAAGAATGCTGACGAAGCAGCAAAAGCTATAGATGGTCTTAATGGCCAAAAGTTTGATGATAAAGGTGAAAAAGCTCAGATTTCGAACTGAAAAATGGATTGAGCTAACCATGAAGGAGACCAAGGACAAATACAAGGACCAAACCCTATATTCAAAGAATCCAGGTAATTCCGGATCCGATGACATCTTTAGAGAATATCTTGCTCCGAAGTCATGCTGAATTTCTAATGGAAGATGATGATTAACAGACCTTCCAATCATCATGAAACATGTTACATAACTCTTTCATTCTATTTAACTTCTAAACATATCAAGGAAATATATTTCTTGATGATTCGGTCTTTTTCGGATATTCTGGTAATTTGACAAATCAAATCGTGCTATTACCTTTCCTTTCTACTTTGTATATTATGATCATTCGAAACTCCATACCTACGAATTATGGACCATTACTTGCTTGATTTAAAGTCGAGAAGAGAAAACAAGGTGAAAACGGATACTATGACGATGAACAGCGAATGTTTCTGCATCATCACCAGGTATTGATCCGTATTATTTGACCATGTATAGAAGAACAAGTTGAAGATCTTCTTGAATAAAAAGCATGAGTCTTCGAAAAATAGGTCAGAATATAAAAGACAACAAACATGGAAGATCATAAACCATTTATATCAATAAGTATTGAAAAACAGAGGAGTGGTAGAATTAAAAATAATGTCACCCCTAGAGCATTATAGAAGAACAGAGATTCTTCTGGTGGTAGACTAAAAAGAAGAATGACTGTATACACAGTCAAAATAGTAACGAAAATCAAGAGCGGATGAAACATCTTCACAAAATTTTTGAAAATAGAATTTTGAAAGTAAGAAGATTGAGGTTGAGAAAATAAGAACGAAGAGATGATTAATTTATATCAAAACTTTTTACCATAGCAACGCGTCAGCCGATTAAGATAATCGTATTAAATCAAAAAGAAAAGGATTCTAATTTCCTTAATTACCGGGATCCAAATCTCATAGATTTCAAACGATTATATTCAAATCCCTTAAATTTAGGAGAATCAATAGTGATTACACCGAAAAGTCAAGGCAGACAACTATTACTTCAATACATCCATTAGTGACATATTCATTCGTATTTTTACACGTAACCGAATCATTTCATTCATATTCTTGATGATAAGAAATACTATACACTTAACTCGTATTCATTACGAAACTGAACGGATCTTAGAAATCCATCCGTATAGAGATCTCGAAAGATTATTTAATCTTATCATATTATTTGACGAAACACTCGTATATGACCAAATTCTTTTATTAAAAGAATCTATGAAGGCTTACGTCTGGAAAGACAAAATATTCAAGCCAAGTATAAACTTTATTTGCAAACTTCGTTATAGAATTCAAGCTCACGTTGAAACGTGGATTTCTAATGATACGAAAATATTTTTATTTTCATCAATAACTGCTAAATACTTGACGATCGTTAGTTAAATCATACGATTTCCATACGCCGAATTTTTTTCCAGAATAGTTAACAGTGGCTACGTGAAACTTTTCGTATTTAAAGTAATTAAATGCGTACTTGATCCTTAGTGGATTACTTGAATTAATATATTATATTAATTAGTGAACTTAATTCGGTTTACGAATTAAACTAGAAACGACACGATTAAAGTTAATCGCCTAGAAAACTTTTCAGTTAACGGAACTCAGAAAAACGATAGAATAATTATTGTTAATAATTATTGAACTTATGGAAGAAATTTAATTTATTATTTACTTAATGAATTAAACACGGTGCTTTTGTTTCAACGACTAGTTAACGTGCCGGAGATTCGGTACGGTTAATGGCACTCGAAACGAACCACGCGCGAACGAGCTTTTACACAAAACGAGCCCGAGACCCGAGCCCGAGGTCATATGGACATGACCTCATACCTCATCATCCTTGGCCCCATGAGTAGCCAATGCATGTTGACTATTAGTTTAGGCCCATGTTTTTTGACTAATTAGTTTAGGCCCATGTTTGTTGACTTTTGATTTTTAGGCACTAAATAACTAGTTAGATAATCCTCTCATTCCATCCTAACTATGAAAAATGCAGCTCATTCCTCCTCCCTCTCTTCTTCTTCACATCAAACACACACACACACACACACACAAATCAACCATCAAACTTGCTTGTTTGCTCTTACTCGTTTGATCAATCTTGCTCCGATCGTCGTTCTCTACGCGTGCGTATCATTAATTTTGTGATCAAAGGTATAATTACATAAATCCTAATCTTTAAAATCTGATTTTTGTTAAAGTTTCATGGATTAGGTTGTCTATTGCTCAAGTCTTGATGTTTGATGAATACTAGATACGATAAATTGCTCGTTTTGATTGATTAATGCGAAAACTGAATTGTTTATTGCATGTGCAGTAAATTTTGACCTTTTAAATGTATGATATTATGTGATATTCAGAATCCTTGCGAAAAACTATTAACTTTAGGCTTTGGAATCGCTTGATTTCGTTTCCGAATGATCAAGTTATGATCAATTGAAATTAACGTTGTGTTTTTGTGATTGATCAGAAATTTTGGGTTTGATAGACCACGAATTAGATTGTGAAATTAATACCCTTGGATAGGTAATTTAAAAACACTCAGGTTACACTAGGATATCATGTTGTTTGCTTATGTATAACTTGAGATATGCTTGATTTAGTGAAAAAGTTGATTTATACAGCACTTGCATGAAAATAGCCTTGTATGATAAAATGTGTTAACTTCTGGATTTAAAACTTTACATATTTGAAATGTACACAAAAAGTACTTCATCTTTCATGTATATATCATAGGTTAATTGTATCTATATCTTCGGGTAATCGCGTGCGAATGTGACTAGCGAAACTAGAATCGAATCTGTAAATTGCTCTATGTTTTATACTCTGTTGATTGTGTTTATTGAATGAGAATGTAAGCTTCTGGAATATTAAATTTAACATGATATGTGACTTATTGTTAGTTTATGTCAATCTCTGAAACCTTATGCAGTGGGCACAATAGGGCCATAATTTATGTAAATTCTGATTTGAGATGAAAAACTGAATGTTCAACTTGCACGAATAAACTGTACAAATTGGCTAAACAAAAATTGCTCAACTTTTGATATGTGTTAGTTTAACTTGTCCTTGAACCATGGCCACTGGTATTGTATCAATTTCATGTCCCTAGCTCCGGTTATAGCCAAAACGAAATCAGTGCGCGGTCAGAAACTGACTTGGCAAACCATAAATGTATCCCTTCTGATTCCTGACTTTTAATTATCGTATGAGACCCTGGCTGGACTTTTTGGAATTGATTTTGAGTATACTTATGATCTGGAGTTTACCATGTTTACTTGAATTTTGTACTATGAGATAATATGCTAAGTTTGCTACATGTACATGAACTTTGTGCACAATGATAAACTAAAATTGTGAAATTGACCAATTATGATCTAAAACGTGTTGTTTGACTTAGGTTTGACATGTTGACCAACATTTGACATGAACCTACTGATGTTGAATTTAGTTGACTACTTTGACCAAGTTTGACTTTCGGTTTGACTTCAGTTGACTTTGTTTGACTTGCATGAATTAGTTGACTGTATGTTGACTTCTACTTTGAAACACGTCGATTCGAGCAATAAGACAACTTATACTATCAAACCACGCTTGTTTAATACATATTTATTGACCAACCTAAATACATATACTTAGGTTGCATTACTCGGCTATAAACCGTACAAGTAAGTTGTCCACTTTTCAATCCAAGCTTTATTCAAAGGTGAGTCTACAGTCCCGCTTTTTACATGTTTTCAGGGATGAGAATACACGCTGTTTTACTTACATTATCAAATACTTTTTATATTGATACGAGTACTATATCTGCATATTGAGTTTGTACACAAAGCCTCTAGCTTGAATACTTTAAATACCATCGGTGTAGGCACAATTTAGATGGACGGATCCGTTAGGTTGACAACCTCACCCTACAATATTAACTGTGGTGCATTTACTTTGAACATAATACATTTATACAAGTGTATAACATTTTTATGAGGTAAAGGCGCGTATAGTGGATTCTATACTCGGGTCATTGCTAGTATTCAGGTGCTCATAGATTATGCAAACGTTTCGCAACTGGGAGTTGTACTTGTAAAATCTCGTGGTTAAGGAACTTAAACTATTTTCTGATAACTGTTTTTCAGATACTATACAACGTTATTTAAAACTGTGGTTTACGAACAAATGAGATAAAACTTTACATGGTATTGTCTACGAATATTTGAAACTTGACATGGTATTGTCTACAAATGATTGAAACTTGACATGGTAGTGTCAACAAACTTTTGAAATGGGACACGTTGTTGTCTACAAACTTTTAACGTTAAACCTTGGTGGTCTTCCACTAATAAACATTTTCGAAATGTTATTTCTTAAACATACTGTATTGTTTACTTAAAACCTGTAGATTCACTCAACATTATTGTTGATCCGTTTTGCGTGTTTTATTCTCAGGTATTAATTGCTTCCGCTGTAAGATATTGTTGTTACGTAGAAGTCAAGCCAAGCACTGGGACCAGAGTTAACATTCCGTTAAAGGGATTTTTGACGGGGTGTTACACCAACATACATCGAGATTCAAAACTCTCGATCTCAAGGGTTTTAACCACCCGTCGAACCTCGTGGTTCATCAATTCAACACAAATGCGAACACGCGCTTAATATCCGAATACCGAAGCCTACACATATGGCTTGGTAGAAACAATTCCCAATACTAAGGAATGCTTGGTTGCACCAAGTCTTACGCCCTTCGCCCGACAATCGAAACGTCACCATAGGGTACTTCCATTAGGAACGTCACCCATTTCAATAACATGCACAACATAATGCATCTAATAAACTCAACTCAACGGCACATAATAAATAATCAAAGGACATATTTATTAAAATGAAACGTACCTTAACGTCTCCTTGCCGCACCTGTCCCCGCTAACTTGGGACATCCGACTTACGATGTCCTTCTTCTTGGCAATTGAAACACACCATACCATCACCCTTTGGTACCGAACATTCCCAAGACTTGTGACCCCTCATGCAACAATTGTAACATCTAGATGCACTAGAATCTGATATACCCGTTCGTGTGCTAGCCGTGCTCACGCTCGGACCCTTAGTCCTCTTACTTGGAGCACCATAAGAAACAACCCTTCTCTCACTTGAAGGTTTACCAACCTTCGATCGCGAATACGACTCGAAACCTCTAGCCGCGGCGAATAACTCCGCAAACGATTTCGCCTGAACTCTGCTAATCTTACTCTTCAAGTCATCATTCAAGGTTCGATAGAAATCTTGCATCAACAAATGATCATTCTCCAAATACTCCTGGCAAAAATGAGCCTTCGCCATAAAGGTCGTCTTGAGAGTATTCAAGTCCATAGAACCTTGTTGCAAATTTCGCAACTCATTACGCATTTCCGACAATCGACTGAAATTCGGAACTCCTCAAAGAATTCCTTCTTAAATTCGTCCCACGACAAAGTCATAAACGCTTCACCGCCGACAAGATCAATCTTACCATCCAACCAATCCTTCACCCTACCCCGCAACAAACTAGTAGCGAGTCTCGTCTTTTTTCTCGGGAGGGCATTCATTAGTACGAAAACACCCTCCAACATCCGAGATCCAAGTTGTGCTTATCAAAGGATCCGGTTTCACGTCATACATCGGGGGTTTAGTCCTCATGAAGCTCTTAAGACAATGCTCCATTTCACCACTATTTCGAAATTCGGAATACCTCCTATCTATTTCTTCTCGAAATGCACTCATTTGCTCCGCAACGACGGCCGCAACTCTAGAGTTAAACTCCTCATCATTCGTCTCGATCTCGTTTCGCGTCGTCATTCTAAAGAATGCAGAACGATTAGTCTACGAATGTATAAAACCATACGCACAACACCGCCCCATCTTGCTCGACACTCGTGGTACATCACTTGTTAAACACGATTTGCACCCGTAATAAGGTTTGCAAGTCCATATTACGCACACACATCGTATCCCCTCGTTAGTACAACGACCATCTTTCTCGATGATATTCGCAACGCAACATAAACACAATCGTATATTAATAATATCTACGTATTAATATACACGTTAGTCCACCTATCAATTAAGGCACTAACCAAATTCCCACTCCGACCCGTAATCCTACAAGTCCCGCAACAAATAAGCACACACAAAAGTCTAAGTCTAGGCACCTATCTCAAGTCACCTAAATCCCTTAGACCATGCTCTGATACCACTTGTAACAACCCAACTCGTTAACCTTCCGAAAATGTGCCACAATAAAAAATTTCTGGAACAGTTGATCTGGACAGCGTCCAAAAGCTTGGACGGCGTCCAGCACTTAAGACTGGGACGGCGTCCAGACATCTGGGACGGCGTCCAGATGTACTAAAACATTCTGATCAGTTTTTTCGAACACACGCGGGCGAAAACCCACTTCCCGACACTTTTAAACCAAAACACTTTCACAATAGATTACAATAGTTTAAACTAAGAGTTTTTCACAATAAAAACCGAGTTTTACGACACCGGGCCCACATCGACCCAAAATACCCCAAGTGAATATTTCGACCCATTAGTTTATACAAAAACATAGACTGAGCACGGGATTAGGGACACGCTACCCAATCCTAATCGAATCCAAAAGCAAGTCTTCTAAAGCAACTACGTAAGTCCACTAGTCCACGCGCTTACCCGAGCCACCGACATCCGTGCAATCTATAAAAATGTAAACAACGAGAGGGTAAGCTAACGCTTAGTGAATGATAATATACTACATACATATATATGTATAAAATGGACACACCACACAAAACCAAATACCGCATACCGGAGCATCCAAGCATAAAGGCAAGCTAGTCTAAGCATACCGTAAGATCACTAAGCAACGAGCTAAAGATACATCAACAAAATATAAGTTCACCAACAACGATGTGAACAATGCCAATAAGCTACACCCGGAGGGTTAGCTACATCACGACAATACAACATTATATGTATACAATATATATATATATACATATATATATATATACATATATATATATATATACATATATATATATATACATATATATATATATATATATCTCGAATAGCATAATTTGCTTACGCTTACAACACAATAACCATGGTTAACCAAATCTTCGCAAGGGAATGACTTCGCGAAACAAGTCATCGATGTTCATAACATCCGTTAGGGTACTTAACACCTCGTATCACTAACCCCTAGGGTGGTACCTTAACACCTCGGCACTTCACCCCGAGTAGCATCTTAACACCTCGATGCTTCACTCATTATTTTACGGAGTGGTGTCTTAACACCTCGACACTACACCCCTAGGTGGCACCTTAACACCTCGGCACTTCACCCCGAGTGGCATCTTAACACCTCGATGCTTCACTCATTCTTTTACGGAGTGGTGTCTTAACACCTCGACATTACACCCCTAGGTGGCATCTTAACACCTCGATGCTTCACCTCGAGTGGCATCTTAACACCTCGATGCTTCACTCGTCACGTGAAACGTGGTGTCTTAACACCTCGACACTACGCATTTCATGCTACAACAAATAGATACATTATATACCTACACATATAATTATTTCACTCACTATATTAACCCTTTGTCATTGGGGTTATATAAGTCCACATCACACGCCCATGTGATAACGTACACACAAAGTGTGCACCTCGCCAACGTGGTCAACCAAAACGCACAACCGTGCCAATTGGACCTATACACAAGTCCAATAATTCCACCTATACGAGAAGCGAGCTCTACAAGCGAGAACCCCTTCTCCCGACCCGCACCCATCCTACACATACATATGCATATAGGATATTAACACTCACCTAGTCGTCTTGATGAATGCTTCCAAGTAAACCGCAATGCGCCAAATGGAAAGTACCTATTCCATTATCACAAACACAACAACACAATTAGGGTTGACTTACAAACCAACCCAATTGACACCTAGTGCAAATTCGACCCATTTGCACTTCCAAGCATGAAATGCGCCCAAACTAACCAATAATCACTAACACGAGTGAAAATGGTCCTAACACGCCAATTAAACCCGAACACAAGTGTTAAACACGTGTCATACCCATTTTGACACCAAAACCCTAATTTTGACCCATTTCAAAATTAGTTAGCCAAACTCACCCAAAAGAGTTTCACCACTTCCATAATCACTAAACCTAGTGATTAAACTCAAGATCAAACCCTAATCAAGGCTAAAACGTTAACCAACCCAAAACCCGCCAAGTGACAAGATTAACAAGTCACCATGAACCTACTTCATCATCTAAAAGGGTTTCAAAACAATCTAGCTCAAAACCCTAACTTGAACATCAAATCTAACAAATGAAATTCGGAGTTTGAGCTTACCAATACCACCACAACGTAGCTAGGAGCGAGATGAACAACTTTAGAACCCGAGCTTTTGCGAGAATCCGACTCCTTCTTCTCCAAATCCACCTCTCTCTCTCTCTAGAACTTCTCCTCTCTCTCTAGATAATGTTGGGAGTGTTTATGAGGATGAAATATGATCCACAAATGACCAAGGAACCAGACTTAAAGGCTCCAAACCGGCATCTAAGTGATTTTACCATTTTACCACTTTTAAAATAATTAAAACAGCTGGCTCGACAGACCGTTTGGACGGCGTCACAAACTTTGGACGGCGTCCCACCTTTTGTTGCTGGACGGCGTCCCCCTTATCAGGACGGCGTCCCACCTTTTGTTGCTGGACGGCGTCCCTCATATCTAGACGGCGTCCCAACCTACTGCAAAATCAGAAACAAAAACAGGGTGTTACATCCAAGGTGCAACGTATTTCTCTAAAATCGACCTACGATCCGGCTATCACCAAATACGGGTCCGTGAGGAAGACATCGAGAAAATGGTTTTTTGAACGCGTTATGGGCGTTTTGAGTTTGTAGTTATGCCTTTCGGTCTTACGAATGCACCGGCGGCATTCATGGACCTTATGAACCGAGTGTGCCAACCTATGTTGTACAAGTCGGTGATTGTGTTCATTGACGACATACTAGTCTACTCGAAAAGTATGAACGAACATGAACGTCATTTGCGTGAGGTGTTGAAGACTTTACGAAAGGAGAAGTTGTATGCTAAGTTCTCCAAATGTGAATTTTGGCTAAGGGAGGTTCAATTCCTTGGCCACATTGTGAACAAGGACGGTATTCAAGTAGACCCGGGGAAGATAGAGACGGTGAAGTGCTGGAGACAACCGACTACGCCTATGGAGGTCCGAAGTTTTCTCGGACTGGCCGGTTGTTATCGTCGGTTTATCCAAGACTTTTCTAAGATCGCTTCTTCGTTGACGAAATTGACGAGGAAAAACGCGAGGTTTGTTTGGGAGAAGGAGCAAGAAATTGATTTTCAATTGCTAAAGGAGAAATTGTGTCAAGCTCCGGTGTTAGTGTTGCCGGAAGGAGTGGAAGACATGACGGTCTATTGTAATGCTTCATTAAATGGGCTCGGGTGTGTTCTAATGCAAAGAGGTAAAGTCATCGCTTATGCCTCTCGACAACTAAAGGAACACGAAACGAGATATCTGACTCATGATCTTGAGTTGGCGGCGGTTGTGCATGCGTTGAAAATTTGGTGCCATTACTTGTATGGTGTTAAGAGTACGATTTATTTGGATCATAAGAGCTTGAAACATCTCTTTAATCAACGAGATTTGAATTATCATCAACGTAGGTGGATGGATGTGGTAAAAGATTATGATTGTGAAATACTTTATCATCCGGGCAAGGCGAATGTGGTCGCGGATGCGTTAAGTCGAAAGAGTCACCACCCGGCATTACGATTGGGATTGTTACGTATGATTATTACTAACGATTTTCTTGAAAAACTTGGTGTGACTCAAATAGAGGCTTACGTTCACAACAAGCATGCGGAACGAATTGTGGGGCAATCGGAATTTATTACTATGGGTTCACGTGGTTTGTTGTCTTTTCAAGAAAGAGTGTGGATGCCTAAGATGGGGGATTACCGGCGAGTGCTACTTGATGAAGCACATAAGTCAAAGTATTCCATTCATCCAGGCGCGACGAAAATGTATCATGATTTGAGGAAGGATTATTGGTGGTCGGGCATGAAACGTGATGTTGTGAAGTACGTCGAGCAATGCATCACGTGTTTACAAGTTAAGGCCGAGCACCAAAAGCCGTACGGTAAGTTACAACCGTTAGAAATCCCGAAGTGGAAATGGGAGCACATTACCATGGATTTCATTACAAAGTTACCTAAGATGGCGAGAACCCAAATTGATTCGAATTGGGTAATAGTTGATCGATTGATGAAAAGTGCCTTGTTTCTTCCCATTAAAGAAGCAATATCGTCGGAGGCCTTGGCTAAGTTGTTTGTCAAGGAAGTAGTATCGAGACACGGGGTTCCTATATCTATTGTTTCGGATAGAGATACTCATTTTACATCTCAGTTTTGGGAAAAGTTTCACGAAGATATGGGTACACAATTGAAATTGAGCACGGCGTATCATCCTCAAACGGACGGTCAAACCGAACGTACGAATCAAACTTTGGAGGATATGTTACGGGCGTGTATTATTGATTTTGGTGGTAGTTGGGACGAGCACTTACCTTTGGTGGAATTCTCGTACAATAATAGTTATCATACTAGTATCGGGATGCCACCTTACGAGATGCTTTATGGGCGAAGGTGCCGAACTCTGATTTGTTGGGGTAAAATTGGCCAAAAGGAAATCGGGAGTACCGATTTGGTCTTAGAAACGAATAGCAAGATTGATATGATTCGGGATCATTTGAAAAAGGCGCAAGATAGACAAAAGTCGTATGCCGACAAGCGTAGATGAATGATCGAATTTCAAGAAGGTGACATGGTGATGCTTAAGGTTTCGCCATGGAAAGGCATTATTCGGTTTAGAAAACGGGGAAAGTTAGCTCCTCAGTTTATTGGACCATTTAAGGTTTTAGCTCGGGTTGGTGAAGTTGCGTATCGTTTGGAATTACCCGAAGAGCTTGTCGAGATCCATAATACATTTCATGTTTCCCATCTCCGTAAGTGTCTCGCGGATGATTCATCTTGGGTACCATTAGACGAGATTGAGCTAAATAATAAGTTAGAGTATATTGAGGAACCGATTGCCATACTCGACGAGAAGGTCAAAAGGTTGAGACATAAAGAGGTTAGGACCTTTAAAGTTCAATGGCGTCGTAGTAAAGGTTCCGAGTTTACTTGGGAGCCCGAAGAGTTCGTGTTGGTTTATCTTCCCTCTTGTTATGCGGCTAGGATTGCGAGGACGCAATCCGAATAAGTGGGGGAGAGTTGTAAGACCCTATTATTTCATTGTACATATGTGTAAATACGGTATGGGTTGAGTGGGTGTTCGTTTAATATTTTAAATAAAAGGCAGAATCTGGACTGGACGAATGGCGTGCCGCGCAGCCTTTTGGCGTGACGCGCCGATATGCTGTGACAGCTCACTTCTTTTTAAAATTTGATATTTTGAGGGTAAATTGGTAAAATCACATGGGGTCCGACTTTAAGGCCCTAAACCAGTTGTTGGGCCCTCATTAACTCCATTTCCACCTACATCAACCTCATCCATTCAATTTTAGAGAGAGAGGGTTTTTCTAGAGTGAGAGAGCTCAAAATAAGAAAGAAGAAGGTTGAATCGGGTCTAAGTGCAAGCTTTAAAGTTGTTCATCTACCCTCTAGCTACGTTTTAGTGGTAGTGGTATGCTCTAATCTTGATTTCTTAATTTTAATTTGATTATGGGTTAGGGTTTGGGGTAAGTGATGAACCTAAAACCCATTTGTTAGTAAATTGGGTGTTTTGGGTGAATTTGGGTCATGTAGACCCAAAGATGATTAACTAGGGTTTTCAAAGTAGTAAACTATGTTTATGAGCCTAAATTGGTTAGTTAAAGTACTAGCACACTTATATATATGTAAATGGGTGTTAAGTGGGTTAGTGGGTGACCCGAAATGGGTGTATTGACTTTTAAGTGGTCAAATGGGTCATAATGGACCTAAGATAGTTAGTGTATGTTTAAAATGCATAGACCTTGTGTTGAAAAGTGTTTTAAGACCTAATTTGGCAAATGTTAGGGTTTTGGTTATGATTGACCCAAATATTAGGGTTAAGGTTGCAAATGGGTCGAGATTGCACCATGGGTCAAAATGACTATAGAATGGAGTTTGAGTTGGTTGACCAACTTGAGTTTGTGATTGATATTATGTATAATGTAATAGGTACGTTACATTGAAGATTTCCAAGCTTGTCTATCTCTCATCAAGACTTTGAAGTGAGTGGAAAATCTATTTATGTATGTATATGATTTACGTGCCGTATTAATGGTGTCACATAGCCATTTTGTGACCATAGTTGTGAGGCATAGCCGTTTTGTCCACGTTTTATAATTATGCACATAGCCGTGTTTGTGCATATAGTGGCGAGTAATAGCCGTGTTTTACTCCCACGATATTATCCGAGTTATTGTGCACATAGCCGTGTTTGTGTACGTGATTGTGAGTAATAGCCGTGTTTTACTCACACGTTGATCAAGTGATGCCATAGCCATTTTTGGGAACACTTGGGGGTGATGCCATAGCCGTTTTTTGAACACCTCGGCGGTTAGTATACCATAGCCGTTTTTGGGAGCTAACGGTTGTTATGAACATTGATAATGCTAAAAACGAACATATATTTCATAGCATTATCCCTCAAGAAAGACAAGCTTTTAGTTGCAATTGTTCTATTTACAAGTGATATTCGTTTAAATAATAAAAGGTGAAGACAAAAGACAGATTCGATGAATTGAAGACGCAAACGACCAAAAAGCTCAAAAGTACAAAGTACAATCAATGTGGCTCCAATTATTGATGAGAAACGTCTCAAAATTACAAAAGTACAAGACGCAAAACGCAAAGTACAAGGTATTAAATTGTACGCAAGGACGTTCGAAAAACCGGAACCGGGACCAAAGTCAACTCTCAACGCTCGACGCAACGGACTAAAAATTACAAGTTAACTATGCACATAAATAAAATATAATATTTAAATAATTCTTATAATTATTTATATATTATATTATTATTTATAAACGTCGGCAAGCAAGAAAACAAATGCATGTGAACTTCACCAGCTGGCCATGCGATCGCATGGCCTGGAAGAGTTAATTCCATGCGATCGCATGGCTGAAAAATCCAACCCAGGTCCTATAAATTCAACGTGTTTTGGCCAAAATAAACACATCTTTTTCTTTCCTTTCTATCTATCATACGTAAACATATATATATATATATATATATATATATATATATATATATATATATATATATATATATATATATATATATATATATATATATATATATATATATATATATATATATATATATATTATAATTTTAATTTTAATTTTAATTTTAATTTTAATTCTAATAATAAGGGTATGTTAGCGAATGTTGTAAGGGTGTAAGTCGAAATTCTGTCCGTGTAACGCTACGCTATTTTTAATCACTGTAAGTTATGGTTAATGTTATTTTTAATTTAATGTCTCATAGCTAAGTTATTATTATGCTTATTTAAGATGAAGTAATCATGATGTTGGGCTAAAAATATTAAGATTGGGTAATTGGGCTTTGTACCATAATTGGGGTTTGGACAAAAGAACGACACTTGTGGAAATTAGACTATGGGCTATTAATGGGCTTTATATTAACTAAATGATACCTCGTTAATTTAATATATAGACTTATAATTTGACGTATTTATATATAACCACATACGCTTGACTGGGCACGGTGGGCGGGATATCTATAAATACCAATAATTGTTCATTTTACCGGACACGGAACTGGATTAATAGTTAGTAGGCTTGTTGAAACAGGGGTGGATTACATTCAAGGATAATTGGTGTAATTGTTAACAAAGTAGTAAAACCTTGGTTTACACGCAGTCGATAACCTGGTGTATTCATTAAACAAAGTATTAAAACCTTGTTACAATTCGAATCCCCAATTAGTTGGAATATTTGACTTCGGGAATAAGAATAATTTGGCGAAGACTTCCGTATTTTATGATTATGACTGATGGACTATTATGGACAAATCCGTATGGACATATTGAATAATCCAGGACAAAAAACAATTAACCCATGGGAATAAACTAAAAATCAACACGTCAAACATCATGATTATGGAAGTTTAAATAAGCATAATTCTTTTATTTCATATTTAATTGCACTTTTAATTATCGCACTTTTATTTATTGTTATTGTATTTAATTGCACTTTTAATTATCGTACTCTTTAATTATCGCAATTTTATTTTATAGCACTTTTATTTATCGGAATTTCATTATCGTTATTTACTTTACACTTTAAATTAAGTTATATTTATTTTTAATATTTTACATTAGGTTTTAACTGCGACTAAAGTTTTAAAAATTGACAAACCGGTCATTAAACGGTAAAAACCCCCTTTAATAATAATAATATTACTTATATATATTTTTGAATTTTTACAAATATTGTTTTTAAATATATAGCGTTAAGCTTGTTTAAGAGATCCCTGTGGAACGAACGGACTTACTAAAAATTACACTACTGTACGATTAGGTACACTGCCTATAAGTATTGTAGCAAGGTTTAGGTATATCCATTCTATAAATAAATAAATATCTTGTGTAAAATTGTATCGTATTTAATAGTATTTCGTTGTAAAAATAATACTATTTCCTAGTACCCCTCGCACACATCAAGTATTTTTGGCGCCGCTGCCGGGGACAATTCTGCTTAAACGCCAGAAGCGCAACGCTATATATAAAAAAAAAGATTTTTTTTTATTTTTATAAAAATACGCTTTTGTAAAAATACGTTTTAATACAAAAATATAAAAAGAAAAACAAAAATATAAATATTTTTAAGAGTTTGTTAAATATAAAACTATAAAGTTTCTTTATTTTTATTTTGTAAAAATATAAGTTTTATTTAATTTATATAAATATATTATATAAATATATAAATCAGAATACAGAAGAAAAAAAATTAGTAAACTACTCGGCCCGATCACTGTAGCAGCCCAAAATGTGGCCCGAAACCCTAGCTCATGCGATCGCATGAGCCCGAAGGCAGATTTTCATGCGATCGCATGAGTGTCTCTGACACGCCACAGTTTTACCCTAATTCTGCAATCATTACGTAATTATTATTATTATTATTTATTATAACCCTAATTAGGGTTTAGTATTTAATTAATTTAGTTTAGTTTTTAATTAATTTGTTTTAATTAGTTTTAATAAATTATAAAATTAATAGTTTTATTAAATAAATAATATAAAAATAATATTTTTTATAAAAATTGTACTTTTTACAACTTTAAGTATATTTTTATATTTTGTTTCTTTTTTATTTGTTTTAGCGTAATATTTGTATTT
The DNA here is from genome assembly GCF_046630445.1 of Rutidosis leptorrhynchoides. NCBI lineage: Eukaryota > Viridiplantae > Streptophyta > Magnoliopsida > Asterales > Asteraceae > Rutidosis > Rutidosis leptorrhynchoides. The sequence continues at coordinate 520,967,962 of NC_092335.1, read as the reverse complement.
TTCGCTCGTTTTAGTTTTAATATATAGTTTTTGCCATAGTTATTTTTATTTCTGGATTTTTAGACTTTGCCGTAAAATCCCTTAAGTGCTTTTTCTTTAGAATAAGATTTAGGTGCTTTAGAATTTTGCGACGCCGTTTTATATATTTTAGTATTTTTTTTTAAGTAATTGCCATTTTGGGATATAGTATTCTTTCTAAGCTTTAATATTTTTAGACGTAACTTTTAATTTTTAGTTTTTAGTTCCTTTTTAAGTTTCGACGCGCTACATTCTTATTTTCATTTTTTGACTTTTTATTTTTCGACGTTTTTCGATGCGATCTTTTTCTTTCTTATTTCTCGACATTCTAGTTTTTAGGACATAGAATTTTTCTATTTCTTCTCTCTAAATTTCTTTAAACTTTAACGAAAAATTATTTTAAGTGGTTAAATTGATAGACATCAAAATTTTCTGGTTCGTAGTAATAGTTGGATTTGTACGTAGACCGGGTTATTGGAGCCAAATTGTACTCAATTATATTGAGACCAAACGAATCCTGCCCCTCTGCTGCATCTTTTGGCTATTCGAAACGTGGGCAAAATCAGAAAAGTCTATTAATTGGATAACTTATATAATTTTTCTTTCTTTTTAAACACTAATAGGATATTCAGTGAATGCACCGAGCAAAACGTTCACCACCTTTTGTACGTTCACCACCTGTAACCAGATCAAGACATCTAGCAAATATTGTCGCCGTTGATTTTTCTTTAGAATCGTCATCCAGTCGACCAAGTACTCCCATTCAAATTTCCAATAATGCATTTTTTGAACCCGACCTCACAATTGAGAATCCGAAGAATATTCAGGGACAATTCATAGATCCTGAACCATTAATCTTTCCTCCGGAACCACCAATCATTCAAACAGAGATTGTTGAGGAACGAACCATTAAATCAGAATCCTCTAGTGATTCAGATTCAACAAATTCAATCATGGAGAATCTGGAACCTTTAAGTATGGAAGACCGAATGAGAGCTAAACGCACTGGCCAAGGTCACGCAATTACTCAACCTGACATTAATGTGCCAGATTATGAAATCAAAGGACAAATCCTACACATGGTAACTAATCAATGCCAATTTAGTGGTGCGCCGAAGGAAGATCCAAATGAACATCTTCGTACTTTTAATAGGATCTGCACACTATTTAAAATTCGAGAAGTGGAAGATGAACAGATATATCTCATGTTATTTCCCTGGACTTTAAAGGGAGAAGCCAAAGATTGGTTGGAATCGTTACCTGAAGGAGCGATTGATACATGGGACGTTTTAGTTGAAAAATTTCTCAAACAATTCTTTCCGGCATCTAAAGCCGTGAGACTTCAAGGAGAAATTGTTACGTTCACACAGAAGCCAAATGAAACTCTATATGAGGCTTGGACAAGATTTGGAAAGTTATTAAGAGGATGTCCGCAACACGGTTTAGACACCTGTCAAATAGTACAAATATTCTACCAAGGATGCGACATCACTACAAGAAAAGACATCGATATAGCAGCTGGTGGTTCCATTATGAAGAAAACAGCAACTGATGCTTACAAAATTATTGATAACACTGTTTCCCACTTACATGAGTGTCACCAAGAAAAAGTTATCGTTAGATCATCTAAAGCAACTAGAGCCGATTCTAGCCATGACTTAGATTCCATTTCTGCAAAGATAGATGCTGTCGAGAGTCGAATGGAAAAGATGACTAAAAATATCCACTCAATACGAATTAGTTGTGAGCAGTGTGGAGGACCACATTTGACAAAAGATTGTCTCAGTATTGAACTAACAATGGAACAAAGAGAGAATGTTTCATACATAAACCAAAGGCCTGGAAATAATTATCAGAATAATTATCAACCGCCAAGACCGATCTACAATCAAAATCAGAATTATAACTGAAATGTTCCATACAACAACCAACAAGGTCCTATCAATCAACAAGTATCTAACAATACTTACAATCAGCAAAGACCTATTTTTCAAAATAAACCACCACAAACCGATGATAAAAAGCCAAATTTAGAAGATATGATGTCAAAGCTAGTTGAATCTCAAACTCAATTTTTCACATCTCAGAAACAAACCAATGAACAAAATGCTCAAGCATTTAGAAATCAACAAGCTTCTATTCAAAATCTGGAACAAGAAGTGAGCATCCTAGCAAGGTTGATAGGTGAAAGAAAACCGGGAAGTCTACCAAGTGATACAAATGTTAACCCCCGGAATGAAACAGCTAAAGCCATTACCACAAGAAGTGGTATCACACTTAAACCACCTGAAATACCTGTAATTTCTGATAATGCTATTCCTACTCCACAAGAACCACAATCTGAGCAAGATAAGGAAAAAGAACCGGTAGTTGAAAAGGTTAATGAAGATAACACAGTTAAGGCTAAACCTTATGTTAAACCATACCAACCACCACTTCCTTACCCGAGTAAAATGAGAAAAGAGAGACTTGAAGCCGATCAATCTAAATTCTTCGATATGTTTAAACAGATAAATGTCAATCTTCCTTTCATTGATGTGATTTCAAGAATGCCTAGATATGCTAAATTTCTGAAAGATCTAATCATAAATAGAAGGAAAATGGAAGAACTCTCGGCTGTTACTATGAATGCTAATTGTTCTGCAGTGCTGTTGAATAAGATACCAGAAAAATTATCAGATCCAGGAAGTTTCACAATTCCATATTTTCTGGGTAGTCTTAGTTCAATAGAAGCATTGGCAGACTTAGGTGCTAGTATAAATTTAATGCCGTATTCACTATACGTTAAACTAGACCTTGGAGAATTGAAACCAACACGAATAAGCATACAACTAGCCGATCGATCAGTAAAATATCCTAGAGGGATAATGGAGAACATGCTAGTTAAAGTTGGTACTTTAGTATTTCCAGTAGATTTTGTTATTCTGGACATAGAAGAAGATTCTCAAGTACCTCTCATATTAAGAAGACCATTCTTAAACACGGCCAAAGCAATAATAGACGTGTTTGGTAAGAAACTGACCCTTAGTATAGAGGACGAGTGATATTGCTCAATAACATCATATATATCTATCGCAATATTGTGTAAAATACTCTAGAATCGAGGATAATGAAGGCGTTTCTACAAGTGATAATCCAAGATGCGCAAATTTGTATCGGAAGAGTGATTTACAAAGAGTTTTGATGATTTATGACATTGGTTGATCCTGATACGACTTAAGGTCTATTTAGTGCTCTAAAATGGTAAAACAAAGCTTCCAAGGTGTTAGGCTTCGTCCAAATAAAAGAGGATTGAAAAGAAAGCGAAACAGTGAATCTCAGCATATCTGGACGCCGTCCGGGGTTACCGGACGCCGTCCAGACTCTTGAAACAGGACACCGTCCTGGATTTATAGGACGCCGTCTAGCTGTTAAGGACGGGACGCCATCCAGCCTTTTTGGACGCCGTCCCGTAGTAGGTTTCAGCCGACTTTTGTGCTTTTTACCTACTTTCTCCACTATTAAAACTACTGTTTTGAGGGACTGTTTCATAGCTTACGAACCAGAGAGTACAGAGACGATTTTTAGGAGCAAAATTGGAGAACTCCAAGCTCTTGGAAGAGGCTCAACATCAAGACATCAAAGATCAAAACCTTCATCATCCAAGAACTCCTTGTTCTTGTAGGTTATTCCTTGTTCTAAAACAATGATTTCAGTTGTTAATCTGATTGTTATGTTGTCTGTTACCATGATTGTTGGCTAGTTTCTTTTATGTTCATCTAGATAAATAACCGAGATGTTGAATGTTTACTTTTGATTGATAGTTACCATGTACGATAGTTTGATGTTTGAATACAAGAACCATTCTTGTTAAGTTTAATCTTTTCGATTCAACTAGTTAGTATACTTGTTCAACTAAGAAACACCATCTTGCTGATTTAGTATATTGATTTACACCTAGTGACAAGTGTTTTCCCATCTTTTACCAAAAGGGGTAAGTTGCGTTCAAACGGTTAATCTATATAGGAATGTAAGAACGACTCTTGTAGATACTCTCAGATAGCTTAATTGATATGTGTAGTTGTCTAGGTGAACGATCAATTCCCTAGAATCTGTTATACATATTTTCACTACTCAATTCCATATAACTAATAGGTGTTAGTAAATTGCCTTATCTAGTGACGTTTATAGGGATCTTATTACCACACTTAATTGTTTACTTGGGTTGGGTGAATTGAACATTTAACCAGATCAAGGGAATGAACTAAGCTAAACCATTAGTTGACATAGGAGTGGATCATGATCAACACACCATTGACTTGATCATTCTTCAAGTCTTTAGACTAGTTGAATTAGTTGATTACAAATAGGAGGTCTTAGATGACAAGAACATCACTTGCGTCGTGTAATCCCGTTTGAGTGTTTATTCAAGACTACTCTTGGTAAACCGATCAATTAGTTCTCGTGCATAACCAATCAATCCGATCTTAATCCTAAATAAACATTCACATCGAGGGTAAAAAGTCTAGATGAGCATATTTCATCTCTTTGATATAAAAACTATCTTAATTGCTTTCTTTGCACTTATAAATTTAAAAGACCAAAAATATTGTTTTTACTTTTACTCTTCTCTGATTTGGCTAATCGTTAAATAAGCCACAAAACATAAAACTTGTACCTTTAAGCTTCATTTACTTAGTTAATCATAATATAGTTTATAATTCTAGTTTAACTAATACGACTGTCCTTGGAACGATACACGGATTTTACCATTATCTATACTACTACACGATCGGGTACACTGCCCGTTAGTGTGTGTAATCTTTAAAACCGGTATTTTCCATATAACAATTCATATACCACTTTTCGCACATCAAGTTTTTGGCGCCGCTGCCGGGGACAGTTTTGTGTCAAAATAGAATTATTAACTGATTTGTGATTAAGTAGTTTCTTAATTATTTTAAATTTTTAATAGTCTTTGATTTTTAAAACTTATAGAATCGGTATGTTTAATAATTTTTTTTAGTTGTGTGATTGACAGTTTATAGGTCGCATATGCCACATACCCGAAGTTCAGAATCTCCATTACTTACACCGTTTACAGAACCTGATAGAAAGCTTGGTAGGATTTCAAAAGAAGTACTTGAAATTTTTGAATCTTCATCAAAGCAAGAAACCTTTGATTCAGAATCAAGTACGACCAAGCCTCGATATTCAGACTTTGGTAAACCCGTTCAACCCCCAAATTTTGAAATGGAAGGAGAAAGACCGTTGGTACCACGTCAATCAATGGCAGCAAAGATGAAAGCAACCCGGACCGGACAAGGTAGTGCTATTACTCCACCTACTGGTGAGGTAACTTTTGAAATAAAAGGACCTATTCTTCAAATGATTAATAACAGGTATCAATTTGGTGGTGGTCCGAATGAAGATGCAAACGAATATATTCGTCTCTTTCAAGAGATATGTCTTCTTTTTAAACTTAAACCAGAAACTGACCAGGCCATATTATTAAGACTTTTCCCTTGGACACTCCAAGGGGAAGCATGAAGTTGGTTAGATTCATTGGCCGAGGCTACGATAGAAACATGGGATGGTATGTTGGAAAAATTCCTTAAGAAATATTTTCCATCATCCAAGTCCGCGAGACTCCAACACGAAATTACCCAATTCTATCAAAAGCCGATGGAAACCCTGTACGAAGCATGGAATCGATTTTCCAAAATGCTAAGAGGTTGTCCAAACCATGGTTTGGATACCTTTCAAAAGGTCCAAATCTTTTACAAAGGTTGTGATGTAGCAACCCGAATTTCAATTGACCAAGCGGCCGGTGGTTCTCTTATGGACAAAACCGAGCAAGAGGCTTATGAAATAATCGAGAAGCTAGCCGATTATTCTCATGAGTGGCATCAAGAACGCCCAATTACTCGTAATGCTCAAGTCCAAAGCGCCGGCGCCTATGATGACCTTAGTTCCCTAAGTGTTAAAATAGACGGTGTTGTTCGAACCATGGATAAAATCACCAAGGAAATTCATAGTATGAAAGTAGGTTGTGAATACTGTGGTGGTCTTCATTTAGGAAAAGATTGTGATGCCGGTTTAACAATGGCTCAAAAAGAAGAAGTGGCTTTCGTAAGCCAAAGGAATAACAATCAATTTCAAGGAAGAGCCCAATTTAACCGGAACTTTAACAACCCCTACAACCCTCAAGGTCAAAATTCCAATTACCAACAAGGGTCAAGTAGTGGGTTCCAACAACAAACTCCGAGTTTTTATCAAAAACCCCAACAGGAAGAAAAAAAGTCAAATTTGGAGAGTATGTTGGAAAAGTTGATTTCATCACAAACTCAGCTTGTCACAAATATAAACCAAACCAACGAGAAAAACGAACACCAGTTTCGAAATCAACAAGCCTCGATTCAGAATTTGGAGAAACAAATGAGTGGTTTAGCTAATTTACTTAGTGAGAGAAAACCAGGTAGTTTACCGGGCGATACAAATAAGAACCCTCGAAATGAGCACGCCAATGTTATCACCACACGGAGTGGTTTAGCATACGATGCTCCAAAAATGCCCGAAAATTCTGATTTTAGTGTTCCGTTGAACCGAAATGATGAACCGGTTAAGGAGTCGGAAAAAGTGGTTGAAAAGGAAGAACGGGAAAAACCCGTAGTGAAACCATATCAACCACCGCTCCCATACCCAAGAAAACAACAACAAGAAAGGCTAGAGGCAGAAAGGTCAAAATTCCTAGATATGTTTAAACAAATTAACATAAATATGCCTTTCATTGATGTAATCTCAGGTATGCCCAAGTATGCTAAGTTCTTAAAAGACTTACTTACTAATCGGAAGAAAATGGAGGAACTTTCATCCGTCACCATGAATGCTAATTGTTCAGCAATTTTGATGAACAAAATACCAAAGAAATTAGCAGATCCTGGAAGTTTTACCATACCATGTCTCCTGGGAGATTTGGAATGCATTAAAGCATTAGCGGATTTAGGGGCTAGCATAAATTTAATGCCTTATTCATTATATGTTAAGCTAAACCCCGGGGTACTAAAACCAACCCGAATGGCAATTCAACTAGCGGACCGCTCTGTTAAATTCCCTCGTGGAATTTTAGAGAATATGTTGGTAAAAGTAGGTACCCTAGTATTTCCGGCTGACTTTGTAATTTTGGACATGGAGGAGGACACACGTGTGCCTCTTATATTAGGTCGACCTTTCCTCAATACCGCTAGAGCTATGATAGATGTTCATGGGCAGAAATTGACCCTTAGTATTGAGGATATGAAGGTTACCTTTTTCGTTGACCATGCCCTACAATACCCCGAGTCTACTGATGATCAATGTTATTTTGTGCAAACCATAGACACATATTCGGAGTTGTTGCAGGAATTTCCAGAATTGCAAGGTACGGGAGAATGCATTTTTGCGGAAGGTGATGAAGAGAATATGTTGGAAGAAGTGGAGATGTTGACCACCTTGATGGCTAACGGTTATGAGCCAAATGATGAAGAATACAGAAAGCTGGATTTAGGAAATGAGTACCGATGTAAAACATCGATTGAAGAACCTCCCGTTTTAGAACTCAAGCCACTTCCAAAACACTTGGAATATGCTTACCTACAAGAAGGTTCTACTCTCCCGGTTATCATTTCATCCGAACTCTCTGTAAGTGAGAAGTCTAAACTTGTTTCCATGTTAAAAGCCCATAAAACGGCTCTAGCATGGAAAATTCATGACATCAAGGGTATAAGTCCCTCTTATTGTACGCATAAGATATTAATGAAAGATAACTATAAGCCATGTGTACAAAGACAAAGGCGACTCAACCCTAATATGCAAGAAGTTGTTAAAAAGGAGATTGTCAAACTCCTAGATGCAGGTCTCATTTATCCAATTTCGGATAGCCCTTGGGTGAGTCCGGTCCAATGCGTGCCCAAAAAGGGTGGCATGACCGTTGTCACAAATGAAGACGACCAATTAATTTCTACCAGGACTATCACGGGTTGGAGGGTATGTATTGATTACAGAAAATTAAATGATGCTACCCGAAAAGACCATTTTCCTCTTCCTTACATTGATCAAATGTTGGAAAGGTTGGCAGGAAAGAACTTTTATTGTTTTCTTGACGGTTTCTCGGGATATTTCCAAATCCCTATAGCACCAGAGGACCAAGAGAAAACGACCTTTACATGCCCTTATGGTACTTTCTCCTATCGACGTATGCCCTTTGGCTTATGCAATGCTCCTGCTACCTTTCAAAGGTGTATGGTAGCTATTTTTCATGATATGATTGAAGACTTTATGGAAGTATTCATGGATGACTTTTCAGTCTTCGGTGATTCTTTTGACTCATGTCTTCATAATCTTGAGCGTATGTTGATTAGGTGTGAAGAATCAAATCTTGTGCTAAACTGGGAAAAATGTCATTTTATGGTAAAAGAGGGAATTGTATTGGGTCATAAAATTTCTTGTGCGGGTCTGGAGGTGGATAGAGCTAAAGTGGAAGTCATAGCTAAATTACCACCACTGTCAAATGTAAAAGGCGTAAGAAGTTTTTTGGGGCACGCCGGTTTTTACCGGCGGTTCATTAAAGATTTTTCCAAAATTGCAACCCCCATGAACAAACTTCTTGAGAAAGACGCTCCATTTGTCTTTACGGATGAGTGTCTTACCGCTTTTAACCTACTTAAAACAAAGCTCACACAATCACCCATTCTCATATCGCCGAATTGGTCAATACCATTCGAACTTATGTGTGACGCTAGTGACTTTGCTATTGGTGCCGTCTTGGGGCAAAGAATTGATAGACATTTCAAGCCCATTTATTATGCTAGCAAGACATTGCAAGGAGCCCAACTTAATTACACTACCACCGAGAAGGAACTCCTGGCAATCGTCTTTTCGTTTGATAAATTCTGATCCTATTTGGTACTAGCAAAGACGGTTGTCTATACAGACCACTCGACATTGAAGTACTTGCTTGCTAAGCAAGATACTAAACCCCGGTTAATACGTTGGGTCTTGCTTTTGCAAGAATTCGACATCGATATTAAAGACAAAAAGGGGGCCGAAAACCTAGCTGCCGATCACCTTTCTCGACTTGAGAACCCGAATCTTGGGGTTCTCCATGAGACTGTTATCCAAGATAACTTTCCAGACGAAAATCTCATGAAGATTGAGAAAATTGATGATCCATGGTTTGTAGACATAGCCAACTATCTTGCGGGTGGATTCCTAGAAGCCGGTATGTCACATCAGAAACGAAAAAAAAATTTCAGTGACATAAAATACTATTTTTGGGAAAACCCGTATCTCTTCAAACGGTGTCCCGATGGGATAATCCGTTGATGTGTCTCCGGGGAAGAATGCAATCAGATTCTTCTTCAGTGTCATCTTGGTCCCACTGGTGGACATTTTGGACCCCAAGTCACGGGGAGAAAAGTCTATGAGGCCGGTTTTTATTGGCCTACCATCTTCAAGGATGCCCACCAAGTATGTAAATCATGCGATTCTTGCCAAAGGGCAGGAAAAATTAGTCAGAAAGACGAAATGCCTCAAAACATAATCCAAGTTTGTGAGGTTTTCGACATTTGGGGCATTGATTTCATGGGACCATTCCCAAAATCTAATTCCAACCAATACATACTCGTTGTAGTTGACTACGTGTCAAAATGGGCGGAGGCAAAGGCTCTCCCCACAAACGATGCACGAGTTGTTATAATTTTTCTTAAAGAGCTTTTTGTCCGATTTGGTACCCCGAAATCATTAATTAGTGACCGTGGTACCCATTTTTGCAACACCCAATTGGAAAAGGTGTTGAAACGATATGGGGTAACCCATAAAATTTCTACATCTTATCACCCACAAACAAGTGGGCAAGTTGAAAACACGAATCGGGCATTGAAAAGGATCCTTGAGAAAACAGTTGGATCAAATCCTAAGGTGTGGTCAACAAAGCTTGACGATGCTTTGTGGGCGTTTAGAACCGCCTACAAAACTCCTATTGGAACCACACCTTACCGCCTAGTCTATGGGAAGGCATGTCATCTCCCTTTGGAGATAGAGCACAAATCACATTGGGCTCTTAAGACATGTAATCTCGATCTTACAGAAGCGGGAAACCTTCGTCTAAACCAACTTAATGAGTTGGATGAGTTGAGACAAAATGCCTATGAAAACTCACTCATTTACAAGGAAAAGACCAAAGTTTGGCACGATAACCGTCTCAAGAATCCAAAAGATTTTAAAGAGGGTGATCGTGTTTTGTTATTTAACTCACGATTTAATATTTTTCCGGGAAAACTCAAGTCCCGATGGATGGGACCATTTGTGGTTAATAAGGTTTTTCCATATGGAACGGTGGAGTTAAGAAACGCAAAAGGTGACACGTTTAAAGTGAATGGCCACCGGGTCAAACACTATGTTGATGGTCCCCTAGAAATTGAGGATGAGGTTAACCTCAACTTCAAGAACAAAGCATAAATCAAAATGGGGACGAGTTTGGTGAACGACTCGTTAAAAAAATGGTTCACAATTGTAAATAGGTTTGAAATGTGTGCACGATAAATTTTAGTTTGGTACAAAATGATTTACGTTTGGCCTTTAAACACGCGCGACTCAGAAAAACAGGTCAGTGAGTTTTAGTGCAACGGGACGCCGTCCCATTTTCCTGGACGCCGTCCCTATTTAAAGATCTGGACGCCGTCCCATTTTCCTGGACGCCGTCCCAAAATGAAGACCTGGACGCCGTCCTCTTTTTCTAGATGCCGTCCCACGTTAAATTCCTGGACGCCGTCCTCTTTTGCTAGACGCCGTCCCAAGTGGCTGACTCAGAAAAAAAAAATACGTTTTAAATACCTATCCAACCCATTACTTAACCACAAAAACACATTTTTATCCATTTCTCTTTGCCAAACACGAAACACTCTCTAAAAACCCTAATTTCTACCTCAATTTCACGTTTTCTTCTTCAAATCCAAACTTCAAATCATGTTTTCTAGGGTATGGATACTCCATTTTTACACTTTTCTTTATCAATTACTTGAATTGTATGTTTATATCTATAAATTGGTGAAGGATAAGTGTGGGGTGTTTGATTTGCATGATTATTGTTAAGATTAACATGCCTTAGTAGTTTAATTGCCCATAATGTGTTTATTTTGCAAAGATTACATGCTTTTAAGGGTTTGTTCATGATTTTAGGGTTTGTGGAATTTGAATCCGAATTTAGGATGATTAGTTCATGATGTTGAGTTTGTGTATGATGTTAATGAATCTTGATAAGTATTTAATTGTGTTGGTGGTATTGATGTCAAATTGGCCGGGTCATTTTTGAATGTTCTTGAATTTTTTAGCATATTGTTGAATTGTAATGAACTTATGAAGTATGTATGCTTGATTTTCATTTGTATGGGCCTGTTGAAGTAAATTGATGGAATGGAATGCCATAATGTATGATGTTATAATAGGTCATTTGAATTAAAATTGCGAAAAATGTGTTATGATTTGTGATGAATATCATTAGAATGCAAATTTAAATGTTATGACCTATAACACAACATGCTTGAATCCTTGAGTCATAAGTTGATGCTACATTGTGAAGTTGTGATTTTCATTTTTGAAAAGTTATTAACGGGTTTATGTTGACTATAGTTGACTTTGGTTTAAAATTGTGAACATACGCTTTTGCTTAAATGAGTCATAATACTTATGAACTTGAAATGGAATGATTAAGTTCTCTTGCTACTCGGTTATGTTTTAGTTAACATTAACACAACGGTTTCTATGTTCTTTTGGTCTGGTGTTAATGTTTTGCAGGGACAATCAAGCCGAGGAGGACCGGCAAAGAGAGGAAGGACAGCAGGTTTGGCTCCACCACGACAACCACCACAACAACAACATCATTCATCATCATCGTCAGGAGAAGAAGAAGAGGAGGATCGAAATGATCCTCGAGTTTGGTTGACACAGGTTCAAAACGACGAAGACTACACAAAAACATTTGAGACGATAAACCGTAGCCCTATTAAAGCCACTTGGTATTTTATCTGGAGCCCATTGGAAGAGGCGGGTATGCGCCGCCATGTTTCTAACTTACTCGCCATCCCCTACGGTAGAGTAGTCACCCACGCTTGGGAGCATGTTTTCAGCATCAACGAACCAATTTATCCGGTGCTGCTTAAAGAATTCTACTCAACTGTGCGATTTAACAATGTCAGCGATTATTTGTCAAATGACTTTCTTCGATTTCGTTTAGGGGGTGAGTACAGGGGTATAAGTAGTTTTGAGCTATGCCGAGTTTTGGGTATTTTTGAGGAACTCACCGATACCCAGTTAGGTGAATACTTGCGGGCCTCCGATTATGTTGGCCAGCATGAATTTAGTGATGTTTCTTATTGGCGAAGGATTTGTAGGCCGAATGCAGCTGCACAGTTTAGATCAAGCAGGCACAGGTACAATGAAATCGCAGCCCGGGATGATAAACTGCTTCATAGACTTATCGCATGCACTTTTAATGCGAGGGTTGAGGGTCACGAGAAAGTGAAAACGTTGGATTTATGGATTATGGACCAAATAAAGCGGGGTTGCTATACCGACATTCCTGGGTTGATTGGTAATTATTTCCTGGCCATTGCTACCGAGACACGGCAACAGAAGCCACTTCTGGGAGGCCACTACATCACCCGACTTGCTCGACATTTTAACATAGATTTCAGCAGATTATAGGAGTGTACGAACGTCATGAAACCATTAAAAAAGGTTTCTTATATTAATGCTGAAATTCTTATGAAAGATAGAAATGGGCATTTGGTACCTTTTGAGGCAGGTGGCGCAAGTGGCAGTGGCGTGCAGCAAGAACAGCAACAGGAAGAAGAGGCGGAAATGGAGGCACAGACTAACGTTGGTGATCAGGTTCCGTGGCATCCGTCCCAATCAAGTTGGGACAGTTTGGTTGGTAGTGTTAATAACATGAGGTTGAGCCCGAACGAACAAAGGACGCACAACAACCAAATGTGGGATAGTCAGCAACGAATGGAGCAACGCCAGATTGCTCAAGTGTACGATCAGGGATGGATGAGTTATGGTATTGATTGGAATAACCATAACTCAGAGTTGTTTTATTCCAACCCCGAGCAGTACTATGGGACGACACGTCTGACACCCCAATATTACACGGATCCTCAAAACCCACCTCCGCCTCACCCGATTTATGATAATACCGCTGCGTTGCAGGATGCTCGGAACAGATTTGAGCAGGAATATCCACATGGATGCCCGTACAGAGATGGTTCGGGTAATTAATTTTGGCCGTTTGATAACTAGGCCTGCGTGCCTTTGATCATTTTGTACTTTGTTTTGAGACAATTTAATTTGTGTGGTGTGATTTTAGACAATATTTGGTTTGTAATAACTGGCTAATTGTGTGGATTTATGAACGGTTGTGGTTGTAAAAACACCGTTCTTTTTATTATAAATTGTGTGGTTTGTTAATTTGTGCAGCGTGATTGAACTTCAAAGACTGGCATTAAGTTCTGCGACATTTGATATTATGATGTGTGTATGATGATAATCGCGGAATGGATGATGCTCTTATGCTGGCAGTAAGTTCAGCGGCATCCGTCTACATGTTCCACGATTTGCAGGTTAAAAATTGAAAATTTCTACAATCACCCTATCGCTTTACCCTCTAAATTTAATCCTTTTTCTGATTTCATGAAATGAGGGCCTTGCATGATCTCAAGTGTGGGGTGGGGAATAGAAATTTATCGGGAACTCGTTTCACTAAAATTAAGGCGTTTATTATAAAAATTTTAAAATTTTCAAGTAGCCTTAAAAAACGATTAAAAGTCCAAAAACCATGTTATACGCATTATGATCTTAAAATATAGAAAATAAATGTTGGTTTACATTTTAAATTATTAATAGTCTTTGAAGTTGCACTATCATTCAATTATTTGAATGAAAATCCTACTAGTTTAGTAAGCTAACTTGTAGGTCACTTGTACCAAAACGAGTGTAAACCGTGAGAGAGCGGTGATTGTATAGCGTGGTCGGAAACCGGATCTCGCACCAGATCGAAAACCCTAAGGACGGTCCTCATTGTTTCTCCTAACAAGGACAATGTTGCGTCCGACCACTTGATATGACCAATAGGATGTATTCTTTCCATCCTCAAGGAAGTAAAGTCTTCCGAATGACACACTTACTGATTCAATTCAGAAGATGTAGTCCAGACCAGTTGTAGGGTGACAAAAACTCTTGAAAAGTCATTACTGACATCGACTAGAAATCTACCAGGCCTCAACGTCAAACAGGAAAACTGGTAGTCAAAGTTTATCTCAATGAGGGAGATTAACTAGTAAAACGGGGGGGCACCATGTATACACAAAATGTTAGTGATTTATCAGATCCCCGGAAGGATAACCTCCAGAAAGGTAAAATATCAGCTTTTAAGACTGATAAACCTCAATCTTCATGATTGATTTAACGGATTAGATGATTACCTCATAATTGTCAATGATGTCCGGACGTAATGTGTATCCTCCTAAAGCACATTATTTTCTACTGACATCTCGTAATGTTAGGTACCGTGGGAGGGATTGGCTTGACCAATAGCGGGAAACCCGCACTCATTTTTAAAAAAAAAAATTCAGAAAATCCGATCAAAATCGGAAAACGTGCATAGTATTAAAAACTAGCATGATATTTTCAAAATCATAAAACGTTTTCATAAGATCCTGATTTCCCTAGGGTCAAATTTTTCGGATACTTGGCTCTAATCTCCCAAAAATGTGTGTGTGTGTTTCCATTGTGTATATAGCGTGCGTGTGATTTCAATAAAAGTGTGCTATACTTAAAGCGTGTGTTTTCATTGTGTATATAGCGTGAGTTGTGTTTCATATCAACGTGTGTATTTCGTGTGCTTCGAGTGATTCATGTAATGTTTGTAATCTATATTGTGTGATTATGTTTGATATTGTTCTACTTTGTAAAGAAAGAATTGCTTGAGGACAAGCAAGGTTTAAGTGTGGGGTGTTTTGATATTGCTCAATAACATCATATATATCTATCGCAATATCGTGTAAAATACTCTAGAATCGAGGATAATGAAGGCGTTTCTACAAGTGATAATCCAAGATGCGCAAATTTGTATCGGAAGAGTGATTTACAAAGAGTTTTGATGATTTATGACATTGGTTGATCCCGATACGACTTAAGGTCTATTTAGTGCTCTAAAATGGTAAAACAAAGCTTCCAAGGTGTTAGGCTTCGTCCAAATAAAAGAGGATTGAAAAGAAAGCGAAACAGTGAATCTCAGCATATCTGGACGCCGTCCGGGGTTACAGTACGCCGTCCAGACTCTTGAAACAGGACGCCGTCCTGGATTTATAGGACGCCGTCTAGCTGTTAAGGACGGGACGCCGTCCAGCCTTTTTGGACGCCGTCCCGTAGTAGGTTTCAGCCGACTTTTGTGCTTTTTACCTACTTTCTCCATTATTAAAACTACTGTTTTGAGGGACTGTTTCATAGCTTACGAACCAGAGAGTACAGAGACGATTTTTAGGAGCAAAATTGGAGAACTCCAAGCTCTTGGAAGAGGCTCAACATCAAGACATCAAAGATCAAAACCTTCATCATCCAAGAACTCCTTGTTCTTGTAGGTTATTCCTTGTTCTAAAACAATGATTTCAGTTGTTAATCTGATTGTTATGTTGTCTGTTACCATGATTGTTGGCTAGTTTCTTTTATGTTCATCTAGATAAATAACCGAGATGTTGAATGTTTACTTTTGATTGATAGTTACCATGTACGATAGTTTGATGTTTGAATACAAGAACCATTCTTGTTAAGTTTAATCTTTTCGATTCAACTAGTTAGTATACTTGTTCAACTAAGAAACACCATCTTGCTGATTTAGTATATTGATTTACACCTAGTGACAAGTGTTTGCCCATCTTTTACCAAAAGGGGTAAGTTGCGTTCAAACGGTTAATCTATATAGGAATGTAAGAACGACTCTTGTAGATACTCTCAGATAGCTTAATTGATATGTGTAGTTGTCTAGGTGAACGATCAATTCCCTAGAATCTGTTATACATATTTTCACTACTCAATTCCATATAACTAATAGGTGTTAGTAAATTGCCTTATCTAGTGACGTTTATAGGGATCTTATTACCACACTTAATTGTTTACTTGGGTTGGTTGAATTGAACATTTAACCAGATCAAGGGAATGAACTAAGCTAAACCATTAGTTGACATAGGAGTGGATCATGATCAACACACCATTGACTTGATCATTCTTCAAGTCTTTAGACTAGTTGAATTAGTTGATTACAAATAGGAGGTCTTAGATGACAAGAACATCACCTGCGTCGTGTAATCCCGTTTGAGTGTTTATTCAAGACTACTCTTGGTAAACCGATCAATTAGTTCTCGTGCATAACTAATCAATCCGATCTTAATCCTAAATAAACATTCACATCGAGGGTAAAAAGTCTAGATGAGCATATTTCATCTCTTTGATATCAAAACTATCTTAATTGCTTTCTTTGCACTTATAAATTTAAAAGACCAAAAATATTGTTTTTTACTTTTACTCTTCTCTGATTTGGCTAATCGTTAAATAAGCCACAAAACATAAAACTTGTACCTTTAAGCTTCATTTACTTAGTTAATCATAATATAGTTTATAATTCTAGTTTGACTAATACGACTGTCCTTGGAACGATACACGGATTTTACCATTATCTATACTACTACACGATCGGGTACACTGCCCGTTAGTGTGTGTAATCTTTAAAACTGGTATTTTCCATATAACAATTCATATACCACTTTACGCACATCAACGAGAGTGTTACCTTTTCAGTTGATAGAGCCATGCAACAACCGCAATCTGCAGATGATACATGTTATTATATTCAAACTATAGATTCACATGCAGAATTGTTAGAAGAATTTCCAGAATTACAAGGAACGGGAGAATGTTATTTAGGAGAAGGAACTGAACCAATTGATGAAACTGAAATGTTAGCTACACTTATGGCTAATGGATATGAACCAACAACAGAAGAAATTCAAATGCTAAAAGAGGAAGACAGATATCGATATAAATCATCGATAGAAGAACCACCGACATTAGAGTTAAAGCCACTTCCAAACCATTTGGAATATGCTTATTTACATGGTGAATCTGAATTACCTATAATAATATCATCTTCTCTTACTGAAAATGAAAAATCTCAACTCATTTCTGTGCTAAAAGCTCATAAACCAGCTATTGCATGGAAAATTCATGATATTAAAGGAATAAGTCCTTCATATTGCACACATAAAATCCTTATGGAAGAAGATCATAAAACGTATGTGCAACGCCAACGAAGAGTAAATCCTAATATGCAAGATGTTGTTAAGAAAGAAATTATTAAACTACTTGATGCAGGTTTAATTTATCCAATTTCTGATAGTCCTTGGGTAAGCCCAATTCAATGCGTGCCTAAGAAGGGTGGCATGACTGTCATTACAAATGAAAAAAATGAGCTTATTCCTACTAGGACTGTAACAGAATGGCGTGTTTGTATTGATTATAGAAAATTAAATGACGCCACCAGAAAAGATCACTTTCCCTTACCTTTTATTGATCAAATGTTGGAAAGATTAGCCAGAAATAGTTACTATTGTTTTCTTGATGGTTTTTCCAGATATTTTCAAATTCCAATAGCACCCGAGGATCAAGAGAAAACCACGTTCACGTGCCCTTATGGTACTTTTGCTTACAAACGCATGCCATTTGGACTTTGCAACGCCCCTGCAACCTTTCAAAGGTGCATGATGGCGATTTTTCATGACATGATAGAAGAATGCATGGAAGTTTTCATGGATGACTTTTCAGTCTTCGGTGATACATTTAAATCATGTCTAGTTAATCTTGAACGAATGCTTATTAGAAGCGAACAATAAAATCTAGTACTTAATTGGGAGAAATGCCATTTCATGGTTAAAGAAGGCATCGTTCTTGGTCATAAAATTTCAAAGGAAGGAATTGAAGTGGATAGAGCTAAAGTAGATGTAATTGCTAAACTTCCACATCCCACCAATGTTAGAGGAGTTAGGAGTTTTCTAGGGCATGCCGGTTTTTACCGACGTTTTATAAAAGATTTTTCTAAAATTGCCACTCCTATGAATAAACTCCTAGAAAAGGATGCTCCATTCATCTTTTCAGATGAATGCATCAAATCTTTTAATATTCTTAAAGAGAAACTCACTAATGCGCCGATCATGATAACTCCAAATTGGAATCTACCATTTGAACTAATGTGCGATGCAAGTGATTTTGCAATGGGAGCAGTTTTAGGACAAAGGATTGAAAAACAATTTCAACCTATATATTATGCTAGTAAGATGTTACAAGGAGCACAAAAAAATTACACAACTACTGAAAAAGAACTCCTTGCTATTGTCTTTGCTTTTGACAAATTTCGATCATATCTCGTTCTAGCTAAAACGGTGGTCTATACCGACCATTCTGCTCTTAGATACCTATTTTCGAAATAAGATGCTAAACCAAGATTAATCCGTTAGATATTACTCTTACAAGAGTTCGATATTGAAATCCGAGATAAAATGGAGCAGAAAATCTCGCCGCTGATCATCTTTCTCGTCTTGAAAATCCTGAATTAGAAGTTCTAAATGAATTGGCCATACAAGACAACTTTCCTGATGAATATCTATTGAAGATAGATTATAATGAAATTCCATGGTTTGCAGACTATGCAAACTACTTAGTATGTGGATTCCTTGAAAAAGGATTTTCGTACCAAAAACGAAAGAAATTCTTTAGTGACATAAAACACTATTTCTGGGAAGATCCACATTTGTTTAAAAGTTGTCCTGATGGAATAATACGCCGATGTGTATTCGGAGATGAAGCTAGTCAAATCTTAAACCATTGTCACACAGGACCAACAGGAGGGCATTATGGGCCTCAGCTCACAGCAATAAAAGTTTATGATGCTGGATTCTATTGGCCTACAATTTTCAAAGACGCACACCTTCTTTACAAATCCTGTGATGCTTGTCAAAGGGCCGGAAAAATAAGTCAACGTGATGAAATGCCACAAAATGTCATTCAAGTATGTGAAGTATTTGACATTTGGGGTATTGACTTTATGGGTCCATTTCCCAAATCTCATAATAATCTATACATTCTCGTTGCCATTGATTATGTATCTAAATGGGCGGAAGCACAATCTCTCCCAACTAACGATGCGCGAGTTGTAGTCAACTTCTTAAAACGTCTTTTTGCTAGGTTTGGAACACCGAAAGCTTTAATAAGTGATAGGGGTACTCATTTTTGTAATAATCAACTTGAAAAAGTTCTCAAAAGATATGGAGTAACTCATAAAATCTCCACCGCATATCATCCACAGACAAGTGGACAAGTTGAAAATACCAACCGAGCTTTAAAACGTATTCTAGAGAAAACCGTAGGATCAAATCCAAAGGAATGGTCCATTAAATTGGAGGATGCACTCTGGGCTTTTAGAACAGCCTACAAAACTCCAATTGGAACCACACCTTTTAAACTCGTTTACGGAAAAGCATGTCATCTTCCAGTAGAAATTGAACACAAAGCATTTTGGGCTTTGAAGACATGTAATCTTGATTTACATGAAGCTGGACGTCTACGGTTAAGTCAATTAAACGAATTAGAAGAATTAAGACATGAAGCATATGAAAATTCCTTAATCTATAAGGAAAGAATGAAGAAATGGCATGATAAAAGAATCAGAAGTTCAAAAGAATTTAAAGAAGGAGATATAGTTCTTCTTTTCAATTCACGATTCAAGCTATTTCCTGAAAAATTGAAATCGAGATGGTCTGGACCATTCATAGTCAAAAGAGTTTTCCCATACGGAACAATAGAGTTAATAAATTCAAATGGAATTGAATTTAAAGTTAATGGTCACAGAGTTAAACATTACATACATGGTCTGATGGAAGTTGACAATGAAGTCAATCATAATTTCACCACCCAAGAAAACCCTAAAAATGAAAACATAAATATGTTATCAACAACATATGAAAAATCAAAATTGGAAAATAGTGAGGATTCAAATTGGAGTGATGAAGAAGAATTCTTATACAAACCTCCCATTCCAAGAAACGAAGAAAAATGTGAACAAGAAGTTCAAATAGAAGTGAAAGAACCAAAAAAAGAACACCCGAAAAAGGTTTACAAACCAACTCGACTTACTAAAGCAGGAGACCCGGGTGAATTTATCATTTCTTGCTTGCTTAATGATGGTGCTGTATATAATGGACTCGCAGATTTAGGAGCAAGTGCAAATATTATGCCTCTTTCCTTATACAAAAGATTAGGTATGGGTAAATTAAAACCAACCAAAATAGGTGTTCAATCATTTGACCAAACCATTAAACACCCGATTGGAATAGCAAATAATTTACTTGTTAACGTGGGAAGTTTGACCTTTGTTGCAAACTTCATAGTGATTAATATGGAGGAAAACCTTGATATTCCTCTAATTTTAGGTCGCCCATTCTTAGCGACCACCGAGGCATTCATTGATGTAAGAAAAGGTAGAATGACACTTAGGGATGGTGATAAATCGATCACCTTTGTAAACCAAAAGTTTAGATCTCCACCAACCAAAACTGTTAAACCAATAAAAACGCATAAGTGTGGGGAAGATGAAGAAACACTTAATGATGATCCAATCACAAAGAACCCCGTTGATGATAAGAAATTAGATGAATCCGTTTTTAACAGTTCAATGAAAAAACTCTATAAACGGATTCACGATGCTAAGATTAAGGGAAACTTTAAGTTATGTAACCGATTAATATCCAATTTATCGCCAAAAGAAAAGGCGATGTTAGTTGAATTTGTGAAAGTTACGGAGGAAATCAACAAATGGATTGAAGTAAAAGTCAGAGATATACAAGTTGTTGATGATCCAATTGAAAATAACGTTAATCACAATTTCAACTAAGTGTGGGGAGAATCGAATCTTTTCAGGGTAATATGTATTTCTGTTAGAGTTAGATTTTCTGTTTTCGTGTAGTTCTCGAAAATGAAACCCGAATGGTCTTTCCCTAGCAGACCCTAAAGAACTAGTCTTCTCCCCCCATTCTGAATTTTTATTTTTTTAGGTTTTACGAGATGAAGACTTCCTATGAATTAAACCATGGTCTAATGCTACACGCTTTGATCACTAAACGTAATAATGACACCCTTCCAAGTGAAATAGTATCATTAATCAGAGGTAAATTGGACGGATTAAGAAAAGAATCCAGGAACGAAAATAATAAGTTACAGTGTAACACCCCGTTTTCCCCGTACATGATTTATAGGTGAATTGGGTATGTACGATAGGCGTATGAAGGGTTCGGGACATTTTTCTAGTGTTAAGTCTTGTGTGAGGAGAAAATGACTCAGATCGTGCTTTGTGTCGCGGCGCGACAAAGGAGGCCGCGGCGCGGCAATGGACTGAAATTGATATCAGAAGTATGACAAAAAATGATCCCAGACCTAGGCAAATGTCGCGGCGCGACGATTAAGGTCGCGGCGCGGCATTCTGGGCAAACTGGTGCCGGATTTTTGTAATATTAAATGAGAAGCAAGGGCATTTTTGTCTTTTCACGTTTGAGCCAGATTTGAGGCTTTAACCTCATCCACTCATTCATTTTCTTTATTTTCTTTTCCTTTTTCTTTCATTTTCTCCCAAGAAACTCAAATACCCCAAGTGATTCAAGTGGGATTTTGGAAAGGAAGAAGCGGGTTTTGATCTTTGGCGTAGTTGACAAGTTTGTTCTCCTCGTTCTTAGCTACACGGTGATACTAGTGGTAAGCTCTAACTCCGAAATTTGTTTTTGTGTTCTTCATTCAATTTTGGGGCTTTTGATTGTATGATTCATAGATAGAACCCATTTAGTTGTTAATTGGAGATTAACACCAATATTCGGGTTTATTGTTGTTATTGGCGGGTTTTGGGCTTGGTGTACAAGTTCATGCTTGTGAGACTTGCAATTTGGGTGAAATCACTAGCATTTAGTGATTATTGAGATGTTGGAAGCAATTAGGGTTTGATGATGATTTTGACCCGATTGTTGATTTAATAAGGTTTATAAACTTAAAATGGATTAAGTTGAAGTATAAACCTGAGTTAAATGTGTTTTGGTGTCAAGACTTGTAAATGGTGAGATTTTGACTTAATGGGTCAAAATTAGGGTTTTGGTGTCAAAATGGGTGAGACACGTGTTTAACACTTGTGTTCGGGTTTAATTGGCATATTAGGACCATTATCACTTGTGTTAGTAATTATTGGTTAGTTTGGGCGCGGTTTGTCCTTGGAAGTGCATTTGGGTCGAAATTGCACTAGTTGTCAATTTGGGTTGATTTGTATATCCACCCAAATTGTGTTACCTGTTATGTGATAAATGGATTAGGTACATTCCATTGGCGATTGCGGATTTTTCGGTAGCATTCTTCAAGGCGACAAGGTGAGTGTTAATATCCTATATGCATATGTATGTGTAGGATGGGTGCGGGTCGGGTAAAGTGGTTCTCGGTTATAGAGCTCACTTCACATATAGGTGGATTTGATGGACTTGTGTATAGGTCCAATTGGCACGGTTGTGCATTTTGGTTGACCACCTTTGGCGAGGTGCACACTTTGTGTGTACGTTATCACATGGGCGTGTGAGGTGGACTTATATAACCCCAATGACGAAGGGTTAATATAGTGAGTGGAACAATTATATGCGTAGATATATAATGTATTTATTTGTGTAGCATGAAATGTGAAGTGTCGATGTGCTAATACACCACGTTCACATGACGAGTGAAGTGTCGATGTGCTAAGACACCACTCGGAGTGAAGTATCGATGTGCTAAGATGCCACTCCAAGTAAGTTGAAGGGTGAAGTGCCGATGTGTTAAGGCGCCACTCGAGGTGAAGTATCGACGTGTTAAGATGCCACCTCAAGTAAAATGAAGAGTGAAGTGTCGAAGTGTTAAGACACCACTCGGGGTGAAGTATCGAAGTGTTAAGATGCCACCTGTGGGGTTAGTGTACAAAGTGTTAAGTGCACTAATGGTTGTTATGAACATCGATGACTTGTTTCGCGAAGTCATTCCCTTGCGAAGATTTGGTTAACCATGGTTATTGTGTTGTAAGCGTAAGCAAATTATGTTATTCGATATATATATATATATATATATATATATATATATATATATATATATATATATATATATATATATATATATATAATGCTGTATTGTCGTGATGTAGCTAACCCTCCGGGTGTAGCTTATTGGCATTGTTCACATCGTTGTTGGTGAACTTATATTTTGTTGATGTATCTTTAGCTCGTTGCTTAGTGATCTTACGGTATGCTTAGACTAGCTTGCCTTTATGCTTGGATGCTCTGGTATGCGGTATTTGGTTTGTGTGGCGTGTCCATTTTATGCATATATATGTATGTAGTATATTCTCACTCACTAAGCGTTAGCTTACCCTCTCGTTGTTGATATTTTTATAGGTTCGCATGATGGTGGCTCGGGTAAGCATGGGAATTAGAGATCTTGACTAGTATGCTTTAGAAGATCTTGCTTTCGTACTTGATTAGGATTTGGGTAGCGTAGTCCCAAATCACCATGCTCGGTTTTGGTTGGAAACTAAACTAGTCGGGTCGTGTATGTCTGTTTGGACAATTAATCAATGTATTAAATGTTTTAAGGTTTATTAAACCTTCTATTGTATTAAAGATGTTTATGGAAACACAATTGGGACCTAAAGTATTATTTTACGCGTATTAAAAGGAAAAAAATTTTATGGGCCGGTTTTAATACGGGTTGGGTCGTTTCAAGTGGTATCAGAGCATGGTCTAAGGGATTTAGGCGACTTGAGATAGGTGCCTAGACTTAGATTTTTGTGTGTGCTTATTTGTTGCGGGACTTGTAGGATTACGGGTCAGAACGGGTTATAGTTAGTGCCTTGTTTGTAGGTGGACTAACTAGGATTTTTGGCTTGTGTTGTGATGCTATTCCCTTGCGTGTGTTTATATCGCATGGAATTGTCGTTGTGTTGGTTATATCATCGAGCGAGGCGATCGTTTTACTAACGAGTTGAGACGACGTGTGGGCGTAATAAGGACTTGCAAACCTTATTACGGGTGCAAATCGTGTCTAACAAGTGATGTACGACGAATGTTTAGCAAGATGGGGCGGTGTTGTGCGTGTGATTTTATACATTCGTGGTCTAATCGCTTTGCATTCCTTAGAATGGCGACGGGAAATGGGATCGAGACAAATGACGCTGAGTTTAACGCTAGAGTTGCGGCCGCCGTTGCGGAGCAAATGAGTGTGTTTCGAGAAGAAATGGATAGGAAGTATTCCGAATTTCGGGGTAGTAGTGAAATGGAGCGTTGTCTTAAGAGCTTCATGAGGACTAAACCCCCGATGTATGACGGGAAACCGGATCCTTTGGTAAGCACAACTTGAATCTCGGATGTCGAAGGGTGTTTTCGTACTATTGAATGCCCTCCTGAGAAGAAGACGAGACTCGCTACTAGTTTGTTGCGGGGTAGGGCAAAGGATTGGTTGGATGGTAAGTTTGATCTTGTCGGCGGTGAGCCGTTTATGGCTTTATCGTGGGACGAGTTTAAGAAGGAATTCTTCGAGGAGTTCCGGACTTCAGCCGATTTGTTGGAAATGTGTAATGAGTTGCAAAATTTGCAACAGGGTTCTATGGATCTGAATACTCTCAAGACGACCTTTATGGCGAAGGCTCATTTTTGCCCGGAGTATTTGGGGAATGATAATTTGTTGATGCAAGATTTCTATCGGACCTTGAATGATGACTTGAAGAGTAAAATTAGCCGGGGTCAAGCGAAATCTTTTGCGGAATTATTCGACTTGGCTAGAGGTTTCGAGTCGTATTCGCGATCGAAGGTTGGTGAACCTTCAAGTGAGAGAAGGGTTGTTTCTTTTGGTGCTCCAAGTAAGAGGACTAAGGGTCCGAGTGTGAGCACGGGTGGTACACGGACGGTATAGCAGATTCTAGTGCATCTAGATGTTACAATTGTGGCATGAGGGGTCACAAGTCTTGGGAATGTTCGGTACCAAAGGGTGATGGCATGGTGTGTTTCAATTGTCAAGAGGAAGGACATCGTAAGTAGGAATGTCCCAAGTTAGCGGGGACGGGTGCGGCAAGGAGACGTTAAGGTACGTTTCATTTTAATAAATATGCCCTTTGATTATTTATTAAGTGCCGTTTGAGTTTGAGTTGTTAAATGCCTTGTGTTGTGCATGTTTTCGTCATGGGTGACGTTCCTAATGGAAGTACCCTATGGTGATGTTTTGATTGTTGGGCGAAGGGCGTAAGACTTGGCGTAACCAAGCATTCCTTAGTATTGGGAAATGTTTCTACCAAGCCATGGAAATGAGTTTTGGTGTTCGATTGTTAAGCGCGTGTTCGCTATAGTGTGGAAGTTGATTGTAATGACCCGGAATTTTCCGACCAAATTATAATTATGAGATTAATATTTACATAAATTAAACCATACCAACATGATAAGCAATCCAAATTGTTGAGACTTGTGTTTTTGAAAAGAGTTTTACACAACGTTTGACCGTCCAATATGACCGATGATATCACAAACTATATAACATACGATAACTATATGTTTGTGTATATATATGTATTTATATATATTTAACATGATCTAAGGATGGTTTAACATCTCATTGTGTACTAATGACAATGAGTTATAAGTATATTTTGAAACTACTAACTTAAGTTTTCAAAACGATAACTATACGTAACATTATTTGATATATATACTTATAATCTATAATGCTTATACATGTATCGTATATATAATGTATTTAATATCTTTTAAGGACTTAAATACATAAAACAATATAAGTATATTCACAAAAGATAGCTATATTTGAATTCTCGTTCCGTTTCCTCAAGATTTCTATACGTATATCTAGGCTATATGTACCCGTATCATACCCAGCTTCTATACGTATTTACTATTGGTATATACACATCAAATCAACATCCTAATCAACATTATTACTGCCCTAGATATGAGGTAACTAGAATTTGTCAAGTAGTATGAATTATTAGTAAGAAAACAAAATTAGGAATCCTTTTCTTTCTTTATAAACTAAAAACGTTTTTATAAGTGAACACCATTTCTTCACTCCATTTTCTCATAACTACACCCTCATTTCTCCCTCAAAATACTCCTAACTTCATACTTGATCATCTCCAAGCATTTTACCCATCATTTAGCTTCAATTACAAGCCTTAAACACCATAAGAAAACTCTTTCAAGAACATATCAAAATAACCACCCATTTGAAGAAGTTTACTTCCAACCTTATGATCTAAATCCACCACTCTTTGATTCCAAGATTATTTCTTATCTTTTGCAGTAACTTTGTCCAAGTAACTTGAGGTAGTAACCTTGTTCATAATCTTATTCAATTCATATTCACATAGCTATATTATTTTGTGGTATAAAATTTTAACAACAAGAACATAGTTTGAATGATTTCAAACTTGTTCGCAAACTAAATAGATCCTTATAACTTGACTTTTAAAACACTTCAAGACCTGTAATATATCATAATGATATGCTAACCTAACAAGATATAACTTGGTTTTACAAAGAACATCTTAAAAACTGAATCTACGTCGTCGGAGTGCAACCGGGGGCTGTTTTGGGTTGGATAATTAAAAACTATCTTGAACTTTGAATTGAAAGTTCATGTTCTGGAAAAATGATATTTCTTATGAATATATTAACACATAAAAATTTCATGGTTTAACTCAAAGTGTAAGTATTTTTAGAAAAATGATCATTAAATGTTGTTTTTATGATGGAAAATGATCACTTTCATAAGTTTCACCAAAGTTTGACCTATAACCTATGATTTCGAATACAAACTAAGGTATTTTCAGTTCATATTCTTAAAATTTGACTCGATCCAAGGAAGTGGCAAGTTGAACCAACAAAAACGGAGTTGTAATGAAGAAACTACGACTAAAACAAGATTGGGTATCCGAAGCTAGTTCAGCTACGAAAATATTTGGAGAAAAAGTAAATTAATCATATCTTTTCTAATTAATATAATATTTTATATATAATTACTTATGATTTGATTTTATATATTTCAGGACCACCCGTAAACAACAAGAGAAGATTAATCATAAGACCTCATGATTGTACGCAACACGTCATTTGACAACACGGTACTTTATGTACGCAACACGTCATTTGAAAACATGGTACCATGGGTCGAGATTAATTCTGATCAATACGAATATGATGGGGTCTTTATTTATTTTATTTAAGCAACTAATTGTGGACCACTAACATTGGACTGCTAACTACGGACTAAGAAAATATTAAAAGTATTAAAAGTATATATATATGTAACGATTACTTAAAAAGAAAATATGTTGATATATTATATATATGGTTAGGTTCGTGATATCTATCGGAGACCAAGTCGAATTAAATACCTTCAAGGAAAAAGTGAGTTTCATTTGCTCCCTTTTTAATTGCTTTTGCAATATATATTTTTGGGCTGAGAATACATGCGCCGCTTTTATAAATGTTTACAAAATAGACACAAGTACTTAAAAATATATTCTACGTTGAGTTGTACCACTGGCATATTTCCCTGTAGCTTGGTAACTACTATTTACATGGGTATTGTAAACGCGAATCCTGTTGATAGATTTATATGGCCTGACAACCCCAACTGGACTGGACGACCAGTATTCAACGGTTGCACAGTACTTCGTTTTGGTGACTACACTTGGTACGGTGTAGTGAGATTTCATAATAAAGGGAATATGCGACGTTGATTAAATGTTAAGTATGGTTACCAAGTGCTCAACCACTTAGAATGCTTTACATACACTTGCGAGTGTATTATGTTTATGATTATGAAATCTTGTGGTCTATTAACATATTGAAATGATTGTTATGATAAACCTATGAACTCACCAACCTTTTGGTTGACACTTTAAAGCATGTTTATTCTCAGGTACGAATTAAGTCTTTCGCTGTGCATTTGCTCAATATAAGGACATTACTTGGAGCCGATCAACGCAATGGGACCAAATGTTGATGACTTCGTCCAGGTGGATTAGGACGGGTCCTTTCAGTTGGTATCATAGCTGGTTTAATGTCGTTTATTAGCGGGTTAATCGTAGAGGGGGTTCTCACAGTGTTACCTGTGACGAAGCATTGACTCTTACTCCTCTCGGTCCCTATTAGGGTTGGCTGTACTGCCGAGAGGCGGGCCGTAAAATCAGTGTCTGAGGTACGCTAAGTGGTCACAGGCGGTTAGCTGAGAAGGCACTGAGTGGGATGCGTCCCCAACTTTCAGTTGGTATCAGAGCGGTGGTCGTAGCGAACCAGGTCTTGCATTAGTGTGTCTAACTAGTAGTTGTTAGGATGCATTAATGAGTCTGGACTTCGACCGTGTCTACATGTCAAAAGTTTTGCTTATCATTTCTAGTCGGAAATCATCTGCTTATCATCCTTAGGAAATTACCTGCTTATCATTCATAAGTCTAAACACGTTTTACTGCATTTACTGCATTGATAGTGTATAGACGATTTCTTATCTTAGCATATCTATTATTGCGAACTTTGACTGATATCTTTTCAAAGATTCTTCGTAATTTACGGGATTTTGGTATTATATATACATATGTAAATTATGTATTGAAGAGTACCAAATCTAACTCCTATAATCTATTCCATACCAAAAATTCATTTTCCCCATTATACAAGATGGATTCCGCATCTAGTTCGAATTCTTCAGATTCCGACAGTTATGCCGATATGAATTTCCATTCGGGCTCCGAAAGCAGCGTCACCGGAATGGATCAACCAATTTCCCATCATCTATTCTGGATGAATTGGGGATGGATTCGTAATATACTAAATCACTGGAGACAAGAAGAAGGTGATCCATTCCATCCACCAAATTGCCCTCTTGGCGATGAACCTGAAGCACTTACCGGCGAACCTATTCGAAACACCATTTTCTCTCTCATTTCTAGTGTATCTCGTCACGATTATATACTATCCCATATTACAAATCTTGTTCATTCGCTCGCTCCAACCGCCAATCATCCCGGTGTACTAGCAGAAGTTAACGAACTTCGCGCTCGCGTGACGGCTTTGGAGAACATGGTGCGAAGGTTGCAAACACCAGCAATAGCACCAGCAGCATAATCAGCACCACCATCAATAACATCAACAATACCATCATCACCACTAACCAACAACATCCGCATCACACGTCTCGACATCATAATCTGTCCCACAAACATCAACATCATACGCACCATAGATACCAAGGAGTACCAACAATAATGAGCGATGAAGTATTGATCCATAACTTCATTGATATTCTGCGAAGAATATGTGGTTTCAAAAAGTTTTGGAGATTTCTTATTCTAGCTCAAACCAAAAAGCAAATGAGATTAATATCATATTAACTCATTAAATTCATGATTTCATCTGAAGAAAATATATATGTATATATGTTTTCGTAAAGATTGTAATTAAAAGTTCTTTTGTACAAAATATTAATGGTGAAATTTTTTTTTTAACGGGTAGGTAATACCCGAGGAATAATTAGATTTCATCTTAATAAGTTACATTGTACATTCGTCGAAGCTGATTCAACAGTCATTTACTATCCTACTTACAACCACCGATATACGTATCCGTTCACCGCAGAATAACCATTTTCATTCAATTTCATAATTGGATTTTGACTTCCCAGAATCCAACAAGTGGCATATGAAGAAAACATATGACAAAATAAAATCTGTTAGAAACAAACAAATTAACTATGAAAAATTTTGTTAAGAATCCACGCTAACTGTTCCAGCTAACTGTTCCTAGCTAACTGATTACATTTTATTTATCGCAGTTTATTTATCGCAATTTAATTATCGCACTTTTATTTATCGTCATTTAATTTCTGTAATTATTTTACTCACTTTAAATATCGGGACACGTATACAATGTTTTGACATATCATATCGACGCATCTATATATATTATTTGGAATCACCATAGACACTCTATATGCAGTAATGATTCGAGTTCTCTATACAGGGTTGAGGTTGATTCTACAATAATATATATAGTTTGAGTTGTGATCGAGTCTGAGAGGTATACAGGTCACGACACGTATTAATTAATTCGTATATTATATATTAAACTATATATGAATTATTGGACTGTTAATGTGGACTATCCACTGTGGACTAATGACATTGGACAATTAAAATGAATTAATTATAACATATGAAACTAAACATTTCTTCAAGATTGCCACTTGATTTCATCTTAAACCTCATTGTATCTCGACGATTACAATCAGCGTTCAAATCTATCATGATTCTTAAAAACACCTCAATCGAGAGGATAAACCAACCGCACTTCATCTACGGAAGAAAAGATTGATGCATATAGTTACGCACCTGAAAAACCCTCAGAAACTGAGTAAACGTTTGACACGTATCTGTTGTAGTTCCTTTGACATTGTTATTACCGAAGATCATTTTGCAATCCCTTTCCAAAGTAGCTAATTTTGTCACAGCTCCAGCAAGTCAACTCCGACTTTTCATCCGAAACAACTTTATTATAACCGCGCTATATATGCGTACTCTTTATTGTTACTGGGGAACCTTTTATATTCCACAATATTACCATCAGCGATTAATCATTCTAAAAACACAATTCTCCTGAAACTACCTCGGTTTGATAACCGATGACCCAGATCAGTTAACTTTGAAAATGCTGACCAAGCAGCATGTTGTAGATGATCTTAGTGGCCAAAAGTTTGATGATAAAGAAAGGAGTGTTAGGAACGCTCGATAGAAAATTTAGTACCGAAAAGCGGATTATGTGAAACTATGAAGAAAGCCGTGGACAAATCACAAAGAATAAGTTTGCCTTCAAAGAATCCAAATGATTCTATGCCTGCTGAAATCGTTAGCAAACAACTTATTTCTCATTCTAAACCTTCACAGACAAATCTTCATCATCATCCATTGATATTAGAAATTCTAAGATATTCTCGTATGTTCTATTATAAATATTCTCCATATTTCTGGCGATATTTTCGCAACTATTCTTATCTGAGATCATTTATCTCTCCGTAATATCTACAACATAAAAGAAACTGTGTTAGTTTCTAAATTCTGAAACCTTCGAGTTTAAAATATGAATGTTTTGAAGTAGTGGTGGGAACTGAAGCATGGATTAGTATAATATAATGACACTTGATCAATGTCATTATATTACAGTAAGTCATGCTGAGTTTCTAATGAAGCATGATGATTCACAGTACCGTCATCATGTGCCATTTACACGACTCTTACATTCTATCTAATCTCTAAACATATCAAGAGAATATTTTTCTGGATGACTCGGTCTTCTCCAGGGTATTCTGGTAATTTAACAAATCAAAATCGTTCTATTACCATTTTCTTCTTAGAGCATTAGCTATGTTCATTCTGAATTTCATATCTACGAATTCCGGACCATTACTCGCTTGACTCGAAGCCGGGAAGAGAAAACGAAAGCATGAAGCTCTAAAAAATAATGAAGAATATAAACTTCGATAATAACCCCAAAATTACAAACCGTGTATATCGATACAGATAGCAATATCGAGACACGGGAGAATTAGAAACACTATAAACACAAGAGTATAGTAAAAGTAAGTAGATTCTTCTGGTGGTAGATGAAAAAGAAGAATGACAGATATAAAAGTTAGGAGTATATCAAGAATCAGGACTGGATGGAGCATATTGATGAATGTTTAAAGTAAGAATCAAGGGAGAAAGAATAGAAGGTGTGAGTCGTGGAAAATAAGGAAACGAAGGGGTGAATTTATAATGAAATATCCGACAGAGCAATCGAAACAGATTATTGCATATAATCAAAGAAGATCCTGATTTCCTTAATCACCAAAGAACCAAATCTTATTACGTAAGATTCTATTTAAATCCCTTAAATCCCGGAAATCAATCATAACTACGTCATCGGTTAAGACGAATATATTTTACTCATCTCACTCTTTTACGATAGTCTCATTTATATTCTTCGCATAATCGAATCGTTTTATCTACATTACTCAATGATGATAAAACTCCATTATCACCTTATATTTGTCATGAAAACCTTTTTATTGTTATCCATAACAACCTCTATCAAATTTCGGGGATGAAATTTCTTTAACGGGTAGGTACTGTAATGACCCGGAATTTTCCCACCAAATTATACTTATGAGATTAATATTTACATAAATTAAACCATACCAACATGATAAGCAATCCAAATTGTTGAGACTTGTGTTTTTGAAAAGAGTTTTACACAACGTTTGACCGTCCAATATGACCGATGATATCACGAACTATATAACATACGATAATTATATGTTTGTGTATATATATGTATTTATATATATTTAACATGATCTAAGGATGGTTTAACATCTCATTGTGTAATGACAATGAGTTATAAGTATATTTTGAAACTACTAACTTAAGTTTTCAAAACGATAACTATACGTAACATTATTTGATATATATACTTATAATCTATAATGCTTATACATGTATCGTATATATAATGTATTTAATCACTTTTAAGGACTTAAATACATAAAACAATATAATTATATTCACAAAAGATAGCTATATTTGAATTCTCGTTCCGTTTCCTCAAGATTTCTAAACTATATCTACGCTATATGTACCCGTATCATACCCAGCTTCTATACGTATTTACTATTGGTATATACACATCAAATCAACATCCTAATCAACATTATTACTGCCCTAGATATGAGGTAACTAGAATTTGTCAAGTAGTATGAATTATTAGTAAGAAAACAAATTTAGGAATCCTTTTCTTTCTTTATAAACTAAAAACGTTTTTATAAATGAACACCATTTCTTCACTCCATTTTCTCATAACTACACCCTCATTTCTCTCTTAAAATACTCCTAACTTCATACTTGATCATCTCCAAGCATTTTCCCCATCATTTAGCTTCAATTACAAGCCTTAAACACCATAAGAAAACTCTTTCAAGAACATATCAAAATAACCACCCATTTGAAGAAGTTTACTTCCAACCTTTTGATCTAAATCCACCACTCTTTGATTCCAAGATTATTTCTTATCTTTTGCAGTAACTTTGTCCAAGTAACTTGAGGTAGTAACCTTGTTCATAATCTTATTCAATTCATATTCACATAGCTATCTTATTTTGTGGTATAAAATTTTAACAACAAGAACATAGTTTGAATGATTTCAAACTTGTTCGCAAACTAAATAGATCCTTCTAACTTGACTTTTAAAACATCTCAAGACCTGTAATATATCATAATGATATGCTAACCTAACAAGATATAATTTGGTTTTACAAAGAACATCTTAAAAACTGAATCTACGTCGTCGGAGTGCAACCGGGGGCTGTTTTGGGTTGGATAATTAAAAACCATCTTTAACTTTGAATTGGAAGTTCATGTTCTGGAAAAATGATATTTCTTATGAATATATTAACACATAAAAATTTCATGGTTTAACTCAAAGTGTAAGTATTTTTAGAAAAATGATCATTAAATGTTGTTTTTATGATGGAAAATGATCACTTTCATAAGTTTCACCAAAGTTTGACCTATAACCTATGATTTCGAATACAAACTAAGGTATTTTCAGTTCATATTCTTAAAATTTGACTCGATCCAAGGAAGTGGCAAGTTGAACCAACAAAAACAGAGTTGTAATGAAGAAACTACGACTAAAACAAGATTGGGTATCCGAAGCTAGTTTAGCTACGAAAATATTTGGAGAAAAAGTAAATTAATCATATCTTTTCTAATTAATATGATATTTTATATATAATTACTTATGATTTGATTTTATATATTTCAGGACCACCCGTAAACAACACGAGAAGATTAATCATAAGACCTCATGATTGTACGCAACACGTCATTTGACAACACGGTACTTTATGTACGCAACACGTCATTTAACAACATGGTACCATGGGTTGAGATTAATTCTGATCAATACGAATACGATGGGGTCTTTATTTATTTTATTTAAGCAACTAATTGTGGACCACTAACATCGGACTGCTAACTACGGACTAAGAAAATATTAAAAGTATATATATATATATATATATATATATATATATATATATATATATATATATATATATATATATATATGTAACGATTACTTAAAAAGAAAATATGTTGATATATTATATATATATGGTTAGGTTCGTGATATCTATCGGAGACCAAGTCGAATTAAATACCTTCAAGGAAAAAGTGAGTTTCATTTGCTCCCTTTTTAATTGCTTTTGCAATATATATTTTTAGGCTGAGAATACATGCGCTGCTTTTATAAATGTTTACAAAATAGACACAAGTACTTAAAAATATATTCTACGTTGAGTTGTACCACTGGCATATTTCCCTGTAGCTTGGTAACTACTATTTACATGGGTATTGTAAACGCGAATTCTGTTGATAGATCTATCGGGCCTGACAACCCCAACCGGACTGGACGACCAGTATTCAACGGTTGCACAGTACTTCGTTTTGGTGACTACACTTGGTACGGTGTAGTGAGATTTCATAATAAAGGGAATATGCGACGTTGATTAAATGTTAAGTATGGTTACCAAGTGCTCAACCACTTAGAATGCTTTACATACACTTGCGAGTGTATTATATTTATGATTATGAAATCTTGTGGTCTATTAACATATTGAAATGATTGTTATGATAAACCTATGAACTCAACAACCTTTTGGTTGACACTTTAAAGCATGTTCATTCTCAGGTACGAATTAAGTCTTTCGCTGTGCATTTGCTCAATATAAGGACATTACTTGGAGCTGATCATCGCAATGGGACCAAATGTTGATGACTTCGTCCAGGTGGATTAGGACGGGTCCTTTCATTGATGAACTATGAGGTTCGTCGGGTGGTTGGAAAACCTTGAGATCGAGTGTTTTGAATCACGATGTATGTTGGTAATGGAGTTTATATGACGCGACATTAGGTGCCTCTTTTATACCTACTAGCGTGGTGTTCGACTCCGATTGTGTTGCGGTTACATTGTACTTAGGGTACCGGAGTGAAACCCTTAGGTACATGAGTGACTAGGTGAAATTTAACAAACTAAAGCAATTGGATTATTGCGAGGGTATGGTTTGTGAAATCGTGGTACACTTTTCGTTCGAAGTGTTTAAGGATGGTTTGAAATCCATCGTGTGCTCAAGATTGGAGCAAGATATGGTGATGGGTCGTGTGAGCCCAATCGTTTGTAAAGTCTACCTTTGGTAGCATTGTACAGTTGTAGTAGTTGTGGATATGGGACGTAGTTCTAAGTGGGGGAGTTACACTCCCGCATGAGGAACTTTTAGTGTGAGATTTCGGATGATGCTTTTGGTAGATCCGAAAAATGTTGTCGAGACCTGGTTTTGGTCGATTTGTGGTAGATTACAATTTCGGATAAATTGTACTTATGGTTTGGATTTGAATTATCACCAAGGTGGTAATGTGGTAAATCTCGTTGAGAGGTAATGGATGTGTTTGGTGAGCAAGGTGAAATCCTTCGGTTAAGGGAGGTGTGTGTCGGATTCTCTTCTAGAGAATTATTGTTTTGTGCCTATGTTTGATATAGGTGGTTCTTGCTCGAGTGTGTGAATGGTTACGCTACTCGTCGTTCGA
The DNA here is from genome assembly GCF_046630445.1 of Rutidosis leptorrhynchoides. Lineage (NCBI taxonomy): Eukaryota > Viridiplantae > Streptophyta > Magnoliopsida > Asterales > Asteraceae > Rutidosis > Rutidosis leptorrhynchoides. The sequence continues at coordinate 520,932,093 of NC_092335.1, read as the reverse complement.
GGCCAAAAGGGCGTTGATTGATGAAGCATGACTTTCGGAGTCCGCTGACTTCATCATGGTATTGGTGATTGATGAAGCATGACCTTTAGGGTCCGCTGACTTCATCATGGGAGTATGCGATTGGTGGAGCATGACCTTCGGGGTCCGCTGACTTCATCATGGGTCTAGTGTTATATCGGTGAAGCATGACTTTCGGGGTCCGCTGACTTCATCCGGTGTCAAAATTGGTGAAGCTTGACCTTCAGGGTCCGCTGACTTCATCATGGTAGTGGATCGCGTGTGTTTTCGGCCAGCCTTCGGGTTGTGTGATCTGTCGGTTGTTTTATACACTGATGGTGAGGTCGTAAGGACCATGATGTTTGATCTATTGGTTGTTTGATACACCAATGGTGGGGTCGTAAGGACCATGTTGTGGGAACTATCGGTTGTTTTATACGCTGATGGTGGGGTCGTGAGGACCATGTTGTGTGATTAGTGGTGCGATAGCCGTGTTTCGCTCACGTGTTGTTACGGGTGTGACAATAGATGATTTGGTACACCTTGGGATTTGCGTTGCCATAGTCGTTTGAGCACTATCGGTTTTGACCGTTGGATTATGATTTTACGGTAGTTGCGTATTGGTTGTATTGCGCACTACAATGGATGGTTAGTGATTTGGTGTTATCCGTAAGGAGTCGTTTGGTTCGGTCATCAGCGTTTCAGATTGTCGACCTTAGGTTGCGACTTGGTTGCTTTTAGCATTGTATTCGGTAAGGGTACGCTAAGGGGTTGATATCTCGGTACGAGATTGGTTGAGTTTTCCCGATGTGAGGGATTGAGTTAGTGCTAGTGCTCGAAATTATGGAATTTGATAAATCGCGGGTGACGATTTAGTTGTTAAAGGCAATTAATTGGGAAGAATTGCTTAGGAAAGTCGGTTGGGACTTATGTTTGAGGACCGTGAAGTGTGGTCCGTTTGGTTAAGTGACGAGGATCACGAGGACGTGATCGAGTCTAAGTGGGGGAGAGTTGTAACACCCCGTTTTTCCTCGTACATGATTTATAGGTGAATTGGGTATGTACGATAGGCGTATGAAGGGTTCGGGACACTTTTCTAGTGTTAAGTCTTGTGTGAGGAGAAAATGACTCAGATCATGCTTTGTGTCGCGGCGCGACAAAGGAGGCCGCGGCGCGGCAATGGACTGAAATTGAGATCAGAAGTATGACAAAAAATGATCCCAGACCTAGGCAAATGTCGCGGCGCGACGATTAAGGCCGCGGCGCGGCATTCTGGGCAAACTGGTGCCGGATTTTTGTAATATTAAATGAGAAGCAAGGGCATTTTGGTCTTTTCATGTTTGAGCCAGATTTGAGGCTTTAACCTCATCCACTCATTCATTTTCTTTATTTTCTTTTCCTTTTTCTTTCATTTTCTCCCAAGAAACTCAAATACCCCAAGTGATTCAAGTGGGATTTTGGAAAGGAAGAAGCGGGTTTTGATCTTTGGCATAGTTGACAAGTTTGTTCTCCTCGTTCTTAGCTACACGGAGATACTAGTGGTAAGCTCTAACTCCGGAATTCGTTTTTGTGTTCTTCATTCAATTTTGGGGCTTTTGATTGTATGATTCATAGATAGAACCCATTTAGCATTTGGGCTTGGTGTTTTGGGTTTATTGTTCGGGTTTATTGTTGTTATTGGCGGGTTTTGGGCTTGGTGTACAAGTTCATGCTTGTGAGACTTGCAATTTGGGTGAAATCACTAGCATTTAGTGATTATTGAGATGTTGGAAGCAATTAGGTTTGATGATGATTTTGACCCGATTGTTGATTTAATAAGGTTTATAAACTTAAAATGGATTAAGTTGAAGTATAAACCTGAGTTAAATGTGTTTTGGTGTCAAGACTTGTAAATGGTGAGATTTTGACTTAATGGGTCAAAATTAGGGTTTTGGTGTCAAAATGGGTGAGACACGTGTTTAACACTTGTGTTCGGGTTTAATTGGCATATTAGGACCATTATCACTTGTGTTAGTGATTATTGGTTAGTTTGGGCGCGGTTTGTCCTTGGAAGTGCATTTGGGTCGAAATTGCACTAGTTGTCAATTTGGGTTGATTTGTATATCCACCCTAATTGTGTTACCTGTTATGTGATAAATGGATTAGGTACATTCCATCGGCGATTGCGGATTTTTCGGTAGCATTCTTCAAGGCGACAAGGTGAGTGTTAATATCCTATATGCATATGTATGTGTAGGATGGGTGCGGGTCGGGTAAAGTGGTTCTCGGTTATAGAGCTCACTTCACATATAGGTGGATTTGATGGACTTGTGTATAGGTCCAATTGGCACGGTTGTGCGTTTTGGTTGACCACCTTTGGCGAGGTGCACACTTTGTGTGTACGTTATCACATGGGCGTGTGAGGTGGACTTATATAACCCCAATGACGAAGGGTTAATATTGTGAGTGGAACAATTATATGCTTAGATATATAATGTATTTATTTGTGTAGCGTGAAATGTGAAGTGTCGATGTGCTAAGACACCACGCTCACGTGACGAGTGAAGTGTCGATGTGCTAAGACACCACTCGGAGTGAAGTATCGATGTGCTAAGATGCCACTCCAAGTAAGTTGAAGGGTGAAGTGCCGATGTGTTAAGGCGCCACTCGAGGTGAAGTATCGACGTGTTAAGATGCCACCACAAGTAAAATGAAGAGCGAAGTGTCGAAGTGTTAAGACATCACTCGGGGTGAAGTATCGAAGTGTTAAGATGTCACCCGTGGGGTTAGTGTACGAAGTATTAAGTGCACTAATGGTTGTTATGAACATCGATGACTTGTTTCGCGAAGTCATTCCCTTGCGAAGATTTGGTTAACCATGGTTATTGTGTTGTAAGCGTAAGCAAATTATGTTATTCGAGATATATATATATATATATATATATATATATATATATATATATATATATATATATATATATATATATATATATATATATATATTGTATACATATAATGCTTTATTGTCGTGATGTAGCTAACCCTCCGGGTGTAGCTTATTGGTATTGTTCACATCGTTGTTGGTGAACTTATATTTTGTTGATGTATCTTTAGCTCGTTGCTTAGTGATCTTACGGTATGCTTAGACTAGCTTACCTTTATGCTTGGATGCTGCAGTATGCGGTATTTGGTTTGTGTGGTGTGTCCATTTTATGCATATATATGTATGTAGTATATTCTCACTCACTAAGCATTAGCTTACCCTCTCGTTGTTAATATTTTTATAGGTTCGCATGATGGTGGCTCGGGTAAGCATGGGAATTAGAGATCTTGACTAGTATGCTTTAGAAGATCTTGCTTTCGTACTTGATTAGGATTTGGGTAGCGTAGTCCCAAATCACCATGCTCGGTTTTGGTTGGAAACTAAACTAGTCGGGTCGTGTATGTCCGTTTGGACAATTAATCAATGTATTAAATGTTTTAAGGTTTATTAAACCTTCTATTGTATTAAAGATGTTTATGGAAACACAATTGGGACCTAAAGTATTATTTAACGCGTATTAAAAGGAAAAAAATTTATGGGCCGGTTTTAATACGGGTTGGGTCGTTTCATACAGTTTGGTAAAGGAAAATCAAAATCCGCAGCGAAAAGAAGAGCACGACACCTTGAAAGATGTCACAAATGCGGAAAATGGTCACACGAAGGTAAATGTTTAAATAATCAAACCTATTCAAATACCGAATTTGTTACGCTATGCAGAGATGGACCATTCATATGTTTAGAAAAAAAACGTTGAATGCTCGAGGTTACGCCTATGTAGCTATGGAAAACCAATTAGTCCGACTATCTTATGAGTGGGCTAGAGCATATCACTAAGAAAGCTATCTCACAGGTAAGTATGTACAGTTTTCATTTTTATTTTTATTTTTAACCTTTTGATAATAAACGCTAAATTGTTCGCTATAAAGTATTAAATTGGTACTCAATAAAATTAGGTTTTGCGACCGAAATTATTGATATCATACAAAAATTTATTACATCACTGCGAAATTTCCCATTTATTCTTAAGGTATAAATATCTTTAATCAATCAACCCAAAATATTTCAAAAATTCGTCATGAGTTAAATTAGGTCGTTGAACCGAAATTACTTTACCGAAAAGAGGGGCGTATGTTTTTGATAATATTTGATTGATTAAAGTGGGATAAAAGACCAAAAAGATTTTTAATTTTATTTTTACTTTGTTTTTAAAATTAATATTAAAATAATATTGTAAACTTTTTAAATCAATATATTTAAAATTGTAAATATTTGAAAAATTAATATTTTTAATATAAGTTTGTATATATAAAAACAAAAATATAATATAAGTTTGGTGTGAATTTTTAATTTTATGCATTTTAAATTTAAGTTTGGTGTGAATTTAAAAACAAAAATTTACTTTATTTCATTAAGTTAAAAATTTGATATTTAAAATTCGTCGTGAGTTGAAAACTAGGTCGTTGAACCGAAATTGCTTTACCCAAGGGAGGGACGAGAACTTTTATTATCATTATTTTTAATCTTATTGAATTAAAGTATGCCAAAAAAAAAACCCAAAAATCTTTGCTTTTAAAACAAACGCCAATATGTTTGGAAACTTTGGTAAAATTAAATCAATTTTCTACGCTAGTCACCCTCAATAATTTAAATTGTTACTGATTTCTTGCAAATGAGGGCATTGCAAGATCTTAAGTGTGGGAAGGGGTTAAATTCTTTCGGATTTTTAGCATTTTAAACTTAAACACTTGGTTACCATTAAAAATACTAGTAACGCAGTAGTTGTATTAAAATCTAGTGCTCTCTGATAATAAAGAACAGCCCTAGTCTTATATACTGACTACCCAATTCTAGTAAAATATTTCAAAATTTTTAATTAAATGAATTCAAAATCATGTTTATACATATTTATGAACGATAAAACTAGGTGTTAAACACAGAAATTATTGTTACCTCGGAAAGGACATAAATTGAGAAACAAACCAAAATGTTAGAATTCATTTAAAATGGAATAGAGGACAATAAAAAGGCAAAGAAAGGAAAATAAAAGCCAAGTGTGGAAAAAATTTATCAAGTTATTTAAAACATAAGTCACATATTTTTGTAACAAATAACTGAAGATACTTTTGCTTTAGACTAATCTAAACAGTTTTACCCAATTTACTATAATACATTTAAAAGAAAGATGGATCTACACGATGAATCAATTCCATCATTAAAAGAAAGTAAAGTCTTCCGAAAAAGAAACGCGCTTCTTGATTTAGGTCATGAAGTTGTCGTCCAGACCAGCTGTAGGTTGACGAAAAATCTAGAAAAGTCATCTCTAAAATCAGCAGGAAATCCACGGACCTCAGCATCAAACAGGGTTACCAAGTGGTCAGACTTATCCTAACCATGAGAGGATCTATCTCGTACAATGGAGAGGACGCCGTGTAAATTAGCTGGATAAGACTAATGAATCAGATCCCCAGAAAAGGATAATCTCCTTAAATATCAAAAATCAGCTTTTAAGCCTGATATTACTCAGTCCTAGAGATTGATCTTAAAGATTGAGAATTACAAACTCATGGAATTCGATGATATCTAAACTCGAGCTTGAACGAGAAAATATTTTGATCAAAATTACAAACCGATTTGTTTTCTAAAAACCCATTTTCATTGCATTCATTACCATTGAACGTAAAATTCTAGGAATTCACCTGGAATTCATTAGGTCACCTGAACCAAATCGGGTGTCAACTGTAAGAACGGTGGTTGCATAATATGGTCAAAGACAGGACCTTGTGCCAAACCGAAAAATTATAAGGGTGAGCTTTACTATTGCTCCTACCAAGGATAGTAATTGCATCCGACACGTTATAGACCATGTCAGGGGACATTGCCTTAACAGTTGCTTGTTCAACGCTTTCCTTTACAACCGGATGGTAGTTTATCGAAAGGTAATATACGGAGCAAGTATACTGGACGTGTTTCTTTCCTAATACAAGGTTAGCAAGTGGGTGACACAAAACCGCAAGTTTTGAGCTAAAGTTTTCAAATCTGAAACCCACTAAACCCACAAAAACAATTTGCAAATACCGGTGAAGGGTTATTCCGGAAAACTTATCTAGGGTAAAAGCTAGATTTAATTTTCAAAAGATCAAATGTTTTCATAAAGATTCAATTTCCTTAAAGGATCTAAATTTTATAGTCATGTGGGACTGTAAACCACAACGTTACTACCATTGTTTATACCGCCGTATAGAAATCACTGATGTACAAAGTGTGAAGAATAAAGAAGTGATTCTAGTATTTTTATTTCAAGACTATATTGCTTGAGGGCAAGCAACGCTCAAGTGTGGGAATATTTGATAATGCTAAAAACGAACATATATTTCATAGCATTATCCCTCAAGAAAGACAAGCTTTTAGTTGCAATTGTTCTATTTACAAGTGATATTCGTTTAAATAATAAAAGGTGAAGACAAAAGACAGATTCGACGAATTGAAGACGCAAACGACCAAAAATCTCAAAAGTACAAAGTACAATCAAAGTGGTTCCAATTATTGATGAGAAACGTCTCAAAATTACAAAAGTACAAGACGCAAAACGCAAAGTACAAGGTATTAAATTGTACGCAAGGACGTTCGAAAAACCGGAACCGGGACCAAAGTCAACTCTCAACGCTCGACGCAACGGACTAAAAATTACAAGTTAACTATGCACATAAATAAAATATAATATTTAAATAATTCTTATAATTATTTATATATTATATTATTATTTATAAACGTCGGCAAGCAAGAAAACAAAGGCATGTGAACTTCACCAGCTAGCCATGCGATCGCATGGCCTGGAAGAGTTAATTCCATGCGATCGCATGGCTGAAAAATCGAGCCCAGGTCCTATAAATTCAACGTGTTTTGGCCAAAATAAGCACATCTTTTTCTTTCCTTTCTATCTATCATACGTAAACAATTATAATATATATATATATATTATAATTTTAATTTTAATTCTAATAATAAGGGTATGTTAGCGAATGTTGTAAGGGTGTAAGTCAAAATTCTGTCCGTGTAACGCTACGCTATTTTTAATCACTGTAAGTTATGGTTAATGTTATTTTTAATTTAATTTCTCGTAGCTAAGTTATTATTATGCTTATTTAAGACGAAGTAATCATGATGTTGGGCTAAAAATATTAAGATTGGGTAATTGGGCTTTGTACCATAATTGGGGTTTGGACAAAAGAACGACACTTGTGGAAATTAGACTATGGGCTATTAATGGGCTTTATATTAACTAAATGATACCTCGTTAATTTAATATATAGACTTATAATTTGACGTATTTATATATAACCACATACGCTTGACTGGGCACGGTGGGCGGGATATCTATAAATACCAATAATTGTTCATTTTACCGGACACGGAACTGGATTAATAGTTAGTAGACTTGTTGAAACAGGGGTGGATTACGTTCAAGGGTAATTGGTGTAATTGTTAACAAAGTAGTAAAACCTTAGTTTACACGCAGTCGATAACCTGGTGTATTCATTAAACAAAGTATTAAAACCTTGTTACAATTCGAATCCCCAATTAGTTGGAATATTTGACTTCGGGAATAAGAATAATTTGGCGAAGACTTCCGCATTTTATGATTATGACTGATGGACTATTATGGACAAATCCGTATGGACATATTGAATAATCCAGGACAAAGAACAATTAACCCATGAGAATAAACTAAAAATCAACACGTCAAACATCATGATTATGGAAGTTTAAATAAGCATAATTCTTTTATTTCATATTTAATTGCACTTTTAATTATCGCGCTTTAATTTATTGTTATTGTATTTAATTGCACTTTTAATTATCGTACTCTTTAATTATCGCAATTTTATTTTATCGCACTTTTATTTATCGCAATTTCATTATCGTTATTTACTTTACGCTTTAAATTAAGTTATATTTATTTTTAATATTTTACATTAGGTTTTAACTGCGACTAAAGTTTTAAAAATCGACAAACCGGTCATTAAACGGTAAAAACCTCTTTTAATAATAATAATATTACTTATATATATTTTTGTATTTTTACAAATATAGTTTTTAAATATATAGCGTTAAGCTTGTTTAAGAGATCCCTGTGGAACGAACCGAACTTACTAAAAACTACACTACTGTACGATTAGGTACACTGCCTATAAGTGTTGTAGCAAGGTTTAGGTATATCCATTCTATAAATAAATAAATATCTTGTGTAAAATTGTATCGTATTTAATAGTATTTCGTTGTAAAAATAATACTATTTCCTAGTACCCCTCGCACACATCAAACATCGATGACTTGTTTCGCGAAGTCATTCCCTTGCGAAGATATTGGTTAACCATGGTTTATAGTTGTTGACGTTAGCATTTAATTATTATTATGAATATTATGCTATTGATGTTGCTAGTTGTACGATTTGATGGTACTAGCTTGTTTATTGAGGCGTTATGCGTTTGTATGCGTTATATGATACCGTGGATGCGAGTAGGTAAGTCTTATATGCATGTGTATATTTATTCTATTCACTAAGCGTTAGCTTACCCTCTCGTTGTTTACCATTTTATAGGTTCCGGTGTGGATAAGGGTAAGGGCATACGGTTGGATTAGAGATTTCCGCTTGTTAGGGGACGCTTTTTGGATTGTGTTAGCTTTTGGAGTTTGACCGAGACTTGGTTAGTTTAACCCCAAACACCGTGCTCGTAGTGTCGTTTGGAAATTAAACTCACGTGGTCGAAACTCAAACTTTTGTATGAAACTCGTAAAACGGCCGATGTGAGCCCTACTTTGTAAAACTTATTTTATGTTTGAATCGTGTTAGTTTTACATATTGGAACTTGTTGTTAAAAGCGTTTCGTCTAAAGATGTCGGGAAGTGGCCGATCTTTTTCACATTTAAAGACTTTTTGGACAGACCAGTTTGGCGCGCCGCGCCATATGCTGTTCCAGCAAAAAAAAAATTATTTGTTATTTTTACGCGGGTTGTTCGTGGTTTGGTTTGGGTTATTACAATTATAATCATATAAAGTAGCAACTGATTTGCAATGTTGTTGACTGTAGACGTTGGTGGGAAGGTTAAAAATTAGAACTTCTCTAAAATCATTTGAGTATTGAGCGTTTTGTGTTACCAGGTGACGATCATTAGAGGATATGAAGAAGAGACTGAAGACGAAGCATGCACACTTCGTGAAATGCAGGCAAAAAAGTGAGGAGGAGATGGGTTCTGTTTAAGGTATTAGCTCTAACTTTGATATATATGATAATTTATTTATTTGTTTATTTAATTGGTACATTGATTATGATGTAGTGGATGTCTTTATGGCTTGCTAAACTCGAATTGATTTTTTCTTGAATAGTACATATGATATTTTACAGTAAGTCTCCCAAAACAAAATCTTATCGTCGCTCAAAATCTAGTTCAAAGTCTGTCTCTCCTCGTGCTCGTTCTTGATCAGAATGTCACCTAGCAGCAAAGTACTTTTTTCGTTCATTTTTTGGAGCTATTTTTGTTAATTTGTCATGCCCTGGGTTATTGAATCTTATTACAATTATCTTAAGTACCAAATTTACTGCTTGCCGTTGAGCAGTTATCATACATCATATTACCATATTAAGTGGTTATTAATATTGTTTTTGATATGTATGGCTCTCGTTTTACATGTTAGTTTTATTTTGTTTCATCTTCTATGCTTTTTGTTGCCATACTAATATGTAAATATAGTACTAATATGATGAAAACTAATATGATGTTCTGTTTGTCTTGTAGGAAGTTTAACTCTTGGATTTTCAAGAACTTTTACATATCGTTAGATACTTAGATGGTATTGTTCAAATTTGGATCACCTTGATTTATAAGAGGTAACACAATTACTATGAAGTTTCTTTCTAGTGTTATTACGGTATTAGGATACATATTATCAAGCGCTTGAATATTTATGTCAAAACTGGAGTGTAACTTTGAGATTTCGTAAGTAGTTAATTCTTGTCACTCTATCTATGCATAACAGTTTGTATATGTGTGTATATATATATATACACACACACACACACAACATTTTATGTATATGTATGTAAATATAAATACAATTGTTCAAATTTATTAAACATCAGCAAATGTTTTGTAAACACGCAGGCCCGTATGGAAGAGTTGAAGATAGTGTCCGGGAGGAAGATGGGACGAGAATAACGATGGCGACGAGGGGGAAGATGGTGACGAGGAGGAAGTCGTTAGCATGATAATGAAAACTGAAAATTGGAATTGTTTGTGGCGATTGAATGTTAAGAACAATTAGTGTCAAGTCTTTGAACTTAATTTGTATGTTGTTACCTCTTGACATTTATTTAACGCTTTAGACCTTTTGTTGGTGTTATTGTATGTTGATATTGTGGTAAATGTCGTTAAATAAATTTTGGTTTTATGGGATGAAAGCCTGAAACTTCTGGGCTGGCAGTAGCAAATACAGCTAGCTGCTACCAATTTTTTTTATTTTTTAGCGCCACAAATGGGTTTGTTTAATTAATATATATAATATATATATATATATATATAAATAAATAATTATGAATATCAAAAGTGGCGATTTTTTGCGCCACTAAAAGGTGGTCACATAATAATTTCTTTTCAATTAATAATTATTTATATAAAATCAATTGTGGCGCTTGTTGCGCCACAAATATGCGCCACTAAATGGTTATTTAATTTCTTTTTTTTAATTTAAAAAATGTGGATCCCACAAAAAGCACCACAAAAAAGCGCCACAAAATATCAAAAGGGGCGAGGATTAAGTGGCGCTCAGTGATATTTCTTGTAGTGATCTGCATCCATCCAAATTGGGTCTTTCTAAATAATATTGAGAGAGGATTTAAACAGGTGAAATTTTTTTTTTTTTTTTTTTTTTTTTTTTTAACAATCTACAGGTGGAAGATATTGACAAAAATTACGGGTATGTAATCCGGCCTGTTCTCATCTACGTTTCCTTTAACAAACTTTTTGATGTAATCGACTTTACCCGGTTGTGTTGAGCTTGTTACTTACTTTGTGAATATGTTCTTAATTGCTTAAACTACCATGCTTTTTTTTTTTTTTTTTTTTTAATTTCTTGATTGTTGCTCGTATGTTACTTTAATTCTTTTTCTTTTATGTTTATATATGTACAATTTTTGTAGGTATATTTGTTCGTGATTAAAGTCGATTCAATGTTATAATGTTTGATATAGAAGTATATATCTTTGGGAAAATGATAGATGACGATGACGGTATGCTTAACATCTATTGATTTCAATTGTGATGGTTAGTTTTGTTCTTCACTTTTATTGTTGTTTACATTATGTTTCTATCCAGGAATGAAGCTCATATATTTTATTTACTTTCTGTTACTAATCACGAAAATCCTTAATTGAATTAAAATCTAATCTTCATTCTATCTATTTTGTAGCATGTTACTTATTTGCAGGTAGTATATATTACCGATTTGCAAATATCGAAACCTTTTATCGAGAAGTTCCCTTGATAATAAAGAAGCATTATGTTACTCTTCGAACTATTAGGTGTATTACTGTATTTGTTATAGCCTCAAACATGTTACTAAATAGTGTGATGTATGTTCTCCTTTTGTTTCAAATTCAACTTTCGTACATTATCTGTTGTGCCATGGTTTCATATTATGAGGGAAGGCTATATTAAAGTAACTTTAGGGTTTGGTTCATTTTGAAAATAATTGTGATGACTGATGAGTTCCGTTTTTAGAATCTGCTCATAGACATGTCATAAGCTTGACTGATCAAAGACATTTATTGACCGTGATTATTTACTCGATCATTAATAATTTATAAATATATATTAAAAGTTTTAATAAATAATGTAAACGGACAAAAGTGTCCTCACATGCATGGCACATGTGAGGGATAACCTGTTAAATCTTGATCATAGTTAGTCTTAGGTACTATCCACGTTAGTTCTACTTATTTGAGGTACCACCGAAGTTAAAAATAAAGTTTAGGTGTTGTGGTGAAAAAGTTAACAAACCACAGGTACTACGGACGTAATTTTTTCTTAAAATGATGGACCTTAATTCTAAATTTACAATTTTATTCATGTTTTAACGAGTGGTCATCCATTAATAAAACTCCAAATTTTTTACAATACTCACCCATTTTTTTGAGTCCAAAAATTCATCTTCTTTCACAAAATTATTTCTTTCTTTCTTTCTGTAACGACTAGGGATGGCAATGGATGTTCCATCCATGGACATCCACCCAATCCGATTAATTTATAATGGATATGGATGATGTAAATGAATGATTAACGGATATGGATATGGATATGGATGATCTAAATATTTCGTGGATCGGATATGGATGCCAATTTATCATCCACGGATATATCAATTATCACCCGAAATACATCTATATATACATATATAATTACTAAAATATATGCATATACATCTACATTGCGATATACATATACATATAACATACAAATTCTTAAATTATTAATAATAATAAGGGTTGTGATAGTCACAATTATTAAATTGTTGCTAAAAATATTTAAAGTTACATATTTAGATTAGTTTAAATGTATATTTACTTATATTATAATGTATTTTGCTCAATTAAATTCACAATCGCTGACAAATTACAATAAAAACATGTGTAACAAATCAAAAACATAAAGATTAAATATTTATATTTATTATAATCTATATTAAATTGATAAAATTGCCGTTAGATTAACATTTCATTTGATATCCAACGGATATCCATTAACCCGCTTAATCCATCGGATATGGATATGGACGGATGAACTGAAATTAAATGGATATGGATATGGATATGGATGAGAAAAAACTAAATGGATATGGATGTGGATATGGCATCATCCGATCCATTGCCATCCCTAGTAACGACCCAACCCTCATTATACCAAAAACACGCCCCAGAAAAAAAAAATTGTGAGACAGTGCATCTGGACGGCGTCCAGCAGTGAAGTACAGGACGGCGTCCAAGCCTTTTGGACGGCGTCCAAATGAACTAAGGATTTCTGATCAGTTTTCAATTACACGCGAGCGGAAAACCCGCTTCCCGACACTTTTAAACGAAACCAATTATCAAGACACGTCATAATAAGTAAAACTAAGAATTTCCCACGATAAAACAAGTTTTACAACACCGGGTCCACATCGGCCGTTTTACGACTTTCGTACAAAAATACAAGTTTCCGACCACGTGAGTTTTAACACAAAAATAAAGACCGAGCATGGTGATTGGGGGATACGCTACCAAATCCTAATCAAATCCAAAAGCACGTCTTCTAAGCAACTACGCATGTCCACTAGTTCCCACGCTTACCCGAGCCACCGCATCCATGCAAATCTATAAAAATGTAAACAACGAGAGGGTAAGCTAAAGCTTAGTGAGTGCAATAGTTACACACATACATATATAATTTACCTACTTGCACTCCTTTACCCAAACCACACATTAATCCCGCATGTCAAAGCATAAGAAACTAGCATCATCAATCTTACCACAATACTCTCGTTTATCAAAGCATAAAAGCTAGTAACGTCAATCGTACCAGGATTACCACATATATCAATTCGCACAAGCTAGTATCATCAAAAACCGTACAACTAGCAACATCATTAGCATAATAATCATAATAATAATTAAATGCTAACATCAACAATTATAAACCATGGTTAACCAATCGTACAAGGGAATGGTACTCTGATAATGCTAAAAACGAACATATATTTCATAGCATTATCCTTCCAGAAAGACAAGCTTTTAGTTGCAATTGTTCTATTTTCAAGTGATATTCGTTTAAATAATAAAAGGTAAAGACAAAAGACAGATTCGACGATTTGAAGACGCAAATGACCAAAAAGCTAAAAAGTACAAAGTACAATCAAAGTGGTTCAATTTATTGATGAGAAACGTCTAAAGATTACAAAAGTACAAGTCGCAAAACGCAAAGTACAAGATATTAAATCGTACGAAAGGACGTTCGAAAATCCGGAACCGAGACATGAACCAACTATCAACGCGCGACTCAACGGACCTAAAATTACAAGTTAACTATGCACAAGAATATAATATAATATATATATAATTATATAAAATTATATATATTATATTATATATTAAATAAATCGAGCAGCCCACGTTTTAAATCAATGATTGAGTCTGGACAGCCTGTCCATGCGATCGCATGGCAGATGCAAAGGAAGCCCATGCGATCGTATGAGCCTTAAAGTCTGGCCACATCTATAAATAGCAATCAAATTTGGACGAGAGGAGTACACCTTCATCAACTACTTCTCTTACTCTCTCAATAATATATATATTTATATTTTAATTATAATTTTAATATTAAGTTAATAATAATATGGTTATAGTAACGAATGTTTTAAGTTTGTAAGTAGAAATTCTGTCCGTGTAACACTACGCGATTAATACTCATTGTAAGTTATGTTCAACCTTTTTAAATTAATGTCTCGTAGCTAAGTTATTATTATGTTTATTTAAGCCGAAGTAATCATGATGTTGGACTAAATATAAAGACTGGGTTATTGGGCTTTGGACCATAATTAGGGTTTGGATAAAAGACCGACACTTGTAAAAATTGAACTATGGGCTATTAATGAGTTTATATTAATTAAATGATATCTCGTTGATTTAATATAGAGATTTACAATTTGATGTATTTATATTTAACCACATACGCTTGACTGTGTACGGTGGGCGGGATATCTATAAATACTAATAATTATTCATTTGACCAAACACGGGGATGGATTAATAGTCAATGGACTCATTAAAACAGGGGTGGATTACATTCAAGGGTAATTGGTGTAATTGTTAACAAAGTATTAAAACCTTGGATTACACACAGTCGATAACCTGGTGTATTCATTAAACAAAGTATTAAGACCTTGTTACAGTTTAAGTCCCCAATTAGTTGGAATATTTGACTTCGGGTATAAGGTTAATTTGACGAAGATTTTCGCACTTTATAATTTTGACCGATGGACTATTATGGACAAAACCAGATGGACATATCGAATAATCCAGGACAAAGGACAATTAACCTATGGTAATAAATTAAAATCAAAACGTCAAACATCATGATTACGGAAGTTTAAATAAGCATAATTCCTTTAATTTATTTCTCATCGTACTTTTATTTACCGTCATTTTTTTTATCGTACTTTAAATTACTGCACTTTTATTTATCGCACTTTTATTTATCGTCATTTACTTTACGCTTTAAATTAAGTTATATTTATATTTAATATTTTACATTAGGTTATAATTGTGATTTAAGTCTTAAAATCGACAAACCGGTCATTAAACGGTAAAACTCCCCTTTTATAATAATAATAATAATACTACTTATATATATATATATATATATATATATATATATATATATATATATATATATACAAATATAGTTAATAAAAATATAGCGTTAAACTCAGCTAGCTCCCTGTGGAACGAACCGGACTTACTAAAAACTACACTACTCTACGATTTGGTACACTGCCTATAAGTGTTGTAGCAAGGTTTAGGTATATCCCATTCAATAAATAAATAAATAACTTGTGTAAAATTGTATCGTATTTAATAGTATTTCGTAGTAAAATATAATTTATTTCGTACTACACCTCGCACACATCAAGTCATTTTTGGCGCCGCTGCCGGGGACCCGAAAGCGAACGCTATAAAAAAAATATTTAGTTTTTAAACTATTTTTGTAAAAATATATTTATATAAGTTTTAAATATTAAAAACAAAAATATAAAAAAAGTATATATATCTATTTAAGTGTTTAAATAAAAAGAAAATATATTTTATATAATTTATATAAAGTATAAAAGTATTTTTTTTAGTTCTTAAAAATATAATTTTAAATATCACTTATATATTAAATTTTGTAAGAGTTATAAATTAAAAACAAAAAAAAAAATATACGCTGAACCTGCAAATTTGAACCTGCATAGTAATCTGAATCTGCATCCATGCGACCGCATGGAAAAATAACCCTCAACTCATGTGATCGCATGAGCTGAGGTGACAGGCCTGAATCGTCAGACGTACAGATTAGGGTTACGTATTATTAATTATTATTATTAATTAATTAGAATTAGGGTTTTAATTTAATATTAATTAGTTTTAGTTTTAATTAAATTTGTATTTTAAGTTTTATGATTTAATTTGTTTTATTAACTACATAAATTAATACTTTTATAAAATAATAAGATAAAATTAATATTTTTATAAAATTGTATTTTTTATCAATTTAGTTTCTTTTTATATTTATATCTTTTTAATCGTCTATTCGTATATTGTATATTTTTCGTTCATAATTAGTTTTAAACTTAGTATTTTACCATAGTTATTGTATATTCCTAGATTTTTAGGCTTTGCCGTAAAATCCCTTAAGTGCTTTTCCTTTAGATTAAGATTTAGGCGCTTTAGAATTTTACGACGTCGCTTATGGCTTTAGTATTTAATAGGTTTTAGTGCCTTTTTAAGTTACTGCCGTTTTGGATATAGAATTTCTTTAAGCTTTAATACCTTTAGACGCAAGTTTTAATATTTAGTTTTTAGACTTTTAAGTTTCGACACTTTACTTTCTTTTTTTTATTTTTCGACTATTTGTTTTTCGACGATTGTTTTTCGACTCTTATTTTTCGACGCGCTTTTTCTTTTTCATTTCTACGCTCCAGTTTTTAGGACATAGAATTTTCTATATTTTCGTTAAATCTCGATGAAAAATTATTTTAAGCGGTTAAATTGATAGACATCCCAAATTTTCTAGTTCGTAGTAATAGTTGGATTTGTTAGTGGCGAGTTGTGGGCTTCCGATTTAAAGGGTCCTGGCTACCTGCTGCATCTATTGGCTATTCGAAACGTGGCAAAATCAGAAAAGTCTATTAATTTGATAACTTTAATAATTTTTATCTTTATAACTAATAGGATATTCAGTGAATGCACCGAGCAAAACGTTCACCACCTTTCATACGTTCACCACCTATAACTCGATCAAGACATCTAGCCAATATTGTCGCCGTTGATTTTTCTTTAGAATCATCATCTAGTCGAACGAGTACTCCAATTCAAATTTCCGATAATCCATTTTTTGAACCCGACTTCACAATTGAGAACCTGGAGGATATTCAAGGACAATTCAGAGATCCTGAACCACTAATCATTCCTCCGGAACCACAAATCATACAACCAGAGATTGTCGAGGAAGAAACCATTAAATCATAATCCTCTAGTGATTCAGATTCAACAAATTCAATCATGGAAAATCATGAACCTCTAAGTATGGCAGATCGAATGAGAGCCACACGCACTGGCCAAGGTCATGCCATTACTCAACCAGACATTAATGCGCCAGATTATGAAATCAAGGGACAAATCCTACACATGGTAACTAATCAATGCCAATTTAGTGGTACGCCAAAAGAAGATCCAAACGAACATCTTCGAACCTTTAATAGGATATGTACTTTATTTAAAATCAGAGAAGTTGAGGATGAACAGATCTATCTCATGTTGTTTCCCTGGACTTTAAAGGGAGAAGCCAAAGATTGGTTAGAATCGTTACCTGAAGGAGCGATTGACACATGGGATGTTTTAGTTGAGAAATTTCTTAAAAGATTCTTTCCGGCATCTAAAGCCGTGAGACTTCAAGGAGAAATTGTTACGTTCGCGCAAAATCCAAATGAAACTCTATATGAGGCATGGACAAGATTCGGAAAGTTGTTGAAAGGATGTCCTCAACACGGTTTAGAAACTTATCAAATAGTGAAAATATTCTACCAAGGATGCAATGTTGCTACAAGAAAAGACATCGACACAGCAGCTGGTGGTTCCATTATGAAGAAAACCGCAACTGAAGCTCACAAAATTATTGATAACACAGCCTCCCACTCACATGAGTGGCATCAAGAAAAAGATATTTTTCGTTCATCTAAAGCGGCTAGAGCCGATTCTAGCCATGACTTTGATTCCATTTTCGCAAAGTTAGACGCTTTTGAAAGATGAATGGAGAAGATGACTAAGGATATTCACGCAATACGAATTAGTTGTGAGCAGTGTGGAGGACCACATTTGACAAAAGATTGTCTCAGTATTGAACAAACAATGGAACAAAGAGAGAATGTTTCATACATGAATCAAAGGCCTGGAAATAATTATCAAAATAACTATCAACCGCCAAGACCAAACTACAATCAAAATCAGAATTATAACTGAAATGTTCCATACAACAACCAACAAGGTCCTAGCAATCAACAAGTATCTAATAATACTTACAACCAGCAAAGACCTATTTTTCCAAATAAACCACCACAAACCGATGATAAAATGCCAAATTTAAAAGATACGATGTCGAAGCTAGTTGAATCTCAAACGCAGTTTTTCACATCTCAGAAACAAACGAATGAACAAAATGCTCAAGCATTTAGAAATCAACAAGCTTCTATTCAAAATCTGAAACAAGAAGTAAGCAACCTAGCAAGGTTGATAGGTGAAAGAAAACCGAGGAGTCTATCTAGCGATACAAATGCTAACCCCCGAAATGAAATAGCTAAAGCCATTACCACAAGAAGTGGTATTACACTCAAACCACCTGAAATACCTGTAATTTCTGATGACTCTATTCCTACTACACAGGCACCACAGCCTGTGCAAGAGAAGGAAACAGAACCAGTAGTTGAAAAGGTTAATGAAGATAACACAGTTAAGGCTAAACCTTATGTTAAACTATACCAACCACCGCTTCCTTACCCGAGTAAAATGAGAAAAGAAAGACTTGAAGCCGAGCAATCCAAATTATTGGATATTTTTAAACAAATAAATATCAATCTTCCTTTCATTGATTTGATTTTAGGAATGTCAAGATATGCTAAATTCCTGAAAGATCTAATCACAAATAGAAAGAAAATGGAAGAACTCTCGGCTGTTACTATGAATGCTAATTGTTCTGCAGTGGTGTTGAATAAACTACCAGAAAAACTCTCTGATCCAGGAAGTTTCATAATTCTATGTTTTCTGGGTAGTCTTAGTTCAATAGAAGCATTGGCAGACTTAGGTGCTAGTATAAATTTAATGCCATATTCATTATACGCTAAACTAGACCTTGGAGAATTGAAACCAACACGAATAAGCATACAACTAGCCGATCGATCAGTAAAATATCCTAGAGGGATAATGGAGAACATGCTAGTTAAAGTTGGTACTTTAGTATTTCCAGTAGACTTTGTTATTCGGGACATGGAAGAAGATTCTCGAGTTCCTCTCATATTAGGAAGACCATTCTTAAACACGGCTAAAGCAATAATAGACGTGTTTGGTAAGAAACTGACCCTAAGTATAGAGGACGGGAGTGTTACCTTTTCTGTTGATAGAGCCATGCAACAACCGCAATCTGCAGATGATACATGTTATTATGTTCAAACTATAGATTCACATGCAGAATTGTTACAAGAATTTCCAGAATTACAAAGAACAGGAGAATGTTCTTTAGGAGAAAAAACTGAACCAATTGACGAAGCTGTAATATTAGCTACACTTATGGCTAATGAATACGAACCAATAATAGAAGAACTTCAAATGCTAAAAAAGGAAGACAGATATCGATATAAATCATCGATAGAAGAACCACCGACATTAAAGTTAAAGCCACTTCCAAACCATTTGGAATACGCTTATTTACATGGTGAATCTGAATTACCTGTAATAATATCGTCTTCTCTTACGAGAAATGAAAAACCTCAACTCATTTCTATGCTAAAAGCTCATAAATCAGCTATTGCATGGAAGATTCATGACATTAAAGGAATAAGTCCTTCGTATTGCACACATAAAATCCTTATGGAAGAAGGTCATAAAACCTATGTGCAACGCCAACGAAGACTAAATCCAAATATGCAAGATGTTTTTAAGAAAGAAATTATTAAACTGCTCGATGCGGGTTTAATTTATCCAATTTTTGATAGTCCATGGGTAAGCCCAGTTCAATGCGTACCTAAGAAGGGAGGCATGACTGTCATCACAAATGAAAAAGGATGAGCTTATTCCCACTAGGATTGTAACAGGATGGCGTGTCTGTATTGATTATAGAAAATTAAATGACGCCACTCGAAAAGATCACTTTCCCTTACCTTTCATTGATCAAATGTTGGAAAGGTTAGCTGGGAATAGTTACTATTGTTTTCTTGACAGTTTCTCCGGATACTTTCAAATTCCAATCGCACCCAAGGACCAAGAGAAAACCACATTCACGTGCCCTTATGGTACTTTTGCTTACAAACGCATGCCATTTGGACTTTGCAACGCCCCTGCAACCTTTCAAAGGTGCATGATGGCGATTTTTCACGACATGATAGAAGAATGCATGGAAGTTTTCATGGATGACTTTTCAGTCTTCGGTGATACTTTTGAAACATGTCTAGTTAATCTTGAACGAATGCTTATTAGATGCGAACAATCAAACCTAGTACTTAATTGGGAGAAATGCCATTTCATGGTTAAAGAAGGCATCGTTCTTGGTCATAAAATTTCAAAGGAAGGAATTGAAGTGGATAGAGCTAAAGTAGATGTAATTGCTAAACTTTCACATCCCACCAATGTTAGAGGAGTTAGGAGTTTTCTAGGGCATGCCGGTTTTTACCGACGTTTCATAAAAGATTTTTCTAAAATTGCCACTCCTATGAATAAACTCCTTGAAAAGGATGCCCCATTCATTTTTTCGGATGAATACATCAAATCTTTTAATATTCTTAAAGAAAAACTCACTAATGCGCCGATCATGATAACTTCAAATTGGAATTTACCATTTGAACTCATGTGCGATGCAAGTGATTTTGCAATGGGAGCCGTTTTAGGACAAAGGATCGAAAAACAATTTCAACCTATCTATTATGCGAGTAAGACGTTACAAGGAGCACAAACAAATTACACAACTACTGAAAAAGAATTCCTTGCTATTGTCTTTGCTTTTGACAAATTTCGTTCATATCGGGTTTTAGCAAAAACGGTAGTCTATACCGACCATTCTACTCTTAGATACCGATTTTCGAAACAAGATGCTAAACCGCGATTAATCCATTGGATCTTACTCTTACAAGAGTTCGATATTGAAATCTGAGAAAAAAAGGGAGCTGAAAATCTCGCAGCTGATCATCTTTCTCGTCTTGAAAATCCTGAATTAGAAGTTCTAAATGAATCGGCCATACAAGATAACTTTCCTGATGAATATCTATTGAAGATCGATTATAATGAAATTTCATGGTTTGTAGACTTTGCAAACTATTTAGTATGTGGATTCCTTGAAAAAGGGTTGTCGTACCAAAAACGAAAGAAATTCTTTACTGATATAAAACACTATTTTTGGGAAGATCCACATTTGTTTAAAAGTTGTCCCGATGGAATAATCCGCCGATGTATATTCGGGGATGAAGCTAGTCAAATCTTAAACCATTGTCACATAGGACCAACAGGAGAGCATTATGGGCCTCAACTCACAGCAAGAAAAGTTTACGACGCTGGATTCTATTGGCCTACAATTTTCAAAGATGCACACCTTCTTTGCAAATCCTGTGATGCATGTCAAAGGGTCAGAAAAATAAGTCAACGTGATGAAATGCCACAAAATGTCATTCAAGTATGTGAAGTATTTGACGTTTGGGGTATTGACTTTATGGGTCCATTTCCAAAATCTCATAATAATCTATACATTCTCGTTGCCATTGATTATGTATCTAAATGGGCGGAAGCACAAGTTCTCCCAACTAACGATGCACGAGTTGTAGTTAACTTCTTAAAACGTCTTTTTGCAAGGTTCGGAACACCGAAAGCTTTAATAAGTGATCGGGGTACTCATTTATGTAATAATCAACTTGAGAAAGTTCTCAACAAATATGGAGTAACTCATAAAATCTCAACCGCTTATCATCCACAAACAAGTGGACAAGTTGAAAATACCAACCGAGCATTAAAACGTATTCTAGAGAAAACCGTAGGATCAAATCTGAATGAATGGTCCATGAAATTGGAGGATGCACTCTGGGCTTTTAAAACAGCCTACAAAACTCCAATTGGAACCACACTTTTTAAACTCGTTTACCGAAAAGCATGTCACCTTCCAGTAGAAATTGAGCACAAAACATTTTGGGCTTTGAAGACATATAATCTTGATTTGCATGAAGCCGGTCGTCTACAGTTAAGTCACCTAAACAAATTAGAAGAATTAAGACATGATGCATATGAAAATTCATTAATCTATAAGGAAAGAACGAAGAAATGGCATGATAAAGAATCAGAAGTTCAAAAGAATTTAAGGAAGGAGACAGAGTTCTTCTTTTCAGTTCACGATTCAAGCTATTTCCTGGAAAATTGAAATCAAGATGGTCTGGACCATTCATAGTCAAAAGTGTTTTCCCATACGGAATAATAGAATTGATAAATTTAAACAGAATTGAATTTAAAGTCAATGGTCACAGAGTTAAACATTACATACATGATCCGATGGAAGTTGATAATGAAGTTAATCACAATTTCGATACCACAGCTAACTAAGTGTGGGGGAATCAAATCTTTTAAGGATAATATAATGCTGTCTAGAGTTAGATTTTCTGTTTTCATGTAGTTCTCGAGAATGGAATCCGAATAGTCTTTCCCTAGCAGACCCTAAAGAACTAGTCTTCTCCCTCCATTCTGAATTTTTTATTTCTTTTAGGTTTTGCGAGATGAAGAATTCCTTTGATCTGAACCATGGTCTACTACTACACGCTATGATTACTAAACGTAATAATAACACTTTCCCGAGTGAACTGGTATCATTCATAAGAGGCAAAATGGACGAAGTAAGAAAAGAACTCAGGAACAATCATAATAAGATACATTTTGGCAAAGGAAAATCGAAATCCGCAACAAAAAGAAGAGCACGACACCTTGAAAGATGTCATAAATGCGAAAAATGGTCACATGAAGGGAAATGTTCGAACAATCAAACACAATCCAATTCTGAATTCGTTACTTTATGCAGAGAAGGACCGTTCATATGTTTAGAAAAAAAGTTATTGAAAATTCGTGGTTACGCTTACGTAGCTATGGAAAACCAAATCGAACGAATCTCCTATGAGTCGGCTAAAGCAGGTCTCTGAGAATTCTTTCTCATAGGTAAGTATGTACAGTTTTTATTTTTATTTTTATTTATTGCTTTTAACCTTTTGATAATAAACGCTGAATTGTTCGCTATAAAGTATTAAATTGATATTCAATAAAATTAGGTATAATAAACCGAAATTATTGATATCAGACAAAAATTTAATTCATCACTGCGAAATTTACCGTTTATTCATAAGGTATAAATATCTTTAATCAATCAACTTAAAATATTTCAAAAATTCGTCAGGAGTAAAACTATGTAATATAGCCGAAATTACTTTACCCAAAAGGGGGACGTATATTTTTGATAATATTTGATTGATTAAAGTGGGATAAAAGACTAAAAAAAATTTAATTTTATTATTGCCTTGTTTTTAAAATTAATATAAAATTATATTATTTTAAATGTAAAAGTGTAAAATTAATGTATATAAAAAATATTAATATTTATATGAAATTTTATGCATTTTAAATTTAAGTTTGGTGTGAATTTAAAAACAAAATTTACTTTATTTCATTAAGTTAAAAAAAATTGATTTTTAAAATTCGTCGTGAGTTGAAGACTAGGTCGTTGAACCGAAATTGCTTTATCCGAGGGCTGGACGAGGAATTTTATTATCATTATTTTTAATTTTATTGATCTGAAGTATGCCAAACACATTAAAAAACCCAAAAATCTTTGCTTTTAAAACCATCACTTTAAAATGATAAATTTTAAAATTTTGTCGAGGGACGAACTAGGTAAATGTACCGAAACGCCCTCAATCTAAAAAGAAACAAAATTTTAAATTAAATAACTATTTGTTTTATAAGTTAAAGGTTTTATATAAAAAAATAAATAAATAAACCACACCCCATGCGATCGCATGGGGTTTGCACTGGGGAACCATGCGATCGCATGGGGACCCTGGACAGATCAAGTTACAAAGTCAGTCGAGCTGCTGCTCTCTCTCCTCACAATACCACACACATACACGAACATACACACACACACACACACACACAAAACTCTCTAAAATCATCAATTTTTCATCAAATCTCTCCAAATTTCTTGCTATAATCCGCTCTAATCATGCGTTTGTTCAGAAGTTTTTCAAAGAATGTAACGATTCTACCTCTAAAACTCTTTAAATTTGAATTATAGTGTTCTTGAGCAAATTTTTACCTAATTTGATTTTGATAATTTATAGTGTAATTAGAGTTAATTTATTCATATATTATGCTTGTATAACCTAGATTGATGCTATTTAACATGATTAGAAGCTTTAAACTTCAAATTTTTAACAATCTAGGGTTTGTGTTCTTGAGCAATTTGGGGCTTTTTGATATAAATAGGTTATGGCCGATTTTTGTTATGAATTATTGCTAAATTAAGTAGTGTAACATGTTTAGGTTGCTAAATGATCCAAACTTTGATCCTAAACATGAATTTTGAGCATCAAAGTGGACTTTTTAAGTCTAAAATTCATGAACTTGATTATTTTGATATAAATGCCATTTGAAACTTGTTTAATTGCTAGTAATAGTTATTTTAACATGTTATTTGAGTTGAATGATTATGAACATTGTATACATTTTCATATATGCTTATTTAAAAAAAATGTAGAATTGTTAAAATATGAATATGTGTATAAGTTTAATCTTGATTAAACATGTTATTGTAATTGTTTTAATTTGTCATTTTGCTAACACTAATGCTTATTTGGATGCACAAAATTTTATGTTTAATGTGTTTTGCAGAGAAATACTGATACTGACGGTGCATCACCGTCTAGACAACCTGAACAAGAACCACAGCCAGAGATGCAGCCTGAGCCACAACCTGAACAACAACATAACTATGATCAACACCTACCATATTATGAACCGAATCTACAATTTGTTAATGCCTACGTACAATTTCCACTTCATCAGTTAATAATAAACTCAAGAGTTCATGAACAGGAATTACATCCCAATCTGAGGTTTGAGAGAAACTGGATAGATTACCTGACGTACCAAAGTAACAAATTTAAGCTTTACACCAAAAATGTAGAGGTACCAAGGGTGATAGATTGGAGACCTTTGGAAGAAGTCAACCTAGCTAACTCAGTTAGGCTGTTACTAATTCAAAGGTATGGGAACTCTTCTTTTCTTGACTGGGAACGTTTGTTTACCACTCGTAGACCTGTATATAAGGAGTGGTGTGTTGAATTAATGAGTACTATAGCATTAAATAGGGATGTAGATAACCTAGAAGATAGGAGCTTTCTTATATTTTTACTTGGAGGTAGGATGTACAGGATGTCCATGCTGGACATGGCTAGGGCTTTTTCAGATTTACACCCCCGCTGAATTATTATCACCTGATTATACAGCTTTGATTCATGAAGGTGAGAGGGTAGATAGAGATTTTGACGCTAATGCCATATGGAGGCGTATGTCAAACTTTAATGAGTTTAGGTGGGGTGGAAGACACTCCTATTTAGATATTAACAAAGCAGAGCTGCGCATAATTCATAGGTTTTTAGCAAATTCGATTACACAACGAGGTAAAAACAAGGAGAAAATAACCCTAAACGATTTATTCTACCTCAAGTGCATTCGAAACACCAGAAGCTTTGTTAACATCCCCTACTGTGTTGGTTATTATCTATCCAAAATGGTGGAAGGTATACAGGAGGGGGGAATAATAGGAGGAGGCATTTTTATTACTCTCATTGGAGAGTATTTAGGTGTAGATAAATATCAAGAAGGTTCGATGGTCAAGATTGAGGGACAAGCCGAGACTATAGGTCTATCGGTTTATCAAGGTGCAAAGGTACTAACTCGGAAACACAATAGGCCACTACCATATCAGGGAACCCATCCATAGGTAGAGAGGGGTTCGGATGAGGAGATGGAGGAAGCAGATGACATTAGGGATGTCATTAGGGATAGTTATACTGATGTTTATCAGCATATAGATGAGGTGGAAATGAATAACCTGACTAGGCATCGTCAGTATGAGCAGTGGAGCCGCAGATGAGTATGAGCAATCCAGGCGACGCCAACACGATCTGGCAAGTTCATCAGCACCAGATCATGAGCCAGCTATCATATCAGGTACCACATAACTACATCCGACTCGGCCTGCTTTTTATCCACCACATCAGCCTGACATCCGATCGCCCTTTAACCTGTACGACCCCAATCAAGCCTATCGGGACACGTATCACCAGCCATGGAACCCGAGCGGTGACATGAACTGGAATCCATATCCAGATTGATACAGTTCCAATGGTGATTTTTTATATTTTTATCTATTATTGTTTAAACATATAATATTTTGATATTTTTATGTAATTTTTAACATTTTTATTATTGTGTTACTAATATTTCATATTTATAATTTGAAAGTGGGATATTAAGTCCCATTTCAAATTACCATGCATGTGTATATTTGTATTGTATGTATATTGTCAATTATACACAACAGGGTAAAACAGCGAACTTCCAAAGACTGACATTAAGTTCAGAAAAAGCAACTAATTTTGATGACAAGATGCAAAATATATGTGAAATAACAACTGCAGGAATGAACAAATGATGTGCACCATTTATCATTCAAACAAACAACAATATGCTTGGAAACTTTGGTAAAAATTTAATCATTTTTCTACGCTAATCACCCTCAATAATTTAAATTGTTATCGATTTCTTGCAAATGAGGGCATTACAAAATCTTAAGTGTGGGAAGGGATTAAATTATTTCGGTTTTAAAATCTAGTGCTCTCTGATAATAAAGAACAGCCCTAGTCTTATATACTGACTACCCACTTCTAGTAAAAAATTTTAAAAATTTTTCAACTAAATGAACTCAAAATCATATTTATACATATTTATGAATGATAAAACTAGGTGTTAACACCGAAATTATTGGTACCTCGAAAAGGACAAAAATTGAGAAACAACCTAAAACGCTTAAATTCATTTAAAACGGAATAGAAGAGAATAACATGGCGAAGAAAGAAATATAAAAGCCAAGTGTGGAAAAATTTACCAAGTTATTTAAATCACATATCACATATTTTTGTACAAATAATTGAAGATACTTTTGTTTCGGACGATATTAATCAGTTTTACCCAGCTTATTGTAATATAAATGGAATTTAGAAGGAAGTAAAGTCTTCCGAGAAAAAGACACGCGCTTCTTGATTTAGGTCAGGAAGTTATCGTCCAGACCAGTTGTAGAGTCTACGAAAAACCTTGAAAAGTTTTCTCGAAAATAGCTGAAAATCCACGGACCTCAGCATCAAACAGGGTCGCTAAATGGTCAGACTTATCCTAACCATGAGAGGATCTATCTCGTACAATGGGGGCACCGTGCAAATTAGCTTATAAGACTAATGAATCAGATCCCCAGAAAGTATAATCTCCTTAAAGATTAAAAAATCAGCTTTTAACACTGATATTACTCAATCCTTGAGATTGACTTTAAAAGATTGAGAATTACAAACTCATGGAATTCGATGATATCTAAACTCGAGCTTGAACGAGAAAATATTTTAATCAAATTACAAACCGATTTGTTTTCTGAAAACCTATTTTCAATGCGTTCATTACCATTGAACATAAAATCCTAAGAACTCAATGGAATTCATTAGGTCACCTGAACCAAATCGGGTGTCAACCGTAAAAACGGTGGTTGCATAGCATGGTCAAAGACAGGACCTTGTGCCAGACCGAAAAATTATAGAGTGATCTTTACTATTGCTCCTACAAAGGATAGTAATTGCATCCGACACATTGTGGACCATGAACATCTGCATGTCATTAAACATTGCCTTAACAGTTGCTTGTTCAACGCTTTCCTTTACAACCGGACGGTAGTTTACCAAAAGGTAAGTATACTGGACGTGTTGCTTTCCCAATACAAGGTTAGCAAGTGGGTGACACAAAATCATAAGTTTTGAGCTAAAATTTTCAAATCTGAAACCCACAAAACCCACAATGCCCACAAAAATATTTTGCAAACACCGGTGAAGGGTTATTCCGGAAAACTTATCTAGAGTAAAAACTAGATTGAATTTTCAAAAAGATAAAAAAGATCCAATTTCCTTAAGGATCTAAATTTTCATAGTCATGTGAAACTGTAAACCACATCGTTACTATCATTGTTCATACCGCCGTATCAAAATCACTGATGTACAAAGTGTGAAGAATAAAGAAGTGATTCTAGTATGTTTTTATTTCAAGTTCTATATTGCTTGAGGACAAGCAACGCTCAAGTGTGGGAATATTTGATAATGCTAAAAACGAACATATATTTCATACCATTATCCTTCCAGAAAGACAAGCTTTTAGTTGCAATTGTTCTATTTCCAAGTGATATTTGTTTAAATAATAAAAGGTGAAGACAAAAGACAGATTCGACGATTTGAAGACGCAAATGACCAAAAAGCTAAAAAGTACAAAGTACAATCCAAGTGGTTCAATTTATTAATGAGAAACGTCTAAAGATTACAAAAGTACAAGTCGCAAAATGCAAAGTACAAGATATTAAATCGTACGAAAGGACGTTCGAAAATCCGGAACCGAGACATGAGCCAACTATCAACGCGCGACTCGACGGACCTAAAATTACAAGTCAACTATGCACAAGAATATAATATAATATAATATAATATATATATAATTATATAAAATTATATATATTATATTATATATTAAATAAATCGAGCAGCCCACGTTTTAAATCAATGATTGAGTCTGGACAGCCTGTCCATGCAATCGCATGGCAGATGCAAAGGAAGCCCATGCGATCGCATGAGCCTTAAAGTCTGGCCACATCTATAAATATCAATCGAATTTGGACGAGAGGAGTACACCTTCATCAACTACTTCTCTTACTCTCTCAATAATATATATTTATATTTTAATTATAATTTTAATATTAAGTTAATAATAATAAGGTTACAGTAACGAATGTTTTAAGTTTGTAAGTCGAAATTCTGTCCGTGTAACACTACGCGATTAATACTCATTATAAGTTATGTTCAACCTTTTTAAATTAATG
The DNA here is from genome assembly GCF_046630445.1 of Rutidosis leptorrhynchoides. Taxonomy (NCBI): domain Eukaryota; kingdom Viridiplantae; phylum Streptophyta; class Magnoliopsida; order Asterales; family Asteraceae; genus Rutidosis; species Rutidosis leptorrhynchoides. Next base: position 520,902,815 of record NC_092335.1, on the reverse strand, counting down.
TCTCGTAGCTAAGTTATTATTATGTTTATTTAAGCCGAAGTAATCATGATGTTGGACTAAATATTAAGACTTGGTTATTGGGCTTTGGACCATAATTGGGGTTTGGATAAAAGACCGACACATGTGGAAATTGAACTATTGGCTATTAATGACTTTATATTAATTAAATGATATCTCGTTGATTTAATATAGAGATTTATAATTTGAAGTATTTATATTTAACCACATACGCTTGACTGGGTACGGTGGGGGGGATATCTATAAATACTAATAATTATTTATTTGACCGGACACGGGGATGGATTAATAGTCAATGGACTCATTAAAACAGGGGTGGATTACATTCAAGGGTAATTGGTGTAATTGTTAACAAAGTATTAAAACCTTGGATTACACGCAGTCGATAACCTGGTGTATTCATTAAACAAAGTATTAAGACCTTGTTACAGTTTAAGTCCCCAATTAGTTGGAATATTTGACTTCGGGTATAAGGTTAATTTGACGAAGATTTTCACACTTTATAATTATGACCGATGGACTATTATGGACAAAACCAGATGGACATATCGAATAATTCAGGACAAAGGACAATTAACCTATGGTAATAAATTAAAATCAAAACGTCAAACATCATGATTACGGAAGTTTAAATAAGCATAATTCCTTTAATTTATATCTCATCGTACTCTTAATTACCGTCATTTTATTTATCGTCATTTTATTTATCGTACTTTAAATTACTGCACTTTTATTTATCGTCATTTACTTTACGCTTTAAATTAATTTATATTTATATTTAATATTTTACATTAGGTTTTAATTGTGATTTAAGTCTTAAAATCGACAAACCGGTCATTAAACGGTAAAACCCCCCTTTTATAATAATAATACTACTACTTATATATATATATATATATATATATACATATATATATATACACATATATATATACATATATATATACATATATATATATATATATACATATATATATACATATATATATATATATATATATATATATATATATATATATATATATATATATATATATATATATATATATATACAAATATAGTTAATAAAAATATAGCGTTAAACTCAGCTAGCTCCCTGTGGAACGAACCGGACTTACTAAAAACTACACTACTCTACAATTAGGTACACTGCTTATAAGTGTTGTAGCAAGGTTTAGGTATATCCCATTCAATAAATAAATAAATAACTTGTGTAAAATTGTATCGTATTTAATAGTATTTCGTAGTAAAATATAATCTATTTCGTACTACACCTCGCACACATCATATTCGAATTTCCAATCGGTGTTCATAACAACCGTTAGTGTACAACGAAATATATCACTAACCCCTGGGTAGTTCAGACAACACATATCCATTCATAGCAACCGTTAGTGTACAACGAAATATATCACTAACTCTTGGGTAGTTTAGACAACGCATATCCATTCATAGTATCCGTTAGTGTACAACGAAATATATCACTAACTCTTGGGTAGTTTGGACAACGCATATCCATTCATAGTATCCGTTAGTGTACAATGAAATATATTACTAACTCTTGGGTAGTGTGGACAACGCATATCCATTCATAGCAACCGTTAGCGCCCAAAACGGCTATGGTATGCTAAACCCTGAGGTGTTCCAAGACAGTTATGGCATCACCCCCAAGTGTTCAAAAATGGTTATGGCATCACTTGATCATCGTATGAGTATAGATGAGCTAATACTCACACCATGTGCACAAAAAGGCTATGTGCACAATTATTAAGTGTGGACAAAACGGCTATGCCTCACATCTATAGTCACGAAATGGCTATGTGACTCATGGTCAAATAATAGCATTATAATAAATATATCGGGTCCACAAACCTTATGTCGCATGTAGTGCACAAAATCCGGCTATTGTGTCACTATTCCCAAGGTGTCCAAACGGCTATCGTCGCATCGATGTGCATCAAAACCCGGCTATTGTGCACATCGCGCACAAGCAAATAGATTATATACATACATGTATAATTATTTCACTCACCTTGAAGTCTTGATGAAAGCAAGCCAAATCCGTTGCTCCGCCAATGAAACGTACCTAATCCATTATCATAATAATAAATAACACGATTAGGGTGGATTACAAACCAACCCATATTGACACCTACTGCAATACCGACCCGATTGTACTTCCAAGCCCAACCAAAGTCCAAACTCACCAATAATCACTAACTAGAGTGATAATGGTTCTAATAATGCCAATCAAACCCAATCATAAGTGTTAAACACCTATCTTGCCCAATTCGACACATAAACCCTAATTTTGACCCAATTCAAAATTTGTCAACCAAATACACCCAAAAGGGTTTCCAACACTTTCATAACCACTAAACTAAGTGATTACACCCAAAATCAAAGCCTAATCATGGCCAAAACGTCAACCAACCCAAAACCCGCCAAGTATAAAAAATAACTAGTCACAACAACCCACTTCATCATCTAAAAGGATTTCACAACTAAACAAGCTCAAACCCTAACTTGAATATCAAATCAACAACATGAAATTCGGAGTTGAGACTTACCAATACTACCAAAATGTTGCTGTTGACGAGATGAACAACTTTAATACTCGAGCTTTGACCTGATTCACTCTTCCTCTTCTCCAAATGGAGCTTTCTCTCACTAAAAACACTTCCTCTCTCTAGGGTTTGAAGATGAGAGTGTTGGTGGGTGAAATGTGATCCACAAATGAGATTGGATCAGTTTTAGAGGCTCAAAACTGACCCCCAACTGAAAAGACTCAAATACCCTTCATTAAAATATAAAAATTCCAACAGCTGGCCTGTCAGGCAATTTGGACGGCGTCCAAAATGGCTTGATGGCGTCCTAATGCACTGGGACTGAAACAACATTTTGTTTTGGTAGTAACTTTCAAATCGTAGCTCCATTTTTTATGAATCAAATATCGTCGAAAACGTAATAAGATTTACTATCCAATGGAAAGGTTTTAGAACATCAAATCCAACTTTATTTGTGATCCAAATATACGCTTACATGCCTCGTAATTCGAATGACGTCTAAAACAACGCGTAACAGAAAAACGGGGTGTTACAAATCTCCCCCACTTAAACTGGATCACGACCTCGTGATCCTCGCCGCTTAACCAAACGAACTTACACTCAAAGGTCCCCAAACATACATTCCGATACGACTTCCACCATAATTATCATTAACTCGAAGATTATTCCATTTAACCATTACACACTTGCACGCATTCTAGAACATGCAATGCACACAATATCTGAAATCTACTACAATAGTTTAGCATACATGGAATCATCACGCGTCCCTCCAATTCCTCTAGGCAATTCTTTCCAATGAATCACCCTTAATCATTCAATCGTCGCCCGCGATTTATCAATCCTCGAATCCGAGCACTAAAACTCGCTCAATCCCTCACGTCGGGAAAACCCAACCAAACTCATTCCGAGACATCATCTCTATCGTATACCCTTAACAAACATAGTACTATAGTAACCATGTCCCCAACATGAAGTCAAAAACCCAACTGGTGAAGATCGACAAAAAGTGAATCCTTACGGATAACACTTACCACCTATCATTCCCCGTAGCACGCAAACACGGCTAATAAGCAACACTAATCACGTAACATGGTCCTTATGACCGAACCACCGACGTATAAAACAACCAACAGTTCTCAATACTAACAACATGGAGGTTATTTCAACACTAAACTCAAGGTGTACAAGAACGGCTATTGTTACACCCTCAAGTACACGAAAAACGGCTATCGTGATATATCCGTAGTGTGCAAAACATCTATTGCAACACTACCAACAATATGTGAGCGAAACACGGCTATCGCATCACTATTACCGACGTGTGAGTAAAAATTGGCTATTACTCACAACCATGTGCACAAAACTGCTATGTGCACAATTCCTACGGGCAATTAAAATCATAAACATACAAGTAACGGTTCTTTCCGGAAACCGCTTACCATCAATCACAACCAAGGGTGGTTAACTAAGAGCTAATCCATCCGGATATCACTCATCACCTATCACAAGTCAAATGTGGTCAACATAGAGATAACCCCAAATAAACACATACACATAATTACCTCGTAGTACAAAAAATGGCTATTGTGTATCTACTACCCAAAGCATGCAACAATGATGCATCTTACCCTTTCTCAAAGTCCTGTTACGCTACCTCGGTAGGAATACAAATCCTTAATGAAGTTGACACAATTTCCTTGATATAACATTACCAACTTCCTCGTGTGGTAGTACAAAGTCAAGCGATTTAGCCATTTACCGGCGCACACGACCATACTTGGCGTCGGTCCCTCATCCCGAATTCTCGAGAACTCCATTTAATAATAATAAAAACTAATGTCTACCATCATCCGTTTGCGCCACTTAAGCGATGATACAATGTCAACATGACACTCATCTTTTAGAACGAAATTACCGCTACCCGCAAGGTAGACTCTTCCACCTATCAAATTCTTTCTACCTGTCACCACTACAAAATCATTCGGCCAACGATACACACATGCTCACCCTCTTGGAAAGAGTGACTATTGCTCTACAACGAATGCCTACAGTCTTGCATCCCATAACACATACGTCATCAACCTTGCTTTAACACTTAGCATACAAAAGAATTTCGGATCATCCTTCGCCACTTCATACCAATCATTCATTAACACGAACACAAGCATCACTCTTGCAGCCGTCCGATTGCTATATCTCGTAAAATTTCCACTTAGTCACTCATGTACATAAGGGTTTCAGTAAGGTACCCCAAGTACACTGTAACCATAACCATCGAAGTCGCACATCACGCCTGCAGGTATGAGAAGGCACCTGACATCGCGTTACGTAGACTCCATTACCAACATACATCGAGGTCAAATAACTCGATCTCTAGGGTTCCGTTCAGCCGATGAACCTCATGGTTCACCATCTTTACTACAAAATCGAAAACGCGCCGTTGTTTTCACAAATGGTTTAGAAAAACCTGGTGGCTTAGAGGTTCCCGGGTTATTGTTACAACTTGAGAAATACGGGTGTTGACGATACATATAAAGTTCATCGAGGTTGGAATCAGGTTTCTTTATTTTGATGCCCTTTCCCTTATTATTTTCTTTTGCTTTTTCAAATTGGGTCGAGGTAATTTCTATAACCTCATCGGAATCCTCATCGGGATCCGATTCATTGGAAAATTGGTAATCTTCCCAATATTTTGCTTCCTCGGTGGAAACACCATTGACCATTATTAATTTTGATCCATTCGTTGAGGGTTTTCTTTTACTTATATGTTTTTCTGTGGTTCCTAATATTTCCTCCTCTGGAACCTCTTCTTCTTCCGGTTCCTCTTCTTCTGGTTCCTCTTCTTCCGGTTCCTCTTCGGGAATTTGTGAATCTTCCCAATATATATTCGACTCTTCATTATTATTAGGTGAGTCGATGGGATTTGTACTAGAGGTAGACATCTATCACACAATATCAAACATGTTAAGAGATTAATATATCACATAATATTTACATGTTACAATTTGTAGTTTCCAATAAAAAATATTAAGCAATCATTTTTAAAGAAAACACGATCGAAGTCCAGATTCACTAATGCATCCTAACAAACTCGATAAGACACACTAATACAAATTTTCTGGTTCTCTAAAACCAACGCTCGGATACCAACTGAAATGTCCCGTTCATATTGATTATAAACATTCCATATTAATTGATTTCGTCGCGAGGTTTTGACCTCTATATGAGACGTTTTTCAAAGACTGCATTCATTTTTAAAACAACCATAACCTTTTTTATCGATAAAGGTTTTAAAAAAAACATTACGTAGATTAACAAATAATGATAATCTAAAATTTACCGTTTACACACGACCATTACATAATGGTCTACAATAAAAATATATTACATCGAAATAAGTTTCTTGAATGCAGTTTTTACACAATATCATACAATCATGGACTCCAAAATTTGTCCTTATTTTAGTATGCAACAGCGGAAGCTCTTAATAATCACCTGAGAATAAACATGCTTAAAACGTCAACAAAAAATGTTGGTGAGTTATAGGTTTAACCTATATATTATCAAATTAATATAATAGACCACAAGATTTCATTTATTCAATAATCTTACACTCGCAAGTGTATAAAAATCATTCTATGATGAACACCTGGTAACCGACATTAACATAATGCATATAGAATATTCCCCGCATACTCGCAAGTATGTCATAAATTGGCAATCGCAATCACCATATAAATCGAAGTATTAAAGCATTCCAAATTCCAGAATGGGGTATGTTAGGCTCATAGATCTATCTTTAGGATTCACATCAATTAGGGGTCATTTCCCTAATTCTTAGGCTACCAGACTTGAAGGGGCAATATTCGGTTTAATAATCCAACCATAGAATGTAGTTTCACATACTGGTGTCTATTTTGTAAAACATTTATAAAGCTGCATGTATTCTCATCCCAAAAATATTAGATTTTAAAAGTGGGACTATAACTCACTTTCACAGATATTTCCTTCCTCAGAAATAAGACTTGGCCACGGATCGATTCACGAACCTATACAAATATGTACATATATATGAAAGTATGATCAAAATATAATTACAACCATTTTTATTATGTTTTAAAGATTTGAGTGTATTAAGTCAGCTGTCCTCGTTAATAACCTACAACTAGTTGTCCACAGTTAGATGTACAGAAATAAATCGATATATATTATCTTGAATCAATCCACGACCCAGTGTATACACGTCTCAGGCTAGATCACAACTCAAAGTATATATATTTTTGGAATCAACCTCAACCCTGTATAGCTAACTCCAACATTACTGCATATAGAGTGTCTATGGTTGTTCCACATAATATATATACATGGGTCGATATGATATGTCAAAACATTTGCATACGTATCTATGGTATCCCAAGATTACATAATATATTAGAATACATGTATAATACAATATAAGTTTGCTAGGATATGATTTGTATAGATTTGTTAAACATTTCCCGTAGCTAAAAAGATCAAAAATATCCAATCTTGTTTTACCCATAACTTCTTCATTTTAAATCCGTTTTAAGTGAATCAAATTGATATGGTTTCATATTGAACTCTAATTTAAGAATCCAAAGATAAAAAGTATAGTTTTATAGTCGGAAATTTAAGTTACATGTCAATTACTAAAGAGGTAGTCATTTTCATCGAAAGAACGACATCTTGATGACCATTTTGAAAAACATACTTTCACTTTGAGTTTAACCAAGATTTTTGGATATAGTTTCATGTTCATATGAAAAATCATTTTCCCAGAATAAAAACTTTTAAATCAAAGTTTATCATAGTTTTTAATTATCCAAACCAAAACAGCCCCCCGGTTTCACTACGACGGCGTATATCCGATTTTATGGTGTTCATCGTGTTTTCAGGTTTTAAATCATTAAGTTAGCATATCATATAGATATAGAACATGTGTTTAGTTGATTTTAAAAGTGAAGTTAGAAGGATTAACTTTTGTTTGCGAACAAGTTTAGAATTAACTAAACTATGTTCTAGTGATTACAAGTTTAAACCTTCGAATAAGATAGCTTTATATGTATGAATCGAATGATGTTATGAACATCATTACTACCTCAATCTGGATAAAACTACTGGAAATGAAAAAAATGGATCTAGCTTCAAAGGATCCTTGGATGGCTTGAAAGTTCTTGAAGCAGAATCATGACACGAAAACAGTTCAAGTAAGATTTTCACTCGAAATAAGATTGTTATAGTTGTAGAAATTGAATCAAAGTTTGAATATGAATATTACCTTGAATTAGAAAGATAACTTACTGTAAATAACAAAAGTTCCTTGATCTTAGATGATTACTTGGAATGGATTAGAAAGCTTGGAAGTAAACTTGCAAACTTGGTAGTATTCTTGATTTTTATGAAACTATACTTATGGAATTTATGAAGAACACTTAGAACTTGAAGATGGAACTTGAGAGAGATCAACTAGATGAAGAAAATTGAAGAATGAAAGTGTTTGTAGGTGTTTTTGGTCATTGGTATATGGATTAGATATAAAGGATATGTAATTTTGTTTTCATGTAAATAATTCATGAATGATTACTAATATTTTTGTAATTTTATGAGATATTTCATGCTAGTTGCCAAATGATGGTTCCCACATGTGTTAGGTGACTCACATGTGCTGCTAAGAGCTGATCATTGGAGTGTATATACCAATAGTACATACATCTAAAAGCTGTGTATTGTACGAGTACGAATACGGGTGCATACGAGTAGAATTGTTGATGAAACTGAACGAGGATGTAATTGTAAGCATTTTTGTTAAGTAGAAGTACTTTGATATATGTCTTGAAGTCTTTCAAAAGTGTAAGAATACATATTAAAACACAACATGTATATACATTCTAATGGATTCGTTAAGTCTTCGTTAGTCGTTACATGTAAGTGTTGTTTTGAAACCTTTAAGTTAACGATCTCAATTAATGTTGTTAACCCAATGTTTATTATATCAAATGAGATGTTAAATTATTATATTATCATGGTATTATGATGTATGAATATCTTTTAATATGATATATACATTAAAATATCGTTACAACGATAATCGTTACATATAAGTCTCGTTTCGTAATTCTTGAGTTAGTAGTCTTGTTTTTACATATGTAGTTCATTGTTAACACACTTAATGATATATTTAAATATCATTTTATCATGTTAAATATAGTGTATCAATATCTTAATATGATACATATGTATTTAGTAGACGTTATCATAACGATAATCGTTATATATATCATTTCGAGTTTCTTAACTTAGTAATCTCATTTATTATGTATATCACACATTATTAATATACCTAGTGAGATACTTACTCATCATAATCTCATGTCAACCATATATATATGTCTATATATACCACAACATGTAGTTTTTACAAATTTGTAACGTTTGTGAATCGTCGGTCAACTTGGGTGATCAATTGTCTATATGAAACTTATTTCATTTAATCAAGTCTTAACAAGTTTGATTGCTTAACATGTTGGAAACATTTAGTCATGTAAATGTCAATCTCAATTAATATATATAAACATGGAAAAGTTCGGGTCACTACAGTACCTACCCGTTAAATAAATTTCGTCCCGAAATTTTAAGCTATTGAAGGTGTTGACGAATCTTCTGGAAATAGATGCGGGTATTTCTTCTTCATCTGATCTTCACGCTCCCAGGTGAACTCGAGTCCTCTACGAGCATTCCATCAAACCTTAACAATCGGTATCTTGTTTTGCTTAAGTCTCTTAACCTCACGATCCATTATTTCGACGGGTTCTTCAATGAATTGAAGTTTTACATTGATTTGGATTTCGTCCAATGGAATAGTGAGATCTTCTTTAGCAAAACATTTCTTCAAATTCGAGACGTGGAAAGTGTTATGTACAGCCGCGAGTTGTTGAGGTAGCTCTAGTTGGTAAGCTACTGGTCCGACACGATCTATAATCTTGAATGATCCAATGTACCTTGGATTTAATTTCCCCCGTTTACCAAATTAAACAACGCCTTTCCAAGGTGAAACCTTAAGCATGACCATTTCTCCAATTTCAAACTCTATATCTGTTCTTTTACTGTCCGCGTAGCTCTTTTGTCGACTCTGGGCGGTTTTCAATCGTTGTTGAATTTGGATGATTTTCTCGGTAGTTTCTTGTATTATCTCCGGACCCGTAATCTATCTATCCCCCACTTCATTCCAACAAATTAGAGACCTGCACTTTCTACCATAAAGTGCCTCAAACGGCGCCATCTCAATACTAGAATTGATAACTGTTGTTGTAGGAAAATTCTGCTAACGGTAGGTGTCGATCCCAACTGTTTTCGAAATCAATAACACATGCTCGTGGCATGTCTTCAAGCATTTGTATCGTCCTTTCGCTCTGCCCATCAGTTTGTGGATGATAGGCAGTACTCATGTCTAGACGAGTCCCCCAATGCTTGTTGCAACATCTGCCAGAACCTTGAAACAAATCTACCATCCCTATCAGAGATAATAGAGATGGGTATTCCATGTCTGGAGACAACCTCCTTTAAATACAATCACGCCAACTTCTCCATTTTATCATCTTCTCTCATTGGCAGGAATTATGCTGACTTGGTGAGACGATCAACTATTACCCAAATAGTATCATAACCACTTGCAGTCCTTGGCAATTTAGTAATGAAATCCATGGTAATGTTTTCCCATTTCCATTTCGGGATTTTAGGTTGTTGTAATAGACCTGATGGTTTCTGATGTTCCGCTTTGACCTTAGAACACGTCAAACATTCTCCTACATATTTAGCAATATCAGCTTTCATACCCGGCCACCAAAAGTGTTTCTTGAGATCTTTATACATCTTCCCCGCTCCGGGATGTATTGAATATCTGGTTTTATGTGCTTCCTTAAGTACCATTTCTCTCACATCTCCAAACCTTGGTACCCAAATTCTATCAGCCCTATATCGGGTTCCGTCTTCCCAAATATTAAGATGTTTCTCTGATCCTTTGGGTATCTCATTCTTCAACTTTCCTTCTTTTACAACCCCCTGTTGCGACTCCTTTATTTGAGTAGTAAGGTTAGTACGAATAATTATATTCATAGCTTTTACCCGTATAGGTTCTCTGTCCTTTCTACTCAAAGCGTCAGCTACCACATTCGCCTTCCCTGGGTGGTATCGAATCTCAAAATCATAATCATTCAACAGTTCAATCCACCTGCGTTGTCTCATATTCAGTTGCTTCTGATTAAATATATGTTGGAGACTTTTGTGGTCGGTATATATAATACTTTTGACCCCATATAAATAATGCCTTCAAGTCTTTAATGCAAAAACAACAGCACCCAATTCCAAATCGTGAGTTGTATAATTTTGCTCGTGAATCTTCAATTGTCTAGACGCATAAGCAATCATCTTCGTTCGTTGCATTAATACACAACCGAGACCTTGCTTTGATGCGTCACAATAAATCACAAAATCATCATTCCCTTCAGGCAATGACAATATAGGTGCCGTAGTTAGCTTTTTCTTCAATAACTGAAACGCCTTATCTTGTTCATCCTTCCATTCAAATTTCTTCCCTTTATGCGTTAATGCAGTCAAGGGTTTTGCTATTTTGGAGAAATCTTGGATGAATCTGTAGTAACCAGCCAATCCTAAAAATTGACGTATATGCTTCGGAGTTTTTGGAGTTTCCCACTTTTCAACAGTTTTGATCTTTGCCGGGTCCACCTGGATACCTTCTTTGTTCACTATGTGACCGAGGAATTGAACTTCTTCCAACCAAAATGCACACTTTGAAAACTTAGCGCACAGTTTTTCTTTCCTCAATACTTCTAGCACTTTTCTCAAATATTCTTCGTGCTCTTGATCATTCTTTGAGTAAATAAGTATGTCATCGATGGAAACAATGACAAACTTGTCAAGATATGGCTCACACACTCGGTTCATAAGGTCCATGAACACAGCTGGTGCGTTAGTCAATCCAAATGGCATAACCATAAACTCGTAATGACCATAACGCGTCCTAAAAGTAGTTTTTGGAATATCATCCTCCTTTACTCGCATTTGATGATATCCAGAACGTAAATCGATTTTCGAATAAACCGACGAGACTTGTAGTTGATCAAATAAGTCGTCAATTCTCGGCAGTGGATAACGGTTTTGATGGTAAGTTTATTCAACTCTCTGTAGTCAATACACAACTTAAATGTACCATCCTTCTTCTTGACAAACAAAACAATAGCTCCTCATGGTGATGTGCTTGGTCGAATGAAACCACGTTCTAATAGTTCTTACAGTTGGCTTTGCAGTTCTTTCATCTCGCTGGTTGCGAGTCTGTAAGGAGTACGAGCTATTGGTGCAGCTCCTGGTACAAGATCTATTTGAAATTCAACATATCGATGTGGAGGTAGTCCCGGTAATTCTTTCGAAAATACATCGAGAAATTCTTTTGCGAAGGGAACATCATTGATGCTCTTTTCTTCAGTTTGTACTTTCTCGACGTGTGCTAGAACAGCATAGCAACCCTTTCTTATTAGTTTTTGTGCCTTCAAATTACTAATAAGATGTAGCTTCGTGTTGCCCTTTTCTCCGTACACCATTAAGAGTTCTCCTTCTTCTCGTACAATGCGAATTGCATTTTTGTAACATACGATCTCTGCTTTCATCTCCTTCAGCCAGTCCATGCCAACTATTACATCAAAACTCCCTAACTCTACTGGTATCAAATCAATCTTAAATATTTTGCTACCCAGTTTAATTTCTCGATTCCGGCATATATAATCTGCTGAAATTAATTTACTGTTTGCTACTTCGAGTAAAAATTTACTATCCAATGGCGTCAATGGACAACTTAATTTAGTACAAAAATCTCTACTCATATAGCTTCTATCCGCACCTGAATCAAATAAAACGTAAGCAGATTTATTGTCAATAAGAAACGTACCCGTAACAAGTTTCGGGTCTTCCTGTGCCTCTGCCGCATTAATATTGAAAACTCTTCCGCGGCCTTGTCCATTCGTGTTCTCCTAGTTCGGGCAATTTCTAATAATGTGGCCCGGTTTTTCACATTTATAACAAACTACATTGGCATAACTTGCTCCGACACTACTTGCTCCGCAATTACTCGTTCCGACACCATTTGTTCCTTTCGTTCTGTTAACCCCTGGTCCGTAGACCTCACACTTCGCTGCGCTATGACCATTTCTTTTACAATTGTTGCAAAATTTGGTGCAGAACCCCTAGTGATACTTTTCACACCTTTGGCATAGCTGCTTCTGATTGTTGTTGTTGTTGTGGTTGTTATTATTGTTGGGATGATTGTTGTAGTTGTTGTTGTTATTGTTGTTGTTGTTGTTGTTGTTGTGCCATATGTTGTAGTTGCGATTGATGTTGCGATTGTTGGGATAGTTGTTGTTGTATTGGTGACTCTTATCACCGTTTTCCTCCCACTTTCTTTTGACTAGCTTCACGTTGGCCTCTTCGGCTGCCTGTTCTTTAATTCTTCCCTCAATCTGGTTCACTAGTATGTGAGCCATTCTACATGCCTTTTGTATGGAGGCAGGCTCGTGTGAACTTATATCTTCTTAGATTCTCTCCGGTAACCCTTTCACAAACGCGTCGATCTTCTCTTCCTCATCTTCGAACGCTCTCGGACACAATAGGCACAATTCTGTGAATCGTCTTTCATACGAAGTAATATCGAATCCCTGTGTTCGTAACCCTCTAAGTTCTGACTTGAGCTTATTGACCTCGGTTCTGGGACGGTACTTCTCGTTCATTAAATGCTTGAATGCTGACCACGGTAGCGCGTAAGCAGCATCTTGTCCCACTTGCTCTAGATAGGTATTCCACCATGTTAACGCAATACCTGTGAAGGTATACGTAGCGTACTTCACATTGTCTCCTTCAGCACACTTACTTATGGCAAACACCGATTCAACTTTCTCGGTCCACCGTTTCAATCCGATTGGTCCTTCGGTCCCATCAAATTCTGAAGGTTTGCAGGCAGTGAATTCCTTGTAGGAGCATCCTACACGATTTCTTGCGCCGTTAACTGTATTGCTAGATTTAGAGTTATTGTTGGTATGTAGCGCGGCCTGTACTGCGGCTATGTTTGAAGCAAGAAAGGCACGAAAGTCCTCTTCGCTCATATTCAAGGTGTATTGAGTAGTCGGTGCCATTTCCTTCAAAATAGTCAAATGAAACAAGGTAATCATACAGAATATTAAGAGTAGTCAATAGTATCTCGTAGCATAATATGAACTCATTTATTAAAGCTTTTTCTTCATATTAGCATTTTATAAGTTTAAATTCGGGTACTACATACCCGTTAAGTTCATACTTAATAGCTAATATACAATTCAACTACTACAATTCCATATGAAAAACTGATTATAATAATATATCACGTACAAATATTCTTCAAACTTACAACTTCGCTATATTACATATAACATGAAATATAGTACACTATGATACAGGACAGTTTTGAAGATAAATCTAGTTAATACGCAAGTTGTTCAGCAAAGGAAATAAAGACACGTAATTCATAAGTCCAGAAACAAGTCATGCATTCTGGTTTTACTAAGACGACTTTCCATCCTTGGTCTTGTAGAAAATAACCGTTATGACCATTGGCTAGGCAGCATTTTGTAATGTCGTCAAAAGAACGAGGGTTTCGTAATGTCCAACAGCCCCGTAATAATCTAAAAACCTTGTTTCTCACCCCAACTACTGAATCCGTCACTTGTAAAAGTTTTATTTAAAAGCTGCAATCCAATGTTCTTTTTCTTACTTTGGTAAGAAGCGAACATCACTAACCCGTAAGCATAGCATGCTTCTTTATGTTGCATGTTAGAAGCTCTTTCTAATTCACGAAATCCTATGTTGGGATATGTTGAGTCAAAATAGGTTCTTAACCCGTAGCGTAAAATTGCATTTGGGTTCTCCGCATTTAACGCTTTAAAGAAAACACGGCGTAACTTAAAGTCTCCCCAATGTGATATACCCCACCTATCAAAGGAAAGCCTTTTATAAACTAAGGCATTTCTGAAAAGTCTTTCAAATGTTTGACAAGTTAATTTCGCCATAACTAAATGTGCTGATGAATTCTGACCGACTCTAGACAAGATTTCCTCAATCATATCCTCTGGTAGGTCTTCTAAAATATTCGGTTGTCTACCCTTAACGTCCATTTTGTTTTTATACTGTAAAATAGACAAGGATTAGATTCGTAATAACAAACAATACAAGCAATTTTTACATAGAACATAAAAGTACAAGCACACTACAATACATTTATTACACAACATGCTCACACCCCTCTAATCTGAATCACTGGTTTCTTCTTCTTCGGACTTGGTTCTTTTTCGTAATCTTCTAGGGATATATGATGTTCCTCTAATACGAGTCGTCGTTTTCCACATTGGTTTAGAAAAACCTGATGGTTTAGAGGTTCCCGGGTTATTGTCACGATATTGAAAATACGGGTGTTGACGGTACATATAAAGTTCATCGGGGTCGGAATCAGATTTCTCTATTTTGATGCCTTTTCCCTTATTATTTTCTTTTGCCTCATTAATTTGGGTCGGGGTAATTTCTATAACATCATCAGAATCCTCATCAGGATCCGATTCATCGGAAAATTCATAATTTTCCCAATATTTTGCTTCCTTAGCGGAAACATCATTGACGATTATTAACTTTGGTCCATTGGTTGAGGATTTTCTTTTATTTGACCGGTTTTCTGTGGTTCCTACTATTCCCCCCTCCGGAACCTCTTCTTCTTTCGGTTCTTCTTCTTCAGGTTCCTCTTCTTCCGGTTCCTCTTCTTTCGGTTCCGTTTCCTCTTCTTCCGGTTCTTCGGGAACTTGTGAATCTTGCCAATATATATTCGAATCTTCGTTATTATTAGGTGAGTCAATGAGATTTGTGCTAGAGGTAGACATCTATCACACAATATCAAACATATTAAGAGATTAATATATCACATAATATTTATATAGTTTCCAACAAAAATGTTAAGCAATCATTTTTAAAGAAAACACGGTCGAAGTCCAGACTCACTAATGCATCCTAACAAACTCGATAAGACACACTAATGCAAATTTTTCTGGTTCTCTAAGACCAACACTCTGATACCAACTGAAATGTCCCGTTCATATTGATTATAAACGTTCCATATTAATTGATTTCGTTGCGAGGTTTTGACCTCTATATGAGACGTTTTTGAAAGACTGCATTCATTTTTAAAACAACCATAAGCTTTATTTTATCAATAAAGGTTTTAAAAGCATTACGTAGATTATCAAATAATGATAATCTAAAATATACTGTTTACACATGACCATTACATAATGGTTTACAATAGAAATATATTACATCGACATATGTTCCTTGAATGCAGTTTTTACACAATATCATACAAACATGGACTCTAAATCTTGTCCTTATTTTAGTATGCAACAGCGGAAGCTCTTAGTATTCACCTGAGAATAAACATGCTTTAAACGTCAACAAAAATGTTGGTGAGTTATAGGTTTAACCTATATATATCAAATCGTAGCAATAGACCACAAGATTTCATATTTCAATACACATCCCATACATAGAGATAAAAATCATTCATATGGTGAACACCTGGTAACCGACATTAACAAGATGCATATATAAGAATATCCCCATCATTCCGGGACACCTTTCGGATATGATATAAATTTCGAAGTACTAAAGCATCCGGTACTTTGGATGGGGTTTGTTAGGCCCAATAGATCTATCTTTAGGATTCGCGTCAATTAGGGTGTCTATTCCCTAATTGTTAGATTACCAGGATTAATAAAAAGGGGCATATTCGATTTCGAAAATTCAACCATAGAATGTAGTTTCACGTACTTGTGTCTATTTTGTAAATCATTTATAAAACCTGCATGTATTCTCATCCCAAAAATATTAGATTTTAAAAGTGGGACTATAACTCACTTTCACAGATATTTCCTTCCTCGGAAATAAGACTTGGCCACGGATCGATTCACGAACCTATACAAATATGTACATATATATCAAAGTATGATCAAAATATAATTACAACCATTTTTATTATGTTTTAAAGATTTGAGTGTATTAAGTCAGCTGTCCTCGTTAATAACCTACAACTAGTTGTCCACAGTTAGATGTACAGAAATAAATCGATATATATTATCTTGAATCAATCCACGACCCAGTGTATACACGTCTCAGGCTAGATCACAACTCAAAGTATATATATATTTGGAATCAACCTCAACCCTGTATAGCTAACTCCAACATTACTGCATATAGAGTGTCTATGGTTGTTCCAAATAATATATATACGTAGGTCGATATAATATGTCAAAACATTTGCATATGTGTCTATGGTATCCCAAGATTACATAATATATTAGAATACATGTATAATACAATATAAGTTATCTTGGATATGATTTGTATAGATTTGTTAAACATTTCCCGTAGCTAAAAAGATCAAAAATATCCAATCTTGTTTTACCCATAACTTCTTCATTTTAAATCCGTTTTGAGTGAATCAAATTGCTATGGTTTCATATTGAACTCTAATTTAAGAATCCAAACATAAAAATTATAGGTTTATAGTCAGAAATTTAAGTTACATGTCAATTACTAAAGAGGTAGTCATTTCCGTCGAAAGAACGACATCTTGATGACCATTTTAAAAAACATACTTTCACTTTGAGTTTAACCAAGATTTTTGGATATAGTTTCATGTTCATATGAAAAATCATTTTCCCAGAAGAAAAACTTTTAAATCAAAGTTTATCATAGTTTTTAATTATCCAAACCAAAACAGCCCCCGGTTTCACTACGACGGCGTATATCCGATTTTATGGTGTTCATCGTGTTTTCAGGTTTTAAATCATTAAGTTAGCATATCATATAGATATAGAACATGTGTTTAGTTGATTTTAAAAGTCAAGTTAGAAGGATTAACTTTTGTTTGAGAACAAGTTTAGAATTAACTAAACTATGTTCTAGTGATTACAAGTTTAAACCTTCGAATAAGATAGCTTTATATTGTATGAATCGAATGATGTTATGAACATCATTGATAATGCTAAAAACGAACATATATTTCATAGCATTATGCCTCAAGAAAGACAAGCTTTTAGTTACAATTGTTCTATTTACAAGTGATATTCGTTTAAATAATAAAAGGTGAAGACAAAAGACAGATTCGACGAATTGAAGACGCAAACGACCAAAAAGCTCAAAAGTACAAAGTACAATCAAAGAGGTTCCAATTATTGATGTGAAACGTCTCAAAATTATAAGAGTACAAGATTCGAAATGCAAAATACAAGATATTAAATTGTACGCAAGGACGTTCGAAAATCCGGAATCGGGACCAGAGTCAACTCTCAACGCTCGATGCAACGAACTAAAAATTACAAGTCAACTATGTACATAAATATAATATAATATATAATTAATTCTTAAAATTAATATATATATTATATTATATTATATTATAAAAACCGTCGGCAGCTTAGGATCCTGGTTTGGTGAGCTGAAATTGTGGGTTCCGCACTCGCGGAGCTCTGAAGAGTAAAATCAACCGCACTCGCGGAGCATAGAATTCTATAAAAGCCCATGCAATTCGACGGTTTTGAGATACCTTTTATATTTTTATATATATTTTTCTTTCCCCATTTTTATGTATCAAGTATCACTCCAAATCGTAATCTCAATTTGTAATTTTAATTTTAAGTTAGTGATAATAATAAGGATCGATTAGTCGAATGTTTTAAGGTTTTGTAAGTCGAAACTCTGTCCGTGTACCACTACGCTAATAACACCCACTGTAAGTTATGTTTATGTTATTTTCATTAATGTCTCATAGCTAAGTTATTATTATGCTTATTTAATGCCGAAGTAATCATGATGTTGGGCTAAATACTAAAATTGGGTAATTGGGCTTTGTACCATAATTGGGGTTTGGACAAAAGAACGACACTTGTGGAAATTAGACTATGGGCTATTAATGGGCTTTATATTTGTTTAACTAAATGATACTACCTCCGTCTCACTACAAGTGTCCACTTACTTTTTGTACACAGTTTTAGAAAATCCCACTAACTCCATTCTCAACCAATCAAAAATCTTCTCTCTCCAGAATAACCTCTTCTCATTGGTTGAAACACAAAGTGGACACTTGAAATGGGACATCCCAAAATAGAAATGTGGACACTTGTGGTGGGACGGAGGGAGTAGTTTGTTAATTTTAATATAAAGATTTACAATTGGACATACCTATAAATAACCATATACACTCAATCGGACACGATGGGCGGGATATTTATATGTACGAATAATCGTTCATTTAACCGGACACGGGAATGGATTAATAATTAATAGACTTATTAAAACAGGGGTGAAATTATGTACAAGGACACTTGGCATAATTGATAACAAAGTATTAAAACCTTGGGTTACACGCAGTCGATAACCTGGTGTAATTATTAAACAAAGTATTAAAACCTTGTTACAGTTTAAGTCCCCAATTAGTTGGAATATTTGACTTCGGGTATAAGGATAATTTGACGAGGACACTCGCACTTTATATTTATGACTGATGGACTGTTATGGACAAAAACCAGACGGACATATTGAATAATCCAGGACAAAGAACAATTAACCCATGAGAATAAACTAAAATCAACACGTCAAACATCATGATTACGGAAGTTTAAATAAGCATAATTCCTTTATTTTCATATTTAATTGCACTTCTAATTATTGCACTTTTATTTATTATTATTGTATTTAATTGCACTTTTATTTATTGTCATTGTATTTAATTGCACTTTTAATTTTCGTACTCTTTAATTATCGTAATTTTATTTTATCGCACTTTTATTTATCGCAATTTCATTATCGTTATTTACTTTACACTTTAAATTAAGTCTTTTATTTATTTAATATTTTACATTAGGTTTTAACTGCGACTAAAGTATTAAAAATCGACAAACCGGTCATTAAACGGTAAAAACCCCCTTTTTATAATAATAATAATATTACTTATATATATATTTATATTTTTATAAATTAAAACTAATATAGCGTTAAGCTTTGTTTAAAAGATTTCTCTGTGGAACGAACCGGACTTACTAAAAACTGCACTACTGTACGATTGGGTACACTGCCTATAAGTGTTGTAGCAAGGTTTAGATATATCCATTCTATAAATAAATAAATATCTTGTGTAAAATTGTATCGTATTTAATAGTATTTTTCTAGTAAAATATAAGTTATTTCATATACGCCTCGCATAACATCAAGTATTTTTGGCGCCGCTGCCGGGGAACATAAACGCCGAAAGCGCAACGCTATATTTTAAAAAAAAAATATAAAAGTTTTTGTTAAGTTCTTTTTATAAAAATATAAGTTTTAAAAATAATAAAAATATAAAAATACAAAAAGAAAAAAAAATAATATATTTATATTTTAAAGAGTTTATAATATTTATAAAGTAAATAAGTATTTTTATTTTAGTTTTAAAATTAAATTTTTATTTAAGTTATATTTATATTTTTTATATTTTATAAAACAGAAAAAACAGAAAAAGTAATAAAAAAAATCTGAACCTGAACCCTCCGCGACTCGCGGAGCTTTTGAACTGGGACTAACCGCACTCGCGGAGGTCCTCTGACAGGTCAACATTGTACGCATTAATTACAATTTAGGGTTTTATTAATAATAATAATTATTGTTAACCCTAATTAGGTTTTAAATATTTAATTAATTTGTTTTAGTTTTAATTAATTTGTTTATTTAGTTTAATTAGTTTTATTAATTTATAAAATTAATACTTTTATAAAATAAATAATATAAAAATAATATTTTTTTAAAAAAAATTTTTGTACTTTTTACAACTTTAAGTATATTTTTTATATTTTGTACACCTTTTAATTGTTTTAGCGTAATTTTTGTATTTTTCGCTCATATTTAGTTTTAAGTCATAGTTTTTGCCATAGTTATTTTTACTTCTAGATTTTTAGGCTTTGTCGTAAAATCCCTTAAGTGCTTTTTCTTTAGACTAAGATTTAGGTGCTTTAGAATTTTGCGACGCCGTTTATATATTTTAGTCCCTTTTTAAGTTATTGCCATTTGGGATATAGTATTTCTTTTAAACTTTAATATTTTTAGACGCAACTTTTAATTCTTAGTTTTTAGTTCCTTTTTAAGTTTCGACGCGCTACTTTCTTATTTTTATTTTTCGACGCCTATTATTTTTCGCCTTTTTATTTTTCGACGTTTTTCGACGCGCTCTTTTTCTCTCTTATTTCTCGCCATTCTAGTTTTCAGGACTTAGAATTTTCTCTATTTCTTATCTAATATTTCTTTAAATTTCAAACAAAAAATTGTTTTAAGTGGTTAAATTGATAGACATCAAAATTTTCTGGTTCGTAGTAATAGTTGGATTTGTACGTGGACCGGGTTATTGGAGCCAAACAGTACTCAATTATATTGAGACCAAACGAATCCTGCCCCTCTACTGCATCTTTTGGCTATTCGAAACGTGGGCAAAATCAGAAAAGTCTATTAATTGGATAACTTATATAATTTTTCTTTCTTTTTAAAAACTAATAGGATATTCAGTGAATGCACCGAGCAAAACGTTCACCACCTTTTGTACGTTCACCACCTGTAACTCGATCAAGACATCTAGCAAATATTGTCGCCGTTGATTTTTCTTTAGAATCGTCATCCAGTCGACCAAGTACTCCAATTCAAATTTCCGATAATCCATTTTTTGAACCCGACCTCACAATTGAGAATCCGGAGAATATTCAGGGACAATTCATAGATCCTGAACCACTAATCTTTCCTCTGGAACCACCAATCATTCAAACAGAGATTGTTGAGGAACGAACCATTAAATCAGAATCCTCTAGTGATTCAGATTCAGCAAATTCAATCATGGAAAATCTGGAACCTCTAAGTATGGAAGACCGAATGAGAGCTAAACGCACTGGCCAAGGTCACGCAATTACTCAACCTGACATTAATGCGCCAGATTATGAAATCAAAGGACAAATTCTACATATGGTGACTAATCAATGCCAATTTAGTGGTGCGCTGAAGGAAGATCCAAATGAACATCTTCGTACCTTTAATAGGATCTGCACTCTATTTAAAATAAGAGAAGTTGAAGATGAACAGATATATCTCATGTTATTTCCCTGGACTTTAAAGGGAGAAGCCAAAGATTGGTTAGAATCGTTACCTGAAGGGGCGATTGATACATGGGACGTTTTAGTTGAAAAATTTCTTAAACAATTCTTTCCGGTATCTAAAGCCGTAAGACTTCAAGGAGAAATTGTTACGTTCACACATAAACCAAATGAAACTCTATATGAAGCATGGACAAGATTTTGAAAATTATTGAGAGGATGTCCGCAACATGGTTTAGACACTTGTCAAATAGTACAAATATTCTACCAAGGATGCGACATCACTATAAGGAAAGACATAGACATAGCAGCTGGTGGTTCCATTATGAAGAAAACAGAAACTGATGCTTATAAAATTATTGATAACACTGCTTCCCACTCACATGAGTGGCACCAAGAAAAAGATATCGTTAGATCATCTAAAGCAGCTAGAGCCGATTCTAGCCATGACTTAGATTCCATTTCCGCAAAGATAGATATTGTCGAGAGACGAATGGAAAAGATGACTAAGGATATCCACTCAATACGAATTAGTTGTGAGCAGTGTGGAGGACCACATTTTACAAAAGATTGTCTCAGTATTAAACTAACAATGGAACAAAGGGAGAATGTTTCATATCTAAACCAAAGGCCTGGAAATAATTATCAGAATAATTATCAACCGCCAAGACCGATCTACAATCAAAATCAGAATTATAATCGAAATATTCCATACAACAACCAACAAGGTCCTAGCAATCAACAAGTATCCAATAATACTTACAATCAGCAAAGACCTAATTTTCAAAACAAACCACCACAAACCGATGATAAAAAGCCAAATTTAGAAGATATGATGACGAAGCTAGTTGAATCTCAAACGCAGTTTTTCACATCTCAGAAACAAACCAATGAACAAAATGCTCAAGCATTTAGAAATCAACAAGCTTCTATTCAAAATTTGGAACAAGAAGTAAGTAACCTAGCAAGGTTAATAGGTGAAAGAAAACCGGAAAGTCTACCTAGTGATACAAATGCTAACCCCCGGAATGAAACAGCTAAAGCCATTACCACAAGAAGTGGTATTACACTTAAACCACCTGAAATATCTGTAATTTCTGATGAAGCTATCCCTACTCAACAAGAACCACAACCTGAACAAGATAAGGAAAAAGAACCGGTAGTTGAAAAGGTTAATGAAGATAACACAGTTAAGACTAAACCTTATGTTAAACCATACCAACCACCACTTCCTTACCCGAGTAAAATGAGAAAAGAGAGACTTGAAGCCGAGCAATCCAAATTCTTGGATATGTTTAAATAGATAAATGTAAATCTTCCTTTCATTGATGTGATTTCAGGAATGCCTAGATATGCTAAATTTCTGAAAGATCTAATCACGAATAGAAAGAAAATGGAAGAACTCTCGGCTGTTACTATGAATGCTAATTGTTCTGCAGTGCTGTTGAATAAGATACCAGAAAAACTATCTGATCCAGGAAGTTTCACAATTCCATGTTTTCTGGGTAGTCTTAGTTCAATAGAAGCATTGGCAGACTTAGGTGCTAGTATAAATTTAATGCCGTATTCACTATACGCTAAACTAGACCTTGGAGAATTGAAACTAACAAGAATAAGTATACAACTAGCCGATCGATCAATAAAATATCCTAGAGAGATAATGGAAAACATGCTAGTTAAAGTTGGTACTTTAGTATTTCCAGTAGATTTTGTTGTTCTGGACATGGAAGAAGATTCTCAAGTTCCTCTCATATTAGGAAGACCATTCTTAAACACGGCTAAAGCAATGATAGATGTGTTTGGTAAGAAACTAACCCTAAGTATAGAGGACGAGAGTGTTACCTTTTCAGTTGATAGAGCAATGCAACAACCGCAATCTGCAGATGATACATGTTATTATATTCAAACTATAAAATCACATGCAGAATTGTTAGAAGAATTTCCAGAATTACAAGGAACAGGAGAATGTTCTTTAGGAGAAGGAACTGAACCAATTGATGAAACTGAAATGTTAGCTACACTTATTGCTAATGGATATGAACCAATAACAGAAGAAATTCAAATGCTAAAAGAAGAAGACAGATATCGATATAAATCATCGATAGAAGAACCACCGACATTAGAGTTAAAGCCACTTCCAAATCATTTGGAATATGCTTATTTACATGGTGAATCTGAATTACCCGTAATAATATCGTCTTCTCTTACTGAAAATGAAAAATCTCAACTCATTTCTGTGTTGAAAGCTCATAAACCAGCTATTGCATGGAAGATTCATGACATTAAAGGAATAAGTCCTTCGTATTGCACACATAAAATCCTTATGGAAGAAGGTCATAAAACGTATGTGCAACGCCAACGAAGACTAAATCCTAATATGCAAGATGTTGTTAAGAAAGAAATTATTAAACTGCTTGATGCAGGTTTAATTTATTCAATTTCTGATAGTCCATGGGTAAGCCCAGTTCAATGCGTGCCTAAGAAGGGTGGCATGACTGTCATTACAAATGAGAAAAATGAGCTTATTCCTACTAGGACTGTAACATAATGGCGTGTTTTTATTGATTATAGAAAATTAAATGACGCCACCAGAAAAGATCACTTTCCCTTACCTTTTATTGATCAAATGTTGGAAAGATTAGCCGGAAATAGTTACTATTGTTTTCTTGATGGTTTTTCCGGATATTTTCAAATTCCAATAGCACCCGAGGATCAAGAGAAAACCACATTCACGTGCCCTTATGGTACTTTTGCTTACAAACGCATGCCATTTGGACTTTGCAACGCCCCTGCAACCTTTCAAAGGTGCATGATGGCGATCTTTCACGACATGATAGAAGAATGCATGGAAGTTTTCATGGATGACTTTTCAGTCTTCGGTGATACTTTTGAATCATGTTTAGTTAATCTTGAACGAATGCTTATTAGATGTGAACAATCAAATCTAGTTCTTAATTGGGAGAAATGCCATTTCATGGTTAAAGAAGGCATCGTTCTTGGACATAAAATTTCAAAGGAAGGAATTGAAGTGGATAGAGCTAAAGTAGATGTAATTGATAAACTTCCACATCCCACCAATATTAGAGGAGTTAGGAGTTTTCTAGGGAATGCCAGTTTTTACCGACGTTTCATAAAAGATTTTTCTAAAATTGCCACTCCTATGAATAAACTCCTAGAAAAGGATGCTCCATTCATCTTTTCAGATGAATGCATTAAATCTTTTAATATTCTTAAAGAGAAACTCACTAATGCGCCGATCATGATAACTCCAAATTGGAATTTACCGTTTGAACTAATGTGATATGCAAGTGATTTTGCAATGGGAGCCGTTTTAGGACAAAGGATTGAAAAACGATTACAACCTATATATTATGCTAGTAAAACGTTACAAGGAGCACAAACAAATTACACAACTACTGAAAAAGAACTCCTTGCTATTGTCTTTGCTTTTGACAAATTTCGATCATATCTCGTTCTAGCTAAAACGGTGGTCTATACCGACCATTCTGCTCTTAGATACCTATTTTCAAAACAAGATGCTAAACCAAGATTAATCCGTTTGATCTTACTCTTACAAGAGTTCGATATTGAAATCCGAGATAAAAAGGGAGCAGAAAATCTCGCAGCTGATCATCTTTCTCGTCTTGAAAATCCTGAATTAGAAGTTCTAAATGAATCGGCTATACAAGACAACTTTCCTGATGAATATCTATTGAAGATAGATTATAATGAAATTACATGGTTTGCAGACTATGCAAACTATTTAGTATGTGGATTCCTTGAAAAAGGATTGTCGTACCAAAAACGAAAGAAATTCTTTAGTGATATAAAACATTAATTCTGGGAAGATCCACATTTGTTTAAAAGTTGTCCAGATGGAATAATACGCCGATGTGTATTCGGAGATGAAGCTAGTAAAATTTTAAACCATTGTCACACAGGACCAACAGGAGGGCATTATGGGCCTCAACTCACAGCAAGAAAAGTTTATGATGCTGGATTCTATTGGCCTACAATTTACAAAGACGCGCACCTTCTTTGCAAATCCTGTGATGCATGTCAAAGGGCCGGAAAAATAAGTCAACGTGATGAAATGCCACAAAATGTCATTCAAGTATGTGAAGTATTTGACATTTGGGGTATTGACTTTATGGGTCCATTTTCAAAATCTCATAATAATCTCTACATTCTCGTTGCCATTGATTATGTATCTAAATGGGCGGAAGCACAAGCTCTCCCAACTAACGATGCACGAGTTGTAGTCAACTTTTTAAAACGTCTTTTTGCAAGGTTTGGAACACCGAAAGCTTTAATAAGTGATCGGGGAACTCATTTCTGTAACAATCAACTTGAGAAAGTTCTTAAAAGATATGGAGTAACTCATAAAATCTCCACCGCATATCATCCACAGACAAGTGGACAAGTTGAAAATACCAACCGAGCTTTAAAACGTATTTTAGAGAAAACCGTAGGATCAAATCCGAAGGAATGGTCCATTAAATTGGAGGATGCACTCTGGGCTTTTAGAACAGCCTACAAAACTCCAATTGGAACCACACCTTTCAGACTCGTCTACGGAAAAGCATGTCATCTTCTAGTAGAAATTGAACACAAAGCATTTTGGGCTTTGAAGACATGTAATCTTGATTTACATGAAGCTGGACGTCTACGGTTAAGTCAATTAAACGAATTAGAAGAATTAAGACATGAAGCATACGAAAATTCATTGATCTATAAGGAAAGAACGAAGAAATGACATGATAAAAGAATTAGAAGTTCCAAAGAATTTAAAGAAGGAGACAAAGTTCTTCTTTTCAATTCACGATTCAAGCTATTTCCTGGAAAATTGAAATCAAGATGGTCTGGACCATTCATAGTCAAAAGAGTTTTCCCATACGGAACAGTAGAATTAATAAATTCAAATGGGATTGAATTTAAAGACATGTAATCTTGATTTACATGAAGCTGGACGTCTACGGTTAAGTCAATTAAACGAATTAGAAGAATTAAGACATGAAGCATACGAAAATTCATTGATCTATAAGGAAAGAACGAAGAAATGACATGATAAAAGAATTAGAAGTTCCAAAGAATTTAAAGAAGGAGACAAAGTTCTTCTTTTCAATTCACGATTCAAGCTATTTCCTGGAAAATTGAAATCAAGATGGTCTGGACCATTCATAGTCAAAAGAGTTTTCCCATACGGAACAGTAGAATTAATAAATTCAAATGGGATTGAATTTAAGGTTAATGGTCACAGAGTTAAACATTACATATATAGTCCAATGGAAGTTGACAACGAAGTTAATCACAATTTCGACACCACAGCTAACTAAGTGTGGGGAGAATCAAGTCTTTAAAGGATAATATGTATTTCTGTTAGAGTTAGATTTTCTGTTTTCGTGTAGTTCTCGAAAATGGAACCCGAATGGTCTTTCCCTAGCTGACCCTAAAGAACTAGTCTTCTCCCCCCATTCTGAATTTTTATTTTTTTTAGGTTTTACGAGATGAAGACTTCCTGTGAATTAAACCATGGTCTAATGCTACACGCTTTGATCACTAAACGTAATAATGACACACTTCAAAGTGAAATAGTATCATTAATCAGAGGTAAATTGGACGGAGTAAGAAAAGAATCCAGATGCGAAAATAATAAGTTACAATTTGGTAAAGGAAAATCAAAATCCGCAGCGAAAAGAAGAGCATGACACCTTGAAAGATGTCACAAATGCGAAAAATGGTCACACGAAGGTAAATGTTCAAATAATCCAACCTATTCAAACACCGAATTTGTTACTTTATGCAGAGATGGACCGTTCATATGTTTAGAAGAAAAAACACTGAATGCTCGAGGTTACACCTATGTAGCTATGGAAAATCAATTAGTCCGAATATCTTATGAGTGGGATAGAGCATATCACTAAGAATACTATCTCACAGATAAGTTTGTACAGTTTTTATTTTTATTTTTATTTTTAACCTTTTGATAATAAACGATAATTTGTTCGCTATAAAGTATTAAATTGGTATTCGATAAAATTAGGTCTTGCAACCGAAATTATTGATATCATACAAAAATTTATTACATCACTGCGAAATTTACCGTTTATTCTTAAGATATAAATATCTTTAATCAATCAACCCAAAATATTTCAAAAATTCGTCATGAGTTAAACTAGGTTATAAAACCGAAATTACTTTACCGAAAAGAGGGGCGTATATTTTTGATAATATTTGATTGATTAAAGTGGGATAAAAGACCAAAAAGATTTTTAATTTTATTTTTACCATGTTTTTAAAATAAATATTTAAAAATTAAATTAATATTGTGAACTTTTTAAAATCAATATATTTAAGTTTGTAAAATATTTGAAAAAATTAATATTTTTAAGTTTGTATGTATAAAAACAAAAATATAATATAAGTTTAGTGTGAATCTTTAAATTTTATTAATATGAATTTTTAAAGTTATATATTTTTAAATTTAAGTTTGGTGTGAATTTAAAAACAAAAAATTTACTTTATTTCGCTAAGTTAAAAATTGATTTCTAAAAATTCGTCGTGAGTTGAAGACTAGGTCGTTGAACCGAAATTGCTTTACCCGAGGGAGGGACGAGAACTTTTATTATCATTATTTTTAATCTTATTGAACTAAAGTATGCCAAAAACATTAAAAAAAAAAACCTCCAAAAATCTTTGCTTTTAAAACAATGTTTTAAAATGACAAAATTTTAAATTTGGCCGAGGGACGGACTAGGACATCGTTCCGAAACAACCTCGTCCTAAATAAAAGGAAAAACAAAATTTTAAATTTAATTTATGTTTTATTAGTATAAGGTTTTATATAAAAAAAAATCACCGCCACTCGCGGAGGTTTAAATGGCCCCACCACCGCACTCGCGGAGGTCAAAAAAAAAACCAAAACCATATCTGGTCGAACAGACCAGTCCCCTTCACCACCACACCCATTTTCCACGAAAAACACACACAAAAACCTCTCAAAATTGAAATTTTTCACCAAAAATCGTCAAGGAATTACTCAAGGAAATCGGAAAATTTCTACACCTAAACACCATTTAATCCGAATTTTTAGTGTTCTTGAACAATTTCATACCTAATTCGATTTTGATGCTTTCTAGTGTAATAATGCTTAAATTGTTTGTGTATTATGCTTGTATAACCTAGATTGATGCTATTTAACATGATTAGAAGCTTTGAACTTCAATTTTTGAATAATCTAGGGTTTGTGTTCTTGAGCAAAATTAGGACTTTTTGATATAAACAGGTTATGGCCGAATTCTGTTGTTAGTTTATGCTAAATTGAGTAGTGTAACATGTTTAGGTTGCTAAATGATCAAAACTTTGATCCTAAACATGATTTATGAAGATTAAAGTGGACTTTTTGAACCAAAATTGCATGAACTTGATTTAATTGATATGAATGTCATGAGGAACTTATTTAATTGTTATAATGATTGTTTTTGACATGTTTTAAAAGATAAATGCGAAGGAACTTTGTATAAATTTTCATATATGTATATTTGTAAAAGTGTAGAATTGTTAATATTTTGAAAATGTGTATAGAGTTTAATGTGGATTAAACATATCATTGTAATTGTTTAGATTTATGACTTTGCTAAAACTAATGCATATTTGGATGCGCAAAAATTGTGTTTGATATATTTTGCAGACTGAAAGGGGTGAATCTTCATCCCAGGCTCGCAATGCTCCTCCGGAAGATGCAGATCAACAGGAAATTAATAACCAATACCGACAAGATATGCCTCACCCAATTGTTTCATATTCAAACATTCATGAGGCAGATTTACATCCGAATTTGAGATTTGATAGATATTGGATAGACTATCCAAAATATCAAAAGAACCTGCACAACCTTGTGTCTAATAATGTTGAGGTACCCAGAGTTATAGATTGGGAACCATTAGAGGTAGTGGAATTGGCCGAGTCAATCAGGGAATTACTTACTCAAAGGTATGGTAATTCTACTTTTAGTGATTGGGTACGTTTATTCAACATGCGTAGACCTGTGTATAGAGAATGGTGTATAGAGTTATTATGTACTATTGAAATAAATGATCGGGTAGATACTTTAACCGTTCGTAGTTTTCTTAGATTTTTATTAGGAGGGGAGATGCGCCATATGTCTTTACTAGATATGGCTCGGGCTTTACGTATATATACGCCCGAGGAGCTAGCATCTTATGATTGTCAGAGGTTAATAGTTTATGGTAGGAGGGTGGATGAGAATTTTGATACGAATGACGTATGGAGTAGGATGACTAGCCATCGTCGATTTCAGGGGGGATTATACTCTTATCTTGATATTGATAGAGCTGAATTAAGAGTAATCTATAGGTTTTTAGCCAATTCGATTACACAACGAGGTAAGAATAAGGAAAAGGTAAATGAACAGGATTTGTTTTACCACATGTGTATTCGAGACCCACAGAGCGCTGTAAGTATACCTTTTTGTGTGGGTTATTATTTATTGACTATGGTTAGGGGTATGAGGCGTGGTAGCATAATAGGAGGTGGTATATTTATTACTTTAATTGCTGAATATCTCGGTGTGGATAGAAGTCGGGGGGAATATTAATGGCAGAACCAGAACCCCGCGATAGAATAGATTTACGTGTTTATCATGGTGCTAAGGTCTTAAAAAAACGAAACAACACGGCAGCACGTTATGATGGCAGGCATCCACAGGTTGAGAGAGATCAACAGCAAGGTCAACCGGGAGGAGGTAATCCAATGACGGAAATGCAAATTTTTATGTCTCGACCCGAGTATGAAATGGCTAAACAAAAAGCATTTTAAGATTGGCAGTATCATCAAAGCCAAATCATAAGTCATTGTACACACGTAGGTAGAAACTACATTTCTACCGTTATGCCCGAATTTGCTCCTTGGACATTAGAGAGCCGACCACCATATCCTACATATGACCCAGCCGAAGCATTTTACAGCATCTATGGATACGCTTGGGACCCATACTGGAACCATCCTCCTCATTCGTAATTTTCTATTTTTGTTTATTTTATTGTAATGTTACTAATTCTTAATTTTCTTATTTCTTATTTCTTATTTTATTATTATAATAGCTTTTATAATTTTCTAACTTTATTAGATTTTAATAATTTTTGAATGTGGTGTGAAAACCCAACTTCAGAAATATGTATATATGTGTTTGTAGTTTATCTCATGTACAAAACAGGGTAAAACAGCGCATTTTCGAAGACTGGCATTAAGTTCAGCAAAAGCTATTAATTTTAACGACGAAACGAAAATACAAATGTGATGTACCAACAGACGGAATGAACAAATGATGTGCACCATTTATCATTCAGCAAACAAACGCCAATATGTTTGGAAACTTTGGTAAAATTTAATCATTTTTCTACGCTAATCACCCTCAATAATTTAAATTGTTACTGATTTCTTGCAAATGAGGGCATTGCAAGATTTTAAGTGTGGGAAGGAGTTAAATTCTTTCGGATTTTTAAATTTTTTAACTTAAACACTTAGTTACCATTAAAAATACTAGTAACATAGTAGTTGTATTAGAATCTAGTGCTCTCTGATAACAAAGAAAAGCCCTAGTCTTATATACTGACTACCCAAATATAGTAAAATTTTTCAAAATTTTCAATTAAATGAACTCAAAATCATGTTTATACATATTTATGAACGATAAAACTAGGTGTTAACATCGAAATTATTGTTACCTCGGAAAGGACATAAATTGAGAAACAAACCAAAATGTTAGAATTCATTTAAAATAGAATAGAGGACAATAAAAAGGCAAATAAAAGAAAATAAAAGCCAAGTGTGGGAAAATTTACCAAGTTATCTTAAACATATGTCACATATTTCTGTAACAAATAATTGAAGATACTTTTGCTTTGGACTAAACTAAACAGTTTTACCCGATTTATTATAATATATTTGAAAGAAAGATGGATCTACACGATAAATCAATTCCATCGTTAAAAGGAAGTAAAGTCTTCCGAAAAAGAAACGCGCTTCTTGATTTAGGTCATGAAGTTGTCGTCCAGACCAGCTGTAGGTTGACGAAAAACCTAGAAGAGTCATCTCTAAAATCAGCAGGAAATCCACGGACCTCAGCATCAAACAGGGTCGCCAAGTGGTCAGACTTATCCTAACCATGAGAGGATCTGTCTTGTAAAATGGGGAGGACGCCGTGCAAATTAGCTGGATAAGACTAATGAATCAGATCCCCAGAAAGGATAATCTCCTTAAAGATCAAAAATCAGCTTTTAAGCCTGATATTACTCAATCCTAGAGATGGACCTTAAAGATTGAGAATTACAAACTCATGGAATTCGATGATATCTAAACTCGAGCTTGAACGAGAAAATATTTTGATCAAAATTACAAACCGATTTGTTTTCTGAAAATCCATTTTCAATGCGTTCATTACCATTGAACGTAAAATCCTAGAAATTAACCTGGAATTTATTAGGTCACCTGAACTAAATCGGGTGTCAACCGTAAGAACGGTGGTTGCATAGCATGGTCAAAGACAGGACCTTGTGCCAGACCAAAGAAAAATTATAAGGGTGAGCTTTACTATTGCTCCTACCAAGGATAATAATTGCATCCGACAAGTTATAGACCAAAAACTTAACCGCATGTCAGGGGACATTGCCTTAACAGCTGCTTGTTCAACGCTTTCCTTTACAACCGGACGGTAGTTTACCGAAAGGTAATATACGGAGCAAATATACTGGACGTGTTGTTTTCCCAATACAAGGTTAGCAAGTGGGTGACACAAAACCTTAAGTTTTGAGCTAAAAATTTCAAATATGAAACCCACCAAACCCACAAAAAGAATTTGCAAACACCGGTGAAGGGTTATCCCGGAAAACTTATCTAGGGTAAAAGCTAGATTTAATTTTCAAAAGATCAAATGTTTTCATAAAGATCCAATTTCCTTAATGGATCTAAATTTTCATAGTCATGTGAGACTGTAAACCACATCGTTACTACCATTGTTCATATCGCCGTATAGAAATCACTGATGTACAAAGTGTGAAGAATAAAGAAGTGATTCTAGTATATTTTAAGACTATATTGCTTGAGGACAAGCAACGCTCAAGTGTGGGAATATTTGATAATGCTAAAAACGAACATATATTTCATAGCATTATCCCTCAAGAAAGACAAGCTTTTAGTTGCAATTGTTCTATTTACAAGTGATATTCGTTTAAATAATAAAAGGTGAAGACAAAAGACAGATTCGACGAATTGAAGACGCAAACGACCAAAAAGCTCAAAAGTACAAAGTACAATCAAAGAGGTTCCAATTATTGATGAGAAACTTCTCAAAATATAAGATATTAAATTGTACGCAAGGACGTTCAAAAATTCGGAACCAGGACCAGAGTCAACTCTCAACGCTCGACGCAACGGACTAAAAATTACAAGTCAACTATGCACATTAATATAATATAATATATAATTAATTCTTAAAATTAATATATATATTATATTATATTATAAAAACCGTCGGCAGCTTAGGATCCTGGTTTGGTGAGCTGAAATTGTGGGCTCCGCACTCGCGGAGCTCTGAAGAGTAAAATCAACTGCACTCTCGGAGCATAGAATTCTATAAAAGCCCATGCAATTCGACGGTTTTGAGATACCTTTTATATTTTTATATATATTTTTCTATATATTTTACTTTCCCCATTTTTATGTATCAAGTATCACTCCAAATCGTAATCTCAATTTGTAATTTTAATTTTAAGTTAGTGATAATAATAAGGATCGATTAGTCGAATGTTTTAAGGTTTTGTAAGTCGAAACTCTGTCCATGTACCACTACGCTAATAACACCCACTGTAAGTTATGTTTAAGTTATTTTCATTAATGTCTCGTAGCTAAGTTATTATTATGCTTATTTAATGCCGAAGTAATCGTGATGTTGGGCTAAATACTAAAATTGGGTAATTGGGCTTTGTACCATAATTGGGGTTTGGACAAAAGAACGACACTTGTGGAAATTAGACTATGGGCTATTAATGGGCTTTATATTTGTTTAACTAAATGATAGTTTGTTAATTTTAATATAAAGATTTACAATTGGACATACCTATAAATAACCAAATACACTCAATCGGACACGATGGGCGGGATATTTATATGTACGAATAATCGTTCATTTAACCGGACACGGGAATGGATTAATAATTAATAGACTTATTAAAACAGGGGTGAAATTATGTACAAGGACACTTGGCATAATTGATAACAAAGTATTAAAACCTTGGGTTACACGCAGTCGATAACCTGGTGTAATTATTAAACAAAGTATTAAAACCTTATTACAGTTTAAGTCCCCAATTAGTTGGAATATTTGACTTCGGGTATAAGGATAATTTGACGAGGACACTCGCACTTTATATTTATGACTGATGGACTATTATGGACAAAAACCAGATGGACATATTGAATAATCCAGGACAAAGAACAATTAACCCATGGGAATAAACTAAAATCAACACGTCAAACATCATGATTACGGAAGTTTAAATAAGCATAATTCCTTTATTTTCATATTTAGTTGCACTTCTAATTATTGCACTTTTATTTATTGTTATTGTATTTAATTGCACTTTTATTTATTGTCATTGTATTTAATTTCACTTTTAATTTTCGTACTCTTTAATTATCGTAATTTTATTTTATCGCACTTTTATTTATCGCAATTTCATTATCGTTATTTACTTTACGCTTTAAATTAAGTCTTTTATTTATTTAATATTTTACATTAGGTTTTAACTGCGACTAAAGTTTTAAAAATCGATAAACCGGTCATTAAACGGTAAAAACCCCCCTTTTTATAATAATAATATTACTTATATATATATTTGTATTTTTATAAATTAAAACTAATATAGCGTTAAGCTTTGTTTAAAAGATTTCCCTGTGGAACGAACCGGACTTACTAAAAACTGCACTACTGTACGATTAGGTACACTGCCTATAAGTGTTGTAGCAAGGTTTAGGTATATCCATTCTATAAATAAATAAATATCTTGTGTAAAATTGTATCGTATTTAATAGTATTTTTCTAGTAAAATATAAGTTATTTCATATACGCCTCGCATAACATCAATCATTACCACCTCAAGTTTTCTGGATAAAACTACTGGAAATGAAAAAAATGGATCTAGCTTCAAAGGATCCTTGGATGGCTTGAAAGTTCTTGAAGCAGAATCATGACACGAAAACAGTTCAAGTAAGATTTACACTCGAAATAAGATTGTTATAGTTGTAGAAATTGAATCAAAGTTTGAATATGAATATTACCTTGAATTAGAAAGATAACTTACTGTAAATAACAAAGGTTCCTTGATCTTAGATGATTACTTAGAATGGATTAGAAAGCTTGGAAGTAAACTTGCAAACTTGGTAGTATTCTTGATTTTTATGAAACTATACATATGGAATTTATGAAGAACACTTAGAACTTGAAGATGGAACTTGAGAGAGATCAATTAGATGAATAAAATTGAAGAATGAAAGTGTTTGTAGGTGTTTTTGGTCGTTGGTATATGGATTAGATATAAAGGATATGTAATTTTGTTTTCATGTAAATAAGTCATGAATGATTACTAATATTTTTGTAATTTTATGAGATATTTCATACTAGTTGCCAAATGATGGTTCCCACATATGTTAGATGACTCACATGGGCTGCTAAGAGCTAATCATTGGAGTATATATACTAATAGTACATACATCTAAAAGTTGTGTATTGTACGAGTACGAATACGGGTGCATACGAGTAGAATTGTTGATGAAACTGAACGAGGATGTAATTGTAAGCATTTTTGTTAAGTAGAAGTACTTTGATATGTGTATTGAAGTATTTAAAAAGTGTAAGAATACATATCAAAACACAACATGTATATACATTCTAATGGAGTCGTTAAGTCTTCGTTACTAGTTACATGTAAGTGTTGTTTTGAAACCTTTAAGTTAACGATCTCAATTAATGTTGTAAACCCAATGTTTATTATATCAAATGAGATGTTAAATTATTATATTATCATGATATTATGATGTATGAATATATTTTAATAGGATATATACATTAAAATATCGTTACAACGATAATCGTTACATATATGTCTCGTTTCGTAATTCTTGAGTTAGTAGTCTTGTTTTTACATATGTAGTTCATTGTTAACACACGTAATGATATATTTAAATATCATTTTATAATGTTAAATATAGTGTATCAATATCTTAATATGATACATATGTATTTAGTAGACGTTATCATAACGATAATCGTTATATATGAAACTTATTTCATTTAATCAAGTCTTAACAAGTTTGATTGCTTAACACGTTAGAAACATTTAGTCATGTAAATATTAATCTCAATTAATATATATAAACATGGAAAAGTTCGGGTCACTACACTATGGTTTCATAATGAACTGAAATTTATGAAACTAAACAGAAAAAGTATAAGTTTTTAGTCAGAAATACATGTTACAAGTCATTTTTTAAAGAGGTAGTCATTTCCGTCGAAAGAACGACATCTTGATGACCATTTTGAAAAACATACTTTCACTTTGAGTTTAACCATGATTTTTGGATATAGTTTCATGTTCATAAGAAAAATAATTTTCCCAGAAGAAAAACTTTTAAATCAAAGTTTATCATAGACTTTAATTATCAAACCCAAAACAGCCCGCGTGTTACTACAACGGCGTATGTCCGGTTTTACGGTATTTTTTGTGTTTCCAGGTTTTAAATCATTAAGTTAGCATATCATATAGATATAGAACATGTGTTTAGTTGATTTTAAAAGACAAGTTAGAAGGATTAACTTTATTTTCGAACAAGTTTAGAATTAACTAAACTATATTCTAGCGATTACATGTTCAAATCTTCTAATAAGATAGTTTTATATATATGAATTGAATAATGTTATGAACATCATTACTACCTCAAGTTTATTAGGTAAACCTACTGGAAGTGATAAAAATTGATCTATCTTCAAAGGATTCTTGGATGGCTTGAAAGTTCTTGAAGTAGAATCATGACACGAAAACAAGTTCAAGTAAGATTATCACTCGAAATAAGATTGTTATAGTTATAGAAATTGAACCAAAGTTTGAATATGAGTATTACCTTAAATTAAAAAGATATATTACTATAAATAAAAAAGATTTTTTGAGATTGGATGATCACTTGAAATGGATTAGAAAGCTTGGAAGTAGACTTGTAAACTTGAGAGTATTCTTGATTTTATGAAACTAGAACTTATAGAATTTATGAAGAACACTTAGAACTTGAAGATAGAACTTGAGAGCGATCAATTAGATGAATAAAATTGAAGAATGAAAGTGTTTTTAGGTTTTTTTGGTCGTTGGTATATGGATTAGATATAAAGGATGTGTAAGTTTGTTTTCATGTAAATAATTCATGAATGATTTATAATATTTTTTGTAATTTTGTGAGATATTTCATGCTAGTTGCCAAATGATGGTTCCCACATGTTTAATGACTCACATGGGCTGCTAAGGAGCTGATCATTGAAGTATATATACCAATAGTATATACATCTAGAAGTTGTGTATTGTACGAGTACGAATACGGGTGCATACGAGTAGAATTGTTGATGAAAATGAATAAGGATGTAACTGTAAGCATTTTTGTTAAGTAGAAGTACTTTGATATGTGTCTTGAAGTCTTTCAAAAGTGTACAAATACATCTTAATACATTACGTGTATATACATTTTAACTGAGTCGTTAAGTCATCGTTAGTCGTTACATGTAAGTGTTGTTTTGAAACCTTTAAGTTAACGATCTCATTTAATGTTGTTAACCCATTGTTTATTATATCTAATGAGATGTTAAATTATTACATTATAATGATATTATGATGTATGAATATATCTTAATATGATATATATACATTAAAATGTCGTTACAACGATAATCGTTACATATATGTCTCGTTTCGAAATCCTTAAGTTAGTAGTCTTGTTTTTACATATGTAGTTCATTGTTAACACACTTACTGATATACTTAATTATCATTTTATCATGTTAAACATAGTGTATCTATATCTTAATATGATTCATATGTATTTAGTAAGACGTTGTTATAACGATAATCGTTATATATATCGTTTCGAGTTTCTTAATTCAATAATCTCATTTTTATGTATATCACTCATTGTTAATACACTTAGTAAGATACTTACTTATCAT
Source organism: Rutidosis leptorrhynchoides (assembly GCF_046630445.1). Classification (NCBI taxonomy): domain Eukaryota; kingdom Viridiplantae; phylum Streptophyta; class Magnoliopsida; order Asterales; family Asteraceae; genus Rutidosis; species Rutidosis leptorrhynchoides. The sequence goes on along the minus strand of NC_092335.1, from coordinate 520,864,683 downwards.
AATCTCATGTTAACCATATATATCCATATATATCCATATATATATATATATATATATATCATGTAGTTTTTACAAGTTTTTAACGTTCGTGAATCGCCGGTCAACTTGGGTGGTCAATTGTCTACATGAAACTCATTTCAATTAATCAAGTCTTAACAAGTTTGATTGCTTAACATGTTGGAAACATTTAATCATGAGAATATAGTTTTAATTTAATATATAATCATGGAAAAGTTCGGGTCACTACAGTACCGACCCGTTAAATAAATTTCGTCCCGAAATTTTAAGCGGTTGAAGGTGTTGACGCATCTTCTGGAAATAAGTGCGGGTATTTCTTCTTTATCTGGTCTTCACGTTCCCAGGTGAACTCGGGTCCTCTACGAGCATTCCATCGAACCTTAACAATTGTATCTTGTTTTGCTTAAGCCTTTTAACCTCGCGATCCATTATTTCGATGGGTTCTTCGATGAATTGAAGTTTTTCATTGATTTGGATTTCGTCTAGCGGAATAGTGAGATCTTCTTTAGCAAAACATTTCTTCAAATTCGAGACGTAGAAAGTGTTATGTACATCCGCGAGTTGTTGAGGTAACTCAAGTCGGTAAGCTACTGGTCCGACACGATCTATAATCTTGAATGGCCCGATGTATCTTGGATTTAGTTTCCCCCGTTTACCAAATCGAACAACACCTTTCCAAGGTGAAACCTTAAGCATGACCATCTCTCCAATTTCAAATTCTATATCTTTTCTTTTAATGTCCGCGTAGCTCTTTTGTCGACTTTAGGCGGTTTTTAACCGTTGTTGAATTTGAATGATCTTCTCGGTAGCTTCTTGAATTATATCCGAACCCGTAATTTGTCTATCCCCAACTTCACTCCAACAAATCGGAGACCTGCACTTTCTACCATAAAGTGCCTCAAACGGTGCCATCTCAATACTCGAGTGGTAACTGTTGTTGTAGGAAAACTCTGCTAACGGTAGGTGTCGATCCCAACTATTTACAAAATCAATAACACATGCTCGTAACATATCTTCAAGCATTTGTATCGTCCTTTCGCTCTACCCATCAGTCTGTGGATGATAGGCAGTACTCATGTCTAGAAGAATTCCTAATGCTTGCTGTAATGTCTGCCAAAACCTTGAAACAAATTTGCCATTCCTATCAGAAATAATAGAGATTGGTATTCCATGTCTGGAGACAACTTCTTTCAAGTATAATCGCGCCAACTTTTCCATTTTGTCATCTTCTCTCATTGGCAGAAAATGTGCTGATTTGGTGACACGATAAACTATTACCCAAATAGTATCATAACCACTTACAGTCCTTGGCAATTTAGTAATGAAATCCATGGTAATGTTTTCCCATTTCCATTCTGGGATTTCAGGTTGCTGAAGTAGACCTGATGGTTTCTGATGTTCAGCTTTGACCTTAGAACACGTCAAACATTCTCCTACGTATTTAGCAATATCGGCTTTCATACCCGGCCACCAAAAGTGTTTCTTGAGATCTTTGTACATCTTCCCCGCTCCGAGATGTATTGAATATCTGGTTTTATGTGCTTCCTTAAGTACCATTTCTCTCACATCTCCAAACTTTGGCACCCAAATTCTTTCAGCTCTATATCGGGTTCCGTCTTCCCAAATATTAAGGTGTTTCTCTGATCCTTTGGGTATTTCATTCTTCAAATTCCCTTCTCTTACAACTCCCTGTTGCGCCTCCTTTATTTGAGTAGTAAGGTTAGTACGAATAATTATATTCATAGATTTTACCCGCATAGGTTCTCTGTCCTTTCTACTCAAAGCGTTGGCTACCACACTCACCTTCCCCGGATGGTAACGAATCTCGAAATCGTAATCATTCAATAACTCAATCCACCTACGCTGCCTCATGTTTAGTTGTTTCTGATTAAATATATGTTGAAGTCTTTTGTGATCGGTATATATAATACTTTTGACTCCATATAAGTAGTGCCTCTAAGTCTTTAATGCAAAAACAACCGCGCCTAATTCCAAATCATGCGTCGTATAATTCTGCTCGTGAATCTTCAATTGTCTAGACGCATAAGCAATTACCTTCATTCGTTGCATTATTACACAACCAAGGCCTTGCTTTGAGGCGTCACAATATATCACAAAATCATCATTCCCTTCAGGCAATGACAATATAGGTTCCGTAGTTAACTTTTCTTCAACAATTGAAACGCTTTCTCCTGCTCATCCTTCCATTCAAATTTCTTCCCTTTATGCGTTAATGCAGTCAAGGGTTTTGCTATTTTGGAAAAATCTTGGATGAATCTTCTGTAGTAACCTGCCAATCCTAAAAATTGACGTATATGCTTCGGAGTTTTCGGGGTTTCCCACTTTTCAACGGTTTCAATCTTTGCCGGATCAACCTGAATACCTTCTTTGTTCACTATGTGACCAAGGAATTGAACTTCTTCCAACCAAAATGCACACTTTGAAAATTTAGCGTACAGTTTTTCTTTCCTCAACAACTCTTGCACTTTTCTCAAATGTTCTTCGTGCTCTTGATCATTCTTTGAGTAAATAAGTATGTCATCGATGAAAACAATAACAAACTTGTCAAGGTATGGTCCACACACTTGGTTCATGAGGTCCATGAACACAACTGGTGTGTTAGTCAACCCAAACGGCATAACCATAAACTCGTAATGACCGTAATGCGTTCTGAAACCAGTCTTCGAAATATCATCCTCCTTCACCCGCATTTGATGATACCCAGAACGTAAATCAATCTTCGAATAAACTGACGAGCCTTGTAGTTGATCAAATAAGTCGTCGATTCTCGGTAGTGGATAACGGTTCTTGATGGTAAGTTTGTTCAACTCTCGGTAGTCGATACACAACCTGAATGTACCATCATTCTTTTTGACAAACAAAATAGGAGCTCCCCATGGTGATGTACTTGGTCGTACAAAACCACGCTCTAAAAGTTCTTGTAGTTGGCTTTGGAGTTCCTTCATTTCGCTGGGTGCGAGTCTGTATGGAGCACGAGCTATTGGTGCAGCTCCTGGTACAAGATCTATTTGAAATTCAACGGATCGGTGTGGAGGTAGTCCCGGTAATTCTTTCGAAAATACATCGGGAAATTCTTTTGCGACGGGAACATCATTGATGTTCTTTTCTTCGGTTTGTGCTTTCTAGACATGTGCTAAAATAGCATAGCAACCTTTTCTTATTAGCTTTTGCGCCTTCAAATTACTAATAAGATTTAGCTTCGCGTTGCTCTTTTCTCCGTACACCATTAAGGGTTTTCCTTCTTCTCGTACAATGCGAATTGCATTTTTGTAACATACGATCTCTGCTCTCTCTCCTTTTCAACCAGTCCATGCCAATTATCACATCAAAACTCCCTAACTCTACTGGTATCAAATCAATCTTAAACGTTTCGCTAACCAGTTTAATTTCTCGATTCCGACATATTTTATCTGCCGAAATTAATTTACAGTTTGCTAATTCGAGTAAAAATTTATTATTCATAGGCGTCAATGGACCACTTAATTTAGCACAAAAATCTCTACTCATATAGCTTCTATCCGCACCCGAATCAAATAAAACATAAGCAGGTTTTTCATCAATAAGAAACGTACCCGTAACAAGCTCCGGGTCTTCTTGCGCTTCTGCCGTATTAATATTGAAAACTCTTCCGTGGCCCTGTCCATTAGTATTCCCCTGATTTGGGCATTCGTTTCTGATATGACCCGGCTTCCCACATCCATAACAAATAATGGCGGTATTATTTGTTCCGACATTATTTGTTCCTTTATTCTTGTTAGCCATTAGTCCGTAAACTTCACACTTCGTCGTACCATGACCCTTTCTATTACACTTAGTACACGATGTCGTACAAAGCCCAGTCAGATGGTATCCTTCACACCTCTGGCATGGTTTCTGCCTCTGGTTGTTATTGTTGGGATTGTTGTTGTTGCGATTGTTGTTATTGTTGGATCAGTTATTATAGTTGTTGTAGTTGTTATTGGGATTGTTATTGTTGTTGCGGTTAAAGTTGCGGTTGTGGTGGTAGTTATTGCATTTGTAATTACGATTATTGTTGTTATTGTTGTTGTATTGGTGACTCTTGTCACTGTTTTCTTCCCACTTCCTCTTGACTTGTTTCGTGTTGGCTTCTTCGGTCGCTTGCTCTTTAATTCTTCCCTCAATCTGATTTATGAGTTTGTAATCCATTCGACTTGCCTTTTGTATGGAGGCGGGCTCGTGTGAACTCACATCTTCTTGAATCCTTTCTGGTAACCCTTTTACAAATGCGTCGATTTTCTCTTCTTCATCTTCGAACGCTCCCGGACACAATAGGCACAACTCTATGAATCGTCATTCGTACGTGGTAATATCAAACCCTTGTGTTCGTAACCCTCTAAGCTCTACCTTGAGCTTATTGACCTCGTTTCTGGGACGGTACTGCTCATTCATTAAGTGTTTGAATGCTGACCACGGTAGTGCGTAAGCAGCATCTTATCCCACCTATTCTAGATAAGTGTTCCACCATGTTAACGCAGTACCCGTGAAGGTATGCGTAGCGTACTTTACTTTGTCTTCTTCAGTGCACTTACTTATGGCAAACACCGATTCAACCTTCTCAGTCCACTGTTTTAATCCGATTGGACCCTCGGTTCCATCGAATTCCAAAGGTTTACAGGCAGTGAATTCTTTGTAGGAGCATCCTACATGAGTTCTCGTGGCGTTAGTTCCATTGCTAGATTTAGAGTTATTGTTATTTTGCATCGCAGCCTGTACTACGGCTATGTTTGCTGCAAGGAAAGCACGGAAGTCTTCCTCGCTCATGTTCAAATTCTGACGAGTCGTCGGTGCCATTTCCTTCAAAAATAGCTCAAAAGAATTAAGTTAATCATATAGAATATTAAGAGTAGTCAATAGTATTTCGTAGCATAATATGAACTCATTTATAAAAGATTTTTCTTCATATTAGCTTTTTATAGTTTTAATTCGGGTAGTACCTACCCGTTAAGTTCATACTTAGTAGCTAATATACCATTCAACTACTACAATTCTATATGAAAAACTGATTATAATAATATTTCGCGTTCAAACATTTATACAATATTTTACAAACTTACAATACCGATATAATACATATAGCATGAAATATAGCACACAATAACTTTGATACAAAACAGTTGTGACAAGAATCCTAGTTAATACGCAAGTCGTTCAGCAAAGGCAATAAAAACACGTAATTCATAAGTCCAGAAACAAGTCATGCATTCTGGTTTTACTAAGACTACTTCCCATCCTTGGTCTTGTGGAACATAACCGTTGTGGCCGTTGGCAAGACAGCATGTTGTAACGTCGTCAAAGGTACGAGGGTTTCGTAATGCCCAACAGCCCTGTAATAATCTAAAAACTTTGTTTCTCACCCCAACTACTGAATCCGTCACTTGTGGGAGGGTTTTATTTAAAAGTTGTAATCCGATATTCTTTTTCTCACTTTGGTGAGAAACGAACATCACTAACCCGTAAGCATAACATGCTCTTTATGTTGCATGTTAGAAGCTCTTTCTAACTCACGAAGTCCTACGTTGGGATATGTTGAGTCAAAATAGGTTTTTAACCCGTAGCGTAAAATTGCATTTGGGTTCCCCGCATTTAACGCTTTAAAGAAAACACGGCGTAACTTACGGTGTCCCCAATGTGATATACCCTATCTTTCAAATGAAAGCCTTTTATAAACTAAGGCATGCCTGAAACGTTCTTCATATGTCCTACAAACTAATTTTGCCATAAATATGTAACAACCCGACCCGTAATCCATACGATAAATTTTTTTTTTATACAACACCAATACACGCCAAATAAATATGTAACCCATTTCACGAGTTCCATTTAAAACGCACAACAATTAATTGTTTACAAAAGGCATGAGGGCCACGAATAAAGTTTAGTACAAGTTTGACCCATTACAAATGATAGTTTACAATCCAAACGATACTTCGAGCATGGTTTGGGACTAAACTACCTAAAACGCTAGGCCAACGTCAAAACTCCAACAAAGCATCATCACGGGACACCTAATGTCCGATAACCCCCTTGCCCTTAACTACGCCTGCATCTAAAAAGATAAACAATGAGAGGGTAAGCTAACGCTTAGTGAATGCAATAATTATACATATACATATATAACCTACTTATATGCAATCACATACACAATTACCTCATACACGCTAGCAATTTAAAAGACATACCAACGCAAGGCATAACGCTAATTCTCCAAGACCACAAGCTAGCACAACGATAACATATATAACTCGAATAATGTGAAAACACCACACAACAAACACATAGCCATGGTTAACCAATAGTACGAGGAATGGTACTTCGAATTTCCCATTGGTGTTCCCAACAACCGTTAGTGCACAACAAATTATAACACTAACCCCAGAGTGGTATCGATCGCCCAAACTTTAAACCCACTCATCACGTGTAATGTGGTATCGAACGCCCGAACTTTAAACCCACACTACATGCCCACACACATATATGACAGGCATCGAACGCCCAAACTTAAACCCATTTCATATATTGACCCGATGTGGTATCGACCGCCCGAACTTAAACCCACATCGAATCTCGTACAAGTAAATACATTATATACACATATGCATAATCATTCCACTCACCTCAAGACTCTAAACCTTCAATGTAACGTACCTATTACATTATGCATTTTATTAACATACAATCTAGTTGAATTAAATGCCAACTTCTAACTCTTGAGCATTTAATGACCCGATTGCATTAAATGACTCAACTACCCAAAACCGCCCATTAATGACCATTCCTTGTCATAAATCACTAAAAGCTAGTGATTAGGGTCTATTAACATCAACTAACATAAACTTGGTGTATTTCATAACCATTTCACCCGATTAGGTCAACTAGTGCTCTTTTGACTCTTTGACTCACAAACCAAGTCCAACTTACACATTAAAAATTCTTTCATCCTTTTAAAAGTGCATTAGTGACTAACAACATCACTTAGCACTTACAACCTCAAATCATAAGACCAAACCCTAGATAATAGCTATTTAGGGTTTCCTTTTAACAATCTAACCCAAAATCCACCAATTTAACCCTCAAATGGGTCACACAAGTTCCATATGAACCAAACCCTAGCTTAAAATAAATGAAACTCAAAACTTAGAGTTGAGACTTACCAAAACTATCCTCTTGTAGCTAATAACAAGGAGAGCAACTTTAATTCTTGCTTCTAGGATTGATTCACAAAACTTCACCTTCAAATCTTGCGTTTAATCTAAGTGGGTTTTAGGATTTGAGAGGAAAATGTGAAAGAAAATGGAAAAGAGATAAGAAATGGAGAACAAGTGGCTGATATTAAAAGCTCCAAACAGATCTACACGTAAAAAGACCAAATTGCCCCTAAACCTTATTTAATTTGAGCAGAATTCGGAGTCTGATCTGTAGGGATGCTGCGGCGCGGCGCCATTCGTCGCGGCGCGACGAATCGAAGGAAAAATGATCACTCTTAGCCCTCTTTCTGATAATGGTTTGCTTCAATGGTCGCGGCGCGGACCCGTTTGTCGCGGCGCTTTGTTTGCCTAGGTCTGGTCACTTCGACAATTTAACATGAATCAAGGGTTCAACAACTAGCACACCTCATTCACCCTTCCTATGCATGTCTAAACTTCAACCTTAAGTCTCACACGACTCAACGCCATCACGTCACATTCATATACGCGTACACGCACGCATTCGAATATACCCATATATATACACACATATACATATATGCACTTACACCTAACTAACACTTTAGTTCATTTAATCACATAACGAATAAGTTATAAGCGTACTATTGATTAAGTACGTACCTTTAGACGCGCACGGGAAAACGGGGTGTTACAAAATAATTGTGTATATATATATGGGTATATTCGAATGCGTGCGTGTACGCGTATATGAATGTGACGTGATGGCATTGAGTCGTGTGAGACTTAAGGTTGAAGTTTAGACATGCATAGGAAGGGTGAATGAGGTGTGCTAGTTGTTGAACCCTTGATTCATGTTAAATTGTCGAAGTGACCAGACCTAGGCTAACGCCGCGCCGTGACAAACGGGTCCGCGTCGCGACCATTGAAGCAAACTAGGATCAGAAAGAGGGTTAAGAGTGATCATTTTTCCTTCAATTCGTCGCGCTGCGACGAATGGCACCGCGCCGCGGCATCCCTGTAGATCAGACTCCGAATTCTGCTCAAATTAAATAGGGTTTAGGGGCAATTTGGTCTTTTTGCGTGTAGATCTGTTTGGAGCTTTTAATATCAGCCACTTGTTCTCCATTTCTTATTTCTTTTCCATTTTCTTTCACATTTTCCTCTCAAATCCTAAAACCCACTTAGATTAAACTCAAGATTTGAAGGTGAAGTTTTGTGAATCAATCCTAGAAGCAAGAATTAAAGTTGCTCTCCTTGTCATTAGCTACAAGAGGATAGTTTTGGTAAGTCTCAACTCTAAGTTTTGAGTTTCATTTAGTTTAAGCTAGGGTTTGGTTCATATGGAACTTGTGTGACCCATTTGAGGGTTAAAACGGTGGATTTTGGGTTGGATTATTAAAAGGAAACCCTAAATAGCTATTATCTAGGGTTTGGTCTTGTGATTTGAGATTGGAAGTGCTAAGTGATGTTTTTAGTCACTAATGCACTTTTAAAAGGATGAAAGAATTTTTAATGTGTAAGTTGGACTTGGTTTGTGAGTCAAAGAGTCAAAAGAGCACTAGTTGACCTAATCGGGTGAAATGGTTATGAAATACACCAAGTTTATGTTAGTTGATGTTAATAGACCCTAATCACTAGCTTTTAGTGATTTATGACAAGGAATGGTCATTAATGGGCGGTTTTGGGTAGTTGAGTCATTTAATGCAATCGGGTCATTAAATGCTCAAGGGTTAGAAGTTGGCATTTAATTCAACTAGACTGTATGTTAATAAAATGCATAATGTAATAGGTACGTTACATTGAAGGTTTGCAAGCTCGGTTAGCTTCCACAAGAGTCTTGAGGTGAGTGGAATGATTATGCATATGTGTATATAATGTATTTACTTGTACGAGATTCGATGTGGGTTTAAGTTCGGGCGGTCGATACCACATCAGGTAAATATATGATATGGGTTTAAGTTCGGGCGTTCGATGCCATGTCATATATGTGTGTGGGCATGTAGTGTGGGTTTAAAGTTCGGGCGTTCGATACCACATTACACGTGAAGAGTGGGTTTAAAGCTCGGGCGATCGATACCACTCTGGGGTTAGTGTTATAATTTGTTGTGCACTAACGGTTGTTGGGAACACCAATGGGAAATCCGAAGTACCATTCCTCGTACTATTGTTTAACCATGGCTATGTGTTTGTTGTGTGGTGTTTTCACATTATTCGAGTTATATATGTTATCGTTGTGCTAGCTTGTGGTCTTGGAGATTTAGCGTTATGCCTTGCGTTGGTATGTCTTTTAAATTGCTAGCGTGTATGAGGTAATTATGTATGTGAGTGCATGCAAGTAGGTTATATATGTATGTGTATAATTATTGCATTCACTAAGCGTTAGCTTACCCTCTCATTGTTTATCTTTTTAGATGCAGGCGCAGTTAAGGGCAAGGGGGTTATCGGACATTAGGTGTCCCCATGATGATGCTTTGTTGGAGTTTTGATGTTGGCCTAACGTTTTGGGTAGTTTAGTCCCAAACCATGCTCGAAGTGTCGTTTAGATTGTAAACTATCATTTGTAATGGGTCAAACTTGTACTAAACTTTATTCGTGGCCCTCGTGCCTTTTGTAAACAATTAATTGTTGTGCGTTTTAAATGGAACTCGTGAAATGGGTTACATATTTATTTGGCGTGTATTGGTGTTGTATAAAAAAAAATTATCGTATGGATTACGGGTCGGGTTGTTACAAGTGGTATCAGAGCATGGTCTAAGGGATTTAGGTGACTTGAGATAGGCGCCTAGACTTAGACTTTTGTGTTGTGGAATTATATGCGGGACTTGTAGGACTACGGGTCAGTGCGGGGTTTGATTAGTTCTTTAATGCATAAGTGGACAACTATGCTATGTTATGATGTTACTAATCATGTGTTGTTGTTTTGAACATCGAGCAAGATGGTTGTGACACGTTTGAGCATGTCACGGCATGTGAGCTTAATAGTGAGTCGCGACCACTATTACGGTTGCACGTCAAGTCAAGCAAGGATGTGCGACAAGTATCGAGCTAGATGTGGTGTGTGTGCGGTCATATGCATAGGTATATATGTGTATTAAATTGTTGGTGATGTCTAATCCATTTTTAATCTTTAGAATGAAGACGAGAAACGGAACGAATACGAATGGCAATGGTGGTCCCTCTCATGTGGAGGAAGATGAGATGACTACCAAGATTGAGACCGCTTTAGAAAACTATGTTTCGGTTTTCTCACGAAGGGTTAAACAAATATTCGAAGAGTCGGTTTCGGAACAAATTGTCGATATGATTCAAGAACTGATGACTAATGTCGTTAAAGAAGAAGTTGAAAGGAGGTTTCTTAGACCTCAAAATGTGGGCGAGTTGGAGTTTAGCTATAAGAACTTCTTGGCGACTAAGCCTACTCACTTTCACGGGGATCCCGACTCCATGAAGAGTGTGGCTTGGATTTTCGATGTTGAAGGTTGTTTTTGCACGACCGAGTGCCCTCCAGAAAAGAAAACAAGGCTTGCTACTAGTTTGTTAAGGGGCCATGCTAAAGATTGTCTCGATGGCAAGATTGATATGGTGGGTGATGCGGCTTTTGTGGGGTTATCTTGGGCGGATTTCAAGAAGGAGTTTTTCCTTGAATATCGTACGCAAGCGGATCTTTCCAAATTGCGCAACGAGTTAAGGAACATACTTCAAGGGTCTTTTGACCTAAACACTCTTAAAACCAACTTTCTCGTTAAGGCGCGTTTTTGCCCCGAGTATGTGGGGAATGATCAATTGTTAATGGAAGACTTTCATGCGACCCTTGGAGATGATGTGAAGGGTAAAATTAGTATTGGTCATGTTGAGACCTTTGCTAAGCTTTTGGCGGTGGCGAAGGGGTTTGAAGTGCAAGCTCCGAGTCCGGTTAGTTATGCGCCAAGTAAACGAAATTTTGAAGCTCCTAATTTTTCGAACAAGAAGAGTAAGGGAGCATCCGAAAGTGTCGGTAGCGTGAAGAAGGGTGCTTCTAGTGGTCACATGGTCACTTGTTTCAATTGTGAGCAAAAAGGTCACTACTCTCGTGATTGCCCAAAACAGCGTACTAATGTGATCACATGTTTCAATTGTCAACAAGAAGGGCACCGAAAGTCGGAGTGCCCCGAACTCTGAAATGATCAAGTTAAGAGAATGGAGAAGGCGGCGGGGTAAGCTAGGGGACGTAATTATTTGATGACCAATGATGAAGCCAAGCAATCCAATGAAGTCGTTTCAGGTACTTTCATGGTTAACTCTAATCCGGCAAGGATTCTATTTGATAGCGGTGCAAATTTATCGTTTGTGTCTCCAAAATTTGTGCCTAAACTTAATAAATCCTTAGCTAAGTTAAGTCGTCCGGTAGAAGTCGAAATAGCGGATGGCAAGACGGTGCTAGTGGTTGATGTGTGTAAGAAGTGTAATGTTGTGTTTGGTTCCGAGAACTTTAATATTGATCTCATTCTGATGACGTTGGGTGATTTTGATATCGTGGTTGGTATGGATTGGCTAGATCATAATAGAGCTGATATTGCGTGCCATGAAAAATCTATTCGTGTGAAGACCCCAAGTGGGGGAGAGTTAATTATTCATGGTGATAAACGTAGAAGACTTATACCGGGATGCACTTTTGCACGGACACGTCGTTTCCTTATTAGTGGTGGCATGGCTTTTCTTGCCCATGTTGTTGATACTCGTGATGAGCCACCACCCATTCATGAAATTCCGGTGGTAAGTGAGTTTGAAGATGTTTTTCCGGATGAGTTACCGGGTGTTCCGGCGGAAAGACAAATCGAATTTCACATTGAGTTGGTTCCGGGAGCTACTCCCATTGCTAAAACTCCTTATCGTTTAGCACCGACGGAAATGCAAGAATTGTTGAATCAAATTCAAGAGTTACTTGAGAAGGGTTTCATTCGACCGAGTGCTTCGCCATGGGGTGCTCCAGTTTTATTCGTGAAAAAGAAGGATGGAAGTATGCGGATGTGTATCGACTATCGGGAGTTGAACAAGGTGACGATCAAGAATCGTTATCCATTGCCTAGGATTGACAATTTTTTTGACCAACACCAAGGTGCGACGTATTTCTCCAAAATTGACCTACGGTCCGGCTATCACCAAATGCGGGTCCGTGAGGAAGATATTGAGAAAATGGCCTTTCGAACGCGTTACGGGCATTTTGAATTTATGGTTATGCCTTTTGGTCTTACGAATGCACCGGTGGCATTCATGGATCTTATGAACCGAGTATGCCAACCTATGTTGGACAAGTCGGTAATTGTGTTCATTGACGATATTCTTGTCTATTCTAAGAGCATGACGGAACATGAACACCACTTGCGCGAAGTATTAAAGACGTTGAGAAAAGAGAAGTTGTATGCTAAATTCTCAAAATGTGAATTTTGGCTAAGGGAGGTTCAATTCCTTGGCCATATTGTGAACAAGGATGGTATTCAAGTGGATCCGGGAAAATAGAGACGGTGAAGGACTGGGGACGACCGACTACGCCTACGGAAATTCGAAGTTTTCTCGGATTGGCCGGTTACTATCGTCGGTTTATCCAAGACTTTTCCAAGATTGCTTCGCCATTAACTAAGTTGACAAGGAAGAATACGAGATTCAATTGGGAGAACGAGCAAGAAATCGCTTTTCAATTGTTGAAAGAGAAATTGTGTAAGGCTCCGGTCTTAGTATTGCCGGAAGGTGTAGATGATATGACGGTCTATTCTGATGCTTCTTTGAATGGGCTCGGGTGTGTTCTAATGCAACGAGGTAAATTCATCGCTTACGCCTCTCGCCAATTAAAGGAACATGAAAAGAGATACCCGACTCATGATCTCGAATTAGTGACGGTGGTCCATGCTTTGAAAATTTGGCGCCATTACTTGTATGGTGTCAAGTGTACGATTTATTCGGATCACAAGAGTTTGAAACATCTTTTTGATCAACGGGATTTGAATTATCGTCAACGTAGATGGATGGATGTGGTGAAGGATTATGATTGTGAGATACTTTATCATCCGGGCAAAGCGAATGTGGTCGCGGATGCGTTAAGCTGAAAGAGTCACCACCCGGCGTTACGATTGGGATTGTTACGTATGATTATTACTAACGATTTTCTTGAAAAACTTGGTGTGATTCAAATAGAGGCTTACGTTCACAACAAGCATGCAGAACGAATTATGGGGCAATCTGAATTCATTACGATGGGTTTGCGTGGTTTATTGTCTTTTCAAGAAAGAGTGTGGGTGCCTAAGATGGGTGATTTCCGAAAGGTGCTTCTTGATGAGGCGCACAAGTCTAAGTATTCCATACATCCGGGGGCGACGAAGATGTACCATGATTTGAAGAAAGATTATTGGTGGCCGGGCATGAAACGCGACGTTGTTAAGTATGTTGAGCAATGCGTCACGTGTTTGCAAGTTAAAGCCGAACACCAAAAGCCGTATGGTAAGTTGCAACCGCTAGAAATTCCGATGTGGAAGTGGGAGCATATTACCATGGATTTTATTACCAAGTTGCCAAAAACGGCAAGAACCCAATTTGATACTATTTGGGTGATTGTTGATAGATTGACGAAAAGTGCATTGTTTCTTCCTATTAAAGAAGCGATTACATCGGAGGCACTTGCGAAGATGTTCATTAAGGAGGTGATATCAAGACACGGCGTTCCCGCTGTAGTGACCCGAACTTTTCCATGTTTATATATATATTAAATGAAATTTTTATTTACATGATTAAGTGTTTCCAACATGTTAAGCAATCAAACTTGTTAAGACTTGATTAATTGAAATAGATTTCATATAGACAATTGACCACCTAAGTTGACCAGTGATTCACGAACGTTAAAACTTGTAAAAACTATACGATGACATATATATGGTTATATATATAGTTAACATGATTTTATTATAAGTATGTATCTCATTAGGTATTTTAACAATGAGTTATATACATAAAAATGAGACTATTAATTTAAGAAACTCGAAAACGATATATATAACGATTATCGTTATAACAACGTCTTACTAGGTACATATGAATCATATTAAGATATTGATACACTTAGTTAATTATGTTAAATGATAAGTAAATATATTATTAAGTGTATTAACAATGAAATACATATGTAAAAATAAGACTACTAACTTAATGATTTCAAAACGAGACATATATGTAACGATTATCGTTGTAACGACATTTAACTGTATATATATCATACTAAGATATATTATATATCATAATATCATGATAATATAACAATTTAACATCTCATTTGTTATAATAAATAATGGGTTAACAACATTCAACAAGATCGTTAACCTAAAGGTTTCAAAACAACATTTACATGTAACGACTAACGATGACTTAACGACTCAGTTAAAATGTATATACATGTAATGTTTTAATATGTATTCATACACTTTTGAAAGACTTCAAGACACTTATCAACATACTTCTACTTAACAAAAATGCTTACAATTACATCCTCGTTCAGTTTCATCAACAATTCTACTCGTATGCACCCGTATTCGTACTCGTACAATACACAGCTTTTAGATGTATGTACTATTGGTATATACACTCCAATGATCAGCTCTTAGAAGCCAATGTGAGTCACCTAACACATGTGGGAACCATCATTTGGCAACTAGCATGAAATATCTCATAAAATTACAAAAATATGAGTAATCATTCATGACTTATTTACATGAAAACAAAATTACATATCCTTTATATCTAATCCATACACCAATGACCAAAAACACCTACAAACACTTTCATTCTTCAATTTTCTTCATCTAATTGATCTCTCTCAAGTTCTATCTTCAAGTTCTAAGTGTTCTTCATAAATTCCAAAAGTTCTAGTTTCATAAAATCAAGAATACTTCCAAGATTGCAAGTTTACTTCCAAGTTTTCTAAATCCATTCCAAGTAATCATCCAAGATCAAGAAACCTTTGTTACTTACAGTAGGTTATCTTTCTAATACAAGGTAATAATCATATTCAAACTTTAATTCAATTTCTATAACTATAACAATCTTATTTCGAGTGGAAATCTTACTTGAAATTGTTTTCGTGTCATGATTCTGCTTCAAGAACTTTCAAGCCATCCAAGGATCCTTTGAAGCTAGATCTATTTTTTTCATTTCCAGTAGGTTTATCCAAGGAACTTGAGGTAGTAATGATGTTCATAACATCATTCGATTCATACATATAAATCTATCTTATTCGAAGGTTTAAACTTGTAATCACTAGAACATAGTTTAGTTAATTCTAAACTTGTTCGCAAATAAAAGTTAATCCTTCTAACTTGACTTTTAAAATCAACTAAACACATGTTCTATATCTATATGATATGCTAACTTAATGATTTAAAATCTGGAAACACGAAAAACACCGTAAAACCGGATTTACGCCGTCGTAGTAACACCGCGGGCTGTTTTGGGTTACTTAATTAAAAACTATGATAAACTTTGATTTAAAAGTTGTTATTCTGGGAAAATGATTTTTATTATGAACATGAAACTATATCCAAAAATTATGGTTAAACTCAAAGTGGAAGTATGTTTTCTAAAATGGTCATCTAGACGTCGTTCTTTCGACTGAAATGACTACCTTTACAAAAACGACTTGCAACTTATTTTTCCGACTATAAACCTATATTTTTTCTGTTTAGATTCATAAAATAGAGTTCAATATGAAACCATAGCAATTTGATTCACTCAAAACGGATTTAAAATGAAGAAGTTATGGGTAAAACAAGATTGGATAATTTTTCTCATTTTAGCTACGTGAAAATTGGTAACAAATCTATTCCAACCATAACTTAATCAACTTGTATTGTATATTATGTAATCTTGAGATACCATAGACACGTATACAATGTTTCGACCTATCATGTCGACACATCTATATATATTTCGGAACAACCATAGACACTCTATATGTGAATGTTGGAGTTAGCTATACAGGGTTGAGGTTGATTCCAAAATATATATAGTTTGAGTTGTGATCAATACTGAGATACGTATACACTGGGTCGTGGATTGATTTAAGATAATATTTATCAATTTATTTCTGTACATCTAACTGTGGACAACTAGTTGTAGGTTACTAACGAGGACAGCTGACTTAATAAACTTAAAATATCAAAATATATTAAAAGTGTTGTAAATATATTTTGAACATACTTTGATATATATGTATATATTGTTATAGGTTCGTGAATCAACCAGTGGCCAAGTCTTACTTCCCGACGAAGTAAAAATCTGTGAAAGTGAGTTATAGTCCCACTTTTAAAATCTAATATTTTTGGGATGAGAATACATGCAGGTTTTATAAATGATTTACAAAATAAACACAAGTACGTGAAACTATATTCTATGGTTGAATTATCGAAATCGAATATGCCCCTTTTTATTAAGTCTGGTAATCTAAGAATTAGGGAACAGACACTCTAATTGACGCGAATCCTAAAGATAGATCTATTGGGCCTAACAAACCCCATCTAAAGTACCAGATGCTTTAGTACTTCGAAATTTATATCATATCCGAAGGGTGTCCCGGAATGATGGGGATATTCTTATATATGCATCTTGTTAATGTCGGTTACCAGGTGTTCACCATATGAATGATTTTTATCTCTATGTATGGGATGCGTATTGAAATATGAAATCTTGTGGTCTATTGTTACGATTTGATATATATAGGTTAAACCTATAACTCACCAACATTTTTGTTGACGTTTAAAGCATGTTTATTCTCAGGTGAATACTAAGAGCTTTCGCTGTTGCATACTAAAATAAGGACAAGATTTGGAGTCCATGTTTGTATGATATTGTGTAAAAACTGCATTCAAGAAACTGATTTCGATGTAACATATTTGTATTGTAAACCATTATGTAATGGTCGTGTGTAAACAGGATATTTTAGATTATCATTATTTGATAATCTACGTAAAGCTTTTTAAACCTTTATTTATGAAATAAAGGTTATGGTTTGTTTTAAAAATGAATGCAGTCTTTCAAAAACGTCTCATATAGAGGTCAAAACCTCGCAATGAAATCAATTAATATGGAACGTTTTTAATCAATAAGAACGGGACATTTCACCCGTGTCTATCGTTTCGGATCGGGACACGCATTTTACTTCTCGATTTTGGAAGAAGTTTCATGAAGATATGGGTACGAGGGTAAATATGAGTACGGTGTACCATCCTCAAACAGACGATCAAAATGAACGTACGAACCAAACATTGGAGGATATGTTAAGTGCGTGTATCATTGACTTCGGTGGTAGTTGGGATGAACATTTACCTTTGGTGGAATTCTCGTACAATAATAGTTTTCACTCTAGTATTGGAATGCCACCGTATGAGATGTTGTATGGTAGAAGGTGTCGAACCCCGATTTGTTGGGGCGAAGTGGGTCAAAGGGAAGTCGGGAGCTCCGACTTGGTATTGGAGACAAATGATAAAATCGATATGATTCGGGAACATTTGAAAAAGGCGCAAGATAGGCAAAAGTCTTATGCCGATAAGCGTAGACGTTTGATCGAATTCCAAGAAGGTAATATGCTGATGCTCAAGGTTTCGCCATGGAAGGGTATCATTCGGTTTCGAAAACGGGGAAAGTTAGCTCCTCGGTTTATTGGGCCGTATAAGGTTTTAGCTCGTGTTGGTGAAGTCGCGTATCGTTTGGAATTACCCGAAGAACTTGCGGGGATCCATAACACATTTCATGTTTCCCACCTCCGTAAGTGTCTTGCGGATGATTCTTCATGGATGCCTTTAGACGAAATTGAGCTAAACAACAAGTTAGAATACGTTGAAGAGCTGATTGCTATACTCGATGAGAAGGTAAAAATGTTGCGTAACAAAGAGGTGAGGACCTTTAAGGTCCAATGGCGTCGTAGTAAAGGTTTCGAGTTTACTTGGGAGCCCGAAAAATTCGTGTTGGTTTACCTTCCCTCGTGTCATGCGGCTTGGATCGCGAGGACGCGCTCCGATTTAAGTGGGGGAGAGTTGTAATACCCCGTTTTCCCGTGCGCGTCTAAAGGTACGTACTTAATCAATAGTACGCTTATAACTTATTCGTTATGTGATTAAATGAACTAAAGTGTTAGTTAGGTGTAAGTGCATATATGTATATGTGTGTATATATATATATGGGTATATTCGAATGCGTGCGTGTACGCGTATATGAATGTGACGTGATGGCATTGAGTCGTGTGAGACTTAAGGTTGAAGTTTAGACATGCATAGGAAGGGTGAATGAGGTGTGCTAGTTATTGAACCCTTGATTCATGTTAAATTGTCGAAGTGACCAGACCTAGGCTAACGCTGTGCCGCGACAAACGGGTCCGCGCCGCGACCATTGAAGCAAACCAGGATCAGAAAGAGGGTTAAGAGTGATCATTTTTCCTTCGATTCATCGCGCCGAGACGAATGGCGCCGCGCCGCGGCATCCCCGCAGATCAGACTCCGAATTCTGCTCAAATTAAATAGGGTTTAGGGGCAATTTGGTCTTTTTGCGTGTAGATCTGTTTGGAGCTTTTAATATCAGCCACTTGTTCTCCATTTCTTATTTCTTTTCCATTTTCTTTCACATTTTCCTCTCAAATCCTAAAACCCACTTAGATTAAACTCAAGATTTGAAGGTGAAGTTTTGTGAATCAATCCTAGAAGCAAGAATTAAAGTTGCTCTCCTTGTTATTAGCTACAAGAGGATAGTTTTGGTAAGTCTCAACTCTAAGTTTTGAGTTTCATTTAGTTTAAGCTAGGGTTTGGTTCATATGGAACTTGTGTGACCCATTTGAGGGTTAAATGGGTGGATTTTGGGTTGGATTGTTAAAAGGAAACCCTAAATAGCTATTATCTAGGGTTTGGTCTTGTGATTTGAGGTTGTAAGTGCTAAGTGATGTTGTTAGTCACTAATGCACTTTTAAAAGGATGAAAGAATTTTTAATGTGTAAGTTGGACTTGGTTTGTGAGTCAAAGAGTCAAAAGAGCACTAGTTGACCTAATCGGGTGAAATGGTTATGAAATACACCAAGTTTATGTTAGTTGATGTTAATAGACCCTAATCACTAGCTTTTAGTGATTTATGACAAGGAATGGTCATTAATGGGCGGTTTTGGGTAGTTGAGTCATTTAATGTAATCGGGTCATTAAATGCTCAAGGGTTAGAAGTTGGCATTTAATTCAACTAGATTGTATGTTAATAAAATACATAATGTAATAGGTACATTACATTGAAGGTTTGCAAGCTCGGTTAGCTTCCACAAGAGTCTTGAGGTGAGTGGAATGATTATGCATATGTGTATATAATGTATTTACTTGTACGAGATTCGATGTGGGTTTAAGTTCGGGCGGTCGATACCACATCGGGTCAATATATGATATGGGTTTAAGTTCGGGCGCTCGATGCCATGTCATATATGTGTGTGGGCATGTAGTGTGGGTTTAAAGTTCGGGCATTCGATACCACATTACACGTGACGAGTGGGTTTAAAGTTCGGGCGATCGATACCACTCCGGGGTTAGTGTTATAATTTGTTGTGCACTAACGGTTGTTGTGAACACCAATGGGAAATTTGAAGTACCATTCCTCGTACTATTGGTTAACCATGGCTATGTATTTGTTGTGTGGTGTTTTCACATTATTCGAGTTATATATGTTATCGTTGTGCTAACTTGTGGTCTTGGAGATTTAGCGTTATGCCTTGTGTTGGTATGTCTTTTAAATTGCTAGCGTGTATGAGGTAATTGTGTATGTGATTGCATGTAAGTTGGTTATATATGTATGTGTATAATTATTGCATTCACTAAGCGTTAGCTTACCCTCTCGTTTTTTATCTTTTTAGATGCAGGCGCAGTTAAGGGCAAGGGGGTTATCGGACATTAGGTGTCCCGTGATGATGCTTTGTTAGAGTTTTGATGTTGGCCTAACGTTTTGGGTAGTTTAGTCCCAAACCATGCTCGAAGTGTCGTTTGGATTGTAAACTATCATTTGTAATGGGTCAAACTTGTACTAAACTTTATTCGTGGCCCTCGTGCCTTTTGTAAACAATTAATTGTTTAGCGTTTTAAATGGAACTCGTGAAATGGGTTACATACTTATTTGGCGTGTATTGGTGTTGTATAAAAAAAAAATTATCGTATGGATTACGGGTCGGGTTGTTACATTTTGACCTCTATATGAGACGTTTTTCAAAGACTGCATTCATTTTTAAAACAACCATAACCTTTATTTTATCGGTAAAGGTTTTAAAAAAAACATTACGTAGATTATCAAATAATGATAATCTAAAATATACCGTTTACACACGACCATTACATAATGGTCTACAATAAAAATATATTACATCGAAATAAGTTTCTTGAATGCAGTTTTTATACAATATCATACAATCATGGACTCCAAATCTTGTCCTTATTTTAGTATGCAATAGCGGAAGCTCTTAATAATCACCTGAGAATAAACATGCTTAAAACGTCAACAAAAAATGGTGGTGAGTTATAGGTTTAACCTATATATTATCAAATTAATATAATAGACCACAAGATTTCATTTATTCAATAATCTTACACTCGCAAGTGTATAAAAATCATTCTATGATGAACACCTGGTAACCGACATTAACATAATGCATATAGAATATTCCCCGCATACTCGCAAGTATGTCATAAATTGGCAATCGCAATCACCATATAAATCAAAGTATTAAAGCATTTCAAATTCCAGAATGGGGTTTGTTAGGCCCATAGATCTATCTTTATGATTCGCGTCAATTAGGGGTCATTTCCCTAATTCTTAGGCTACCAGACTTGAAGGGGTAATATTCGGTTTAATAATCCAACCATAGAATGTAGTTTCGCATACTTGTGTCTATTTTGTAAAACATTTATAAAGCTTCATGTATTCTCATCCCAAAAATTTTAGATTTTAAAAGTGGGACTATAACTCACTTTCACATATTTTTCCTTCGTTGGAAATAAGACTTGGCCACTGGTCGATTCACGAACCTATAACAAATATGTACATATATATCAAAGTATGATTTAAATATATTTACAACATTTTTTATTACGTTTTTATGATTTAAGTTTGTTAAGTTAGCAGTCCTCGTTAGTAACCTACAACTAGTTGTCCACAGTTAGATGTACTGAAATAAATCAATATATATTATCTCGAATCAATTCATGACCCAGTGTATACAAGTCTCAGGCTAGATCATAACTCAAAGTATATATATTATTTTGGAATCAACCTCAACCCTATATAGCTAACTCAAACATTACTGCATATAGAGTGTATATGGTTGTTCCGAAATATATATATATAGATGGGTCGATATGATATGTCAAAATATACGTGTCTACGGTATCTCAAGATTACATAATATGTATAATACAATATAAATTAGTTAGGATATGTTTAGTCTAGATTTGTTACAAAATTTTCGTAGCTAAAACTAGCAAATTTATCCAATTTTGTTTTACCCGTCATTTCTTCGTTTCAAATCCGTTTTGAGTGATTCAAGTTGCTATGGTTTCACAATGAACTGAAATTTATTAAACTAAACAGAAAATGTATAAGTTTATGGTCGGAAATACAGGTTACAAGTCATTTTTTAAAGAGGTAGTCATTTCCGTCGAAAGAACGACATCTCGATGACCATTTTGAAAAACATACTTCCACTTTGAGTTTAACCATGATTTTTGGATATAGTTTCATGTTCATAAGAAAAATAATTTTCCCAGAAGAACAACTTTTAAATCAAAGTTTATCATAGTCTTTAATTATCAAACCCAAAACAGCCCGTGGTGTTACTACAACGGCGTATGTCCGGTTTTACGGTGTTTTGTGTGTTTCCAGGTTTTAAATCATTAAGTTAGCATATCATATAGATATAGAACATGTGTTTAGTTGATTTTAAAAGTCAAGTTAGAAGGATTAACTTTATTTGCGAACAATTTTAGAATTAACTAAACTATGTTCTAGTGATTACATGTTTAAATCTTCGAATAAGATAGTTTTATATATATGAATCGAATGATGTTATGAACATCATTACTACCTCAAGTTTATTAGGTAAACCTACTGGAAGTGACAAAAATTGATCTAGCTTCAAAGGATTCTTGGATGGCTTGAAAGTTCTTGAAGTAGAATCATGACACGAAAACAAGCTCAAGTAAGATTATCACTCGAAATAAGATTGTTATAGTTATAGAAATTGAACCAAAGTTTGAATATGAGTATTACCTTGAATTAGAAAGATATCTTACTGTAAATAAGAAAGATTTTTTGAGATTGGATGATCAATTGAAATGGATTAGAAAGCTTGGAAGTAGACTTGTAAACTTGAGAGTATTCTTGATTTTATGAAACTAGAACTTATAGAATTTATGAAGAACACTTAGAACTTGAAGATGGAACTTGAGAGAGATCAATTAGATGAATAAAATTGAAGAATGAAAGTATTTGTAGGTGTTTTTGGTCGTTGGTATATGGATTAGATATAAAGGATGTGTAAGCTTGTTTTCATGTAAATAATTCATGAATGATTTATAATATTTTTTGTAATTTTGTGAGATATTTCATGATAGTTGCCAAATGATGGTTCCCACATATTTAATGACTCACATGGGCTGCTAAGGAGCTGATCATTGAAGTATATATACCAATAGTATATACATCTAGAAGCTGTGTATTGTACGAGTACGAATACGGGTGCATACGAGTAGAATTGTTGATGAAAATGAATGAGGATGTAATTGTAAGCATTTTTGTTTAGTAGAAGTACTTTGATATGTGTCTTGAAGTCTTTCAAAAGTGTACAAATACATCTTAATACACTACATGTATATACATTTTAACTGAGTCGTTAAGTCACCGTTAGTCGTTACATGTAAGTGTTGTTTTGAAACCTTTAAGTTAACGATCTCATTTAATGTTGTTAACCCATTGTTTATTATATCTAATGAGATGTTAAATTATTACATTATAATGATATTATGATGTATGAATATATCTTAATATGATATATATATATATATATATATATTAAAATGTCGTTACAACAATAATCGTTACATATATGTCTCGTTTCGAAATCCTTAAGTTAGTAGTCTTGTTTTTACATATGTAGTTCATTGTTAACACACTTAATGATATACTTAATTATCATTTTATCATGTTAAACATAGTGTATCTATATCTTAATATGATTCATATGTATTTAGTAAGACGTTGTTATAACGATAATCGTTATATATATCGTTTCGAGTTTCTTAATTCAATAATCACATTTTTATGTATATCACTCATTGTTAATACACTTAGTAAGATACTTACTTATCATAATCTCATGTTAACCATATATATATATATATATATATATATATATATATATATATATATATATATATATATATATATATATATCATCATGTAGTTTTTACAAGTTTTTAACGTTCGTGAATCGCCGGTCAACTTGGGTGGTCAATTGTCTACATGAAACTCATTTCAATTAATCAAGTCTTAACAAGTTTGATTGCTTAACATGTTGGAAACATTTAATCATTCAAATATAGTTTTCATTTAATATATAATCATGGAAAAGTTTGGGTCACTACATTGCACTACTTTACCCAAACCACACATTAATCCCGCATGTCAAAGCATAAGAAACTAGCATCATCAATCTTACCACAATATTCTCGTTTATCAAAGCATAAAAGCTAGTAACGTCAATCGTACCGTGATTACCACATATATCAATTTGCACAAGCTAGTATCATCAAAACCGTACAACTAGCTACATCATTAGCATAATAATCATAATAATAATTAAATGCTAACATCAATAATTATAAACCATGGTTAACCAATCGTACAAGGGAATGGTACTCAAATTTCCCATCGATGTTCATAACAACCGTTAGTGTACAACGAAATATATTACTAACCCCTGGGTGATTCGGACAACACATATCCATTCATAGCAACCGTTAGTGTACAACAAAATATATCACTAACTCTTGGGTAGTTTGGAAAAACGCATATCCATTCATAGTATCCGTTAGTGTACAACGAAATATATCACTAACTCTCGGGTAGTTTGGACAATGCATATCCATTCATAGTATCCATTAGTGTACAACGAAATATATCACTAACTCTTGAGTAGTGTGGACAACGCATATCCATTCATAGCAACCGTTAGCGCCCAAAACGGCTTTGGTATACTAAACCCCGAGGTGTTCCAAGACGGTTATGGCATCACCCCCAAGTGTTCCAAAACGGCTATGACATCACTTGATCATCGTATGAGTATAGATGAGCTAATACTCACACCATGTGCACAAAACGGCTATGTACACAATTATTAAGTGTGGATAGAACGGCTATGCCTCACATCTACAGTCACGAAACGGCTATGTGAATCATGGTCAAATAATAGCATTATAATAAATATATCGGGTCTACAAACCTTATGTCGCATGTAGTGCACAAAATCCGGCTATTGTGTCACTATTCCCCAAGGTGTCCAAACGGCTATCGTCGCATCGATGTGCATCAAAACCCGGCTATTGTGCACATCGCGCACAAGCAAATAAATTATATACATACACGTATAATTATTCCACTCACCTTGAAGTCTTGATGAAAGCAAGCCAAATCTGTTGCTCCGCCAATGAAACGTACCTAATCCATTATCATAATAATAAATAACACAATTAGGGTGGATTACAAACCAACCCATATTGACACCTAGTGCAATACCGACCCGATTGTACTTCCAAGCCCAACCAAAGTCCAAACTCACCAATAATCACTAAGTAGAGTGATAAAGGTTCTAGTAACGCCAAACCCAATCATAAGTGTTAAACACCTATCTTGCCCAATTCGACACATAAACCCTAATTTTGACCCAATTCCAAATTTGTCAACCAAATACACCCAAAAGGTTTCCAACACTTCCATAACCACTAAACTAAGTGATTACACCCAAAATCAAAGCCTAATCATGGCCAAAACGTCAACCAACCCAAAACCCGCCAAGTACCAAAAATAACTAGTCACAACAACCCACTTCATCATCTAAAAGGGTTTCACAACTAAACAAGCTCAAACCCTAACTTGAATATCAAATCAACAACATGAAATTCAGAGTTGAGACTTACCAATACCACCAATATGTTGTCGTTGACGAGATGAACAACTTTAATACTCGAGCTTTGACCCGATTCACTCTTCCTCTTCTCCAAATGGAGCTTTCTCTCACTAAAACACTTCCTCTCTCCAGGGTTTGAAGATGAGAGTGTTGGTGGGTGAAATGTGATCCACAAATGAGATTGGATCAGTTTTAGAGGCTCAAAACCGACCCCCAAGTGAAAAGACTCAAATACCCTTCATTAAAATATAAAAAATTCCAACAGCTGGCCTGTCAGGCCATTTGGACGGTGTCCAAAATGGCTGGACGGCGTCCTAATGCACTGGGACTGAAACAACACTTTGTTTTGCTCATAACTTTCAAACCGTAGCTCCGTTTTTTATGAATCAAATATCGTTGGAAACGTAATGAGATTTACTATCCAATGGTAAGGTTTTAGAACATCAAATCTTACTTTATTTGGGATCCAAATATACACTTACATGCCTCGTAATTCGAATGACGTCCAAAACAACGCGTAACAGAAAAACGGGGTGTTACACTTTCAACAAAAATAACACACGTCTTCTTATCTGCACAATCATACTATCCACCCTTCTACCACCACTCGGTGTTTGTCTTCGATACGGTTGTCGCTGCATGCTAAGTACTAATTTCATTGTGCAAATGAACTGTTTGTTAAAATGTTGAACTGAGATTTATCGTTTATTTTCATGTTGAGTTCTTTATTTGTTTAGCGTTGACTATTTTGGGTTTTTTTTCCTGAGATAATTTATGCTCTCTTTGCCATCCTTTGTGTTACTCCATAGCGTAATGGTGATCGTTATGAGGCTCATGCTTATTCATGGTTAATTGGTTCTGTTTGCAAAGGGATATACGTTAATTTTAGTATGTGATTTGTTTGTGATCATGTTTATGAGTCTATTATGATGTGATGTTTGATCAAATTGTTTGCTACTATGGTATGATGTGCTAGTTTTAGCTTCTAAATGTGTTTTTTAATTTGTACATTTCAGTACTTGTAAATGTTTTGAACTTGATGATGAATTGTGAAAGTGTTTATATCTTTTTGTTGTTATTGACTTATTGTGATTCATGATTGATGACTCATATGTGCTGTTATAATTACATCTTTATAAAAGTACTTTTCTTCTCCGGGTTGTCAATAGGGAAAACCGACTGATTACTCTCGCAGCCAATACGAATTAAGTTTCCTCCTAACGTGTGTATGGGTGACATATGATCGCGAAGGTAATTAAGTTCCCTCTTAGTGATGATGATACCGGCGTTCGAAAAAAAAGTGTAAACTTTTTGTTATACTACAACGTGCTTCTTTACTTTTGTATTATTGGGATAAATGTTATATATGGATAATTGGGTCATTCCTTTTTTGTTTACTTGAGACTTATTTGTTGACCTAACTTAGGGTGTGTTTGTTTGCTTCTGAATTGAACCATTCAGATCTGAACACTGAATAGTTAAGTATTTATTATGTTTTATTTGTATCTCCGAATGAAGTGTTGTGCTGAACGAGAGAAAAAAATCCTCTGAACCATTCACCTTTTAATATCTCTCTAAACCGTTCAGTGGTTGCATTTTTCCCTTAATACCCATTTTATTTCTCTTTTCTTTTAATCCTCACATCTCTTCCCTTCTTCCTATCGATTGAACTTTCACTAGGTAAATTCATACTTCCATCATTTTTCTTTAAAACCCTAAAGTTTATTTAGCTCTTATACTATCTACATAATAAGCTTTGATAAGATTGAACAATGGTGATTAAAACATATGAACGAGAACAATTGAACTCATCTGTTTCATTGAAATGAAAAACGTAATTACAGAAAGAAGCCCTAATCTCCTTTTATGACTAACGGGGTTAACTGCCACTAACAGAACAACTAACAAACTAACTAACATCAGACTAATTTACAAAACTGAACCTTCAAGAATTATAAATTATAGAATACCCCCTGAACTCTTGTATAACACTAATACTCCCCCTCAAGTTAGGAAGTAGATGGACAAGATACTCCTAACTTGCGAAGTAAAGAATTATGCTGCTCCACACTAACCACTTTAGTAAATACATCAGCCAGCTGTGATTTAGTGTGAACATAGGTAGGTTTAACAGTGCCATCCTTCAATTTGTCACGCACATAATGACAATCAACTTCAATGTGTTTAGTGCGAGCATGAAAAACTGGATTAGCTACTATTTGTAATGCAGCCTGATTATCACACAAAAGCTGTACAGGACCTAAATCATTTATCCCTAGATCTTTTAATAGAGTGACTAACCAGGTTATCTCACAACATGTCAAAGCCATTGCACGATATTCAGCTTCTACTGATGATCTAGAAACAACTCCTTGTTTTTTTGATTTCCAAGACACATGAGAATCACCTAACAAAATGCAATATCCAGTTGTAGATCTTCGAGTCATGGGACAACTAGCCCAATCAGAATCACAATAGGCTTTAAGTTCAACAGCAGAATTATTAGCCAACAAGATACCCTGTTCAGGAGCAAGCAAAAGGTATCTAAGCACATGTTTAACAGCCTGCATATGTACTGAAGTAGGTGACTGCATGAACGGGCTCAACAATTGCACACTATAACATATATCTGGACGTGTAATTGTGAGATATATGAGCTTGCCAATGTACTTTCTGTACACTTCTGGATCCTAAAGAGGTGTTCTAATGTCAGCTTGCAACTTTAGAGTGGGATCTAAAGGAAGTTTATAAGGCTTATTATGCAACACCCCAGATTCTTTTAATAGATCTAAAGTATATTTCCTTTGTGAAATGAAAATACCCTGTTTTGACTTTGCAACCTCCAAACCAAGAAAATAACTAACTTGCCCTAAGTCTTTCATAAGAAATGTTGACTTGAGTTGACTTTTCAATTTTTCTATATGATCTTTACTGTTTCCAGTAATCAAAAGATCATCAACATACACCAAAATGGCTGTGAATTGTTCACTATCCTTTTTTGTGAACAATGAATAATCAGCCTTAGATTGAACAAATCTAAAAGATAACAACGCACTTGATAATTTTGCAAACCATTGCCTTGGAGCTTGTTTTAATCCATAAAGAGACTTCTTCAATTTACACACTTGATTCAAAGACCTTGTTATACCATTATCATTCTGAATTTGCTCCCCCTTACCAACATATCCCAATGGCATTTTCATATACACCTCTTCTAATAAATCTCCATGTAGAAAAGCATTTGATACATCCATTTGACATATATCCCAATTGTGCATAGCTGCAATAGCAAGTAAAGACCTTATTGTAACCATCTTAGCTACTGGAGCAAAAGTTTCAGAATAGTCAACTCCTTGTCTTTGTCTATTTCCATCTAGAACAAGTCTGGCCTTTTTTCTATCTACACTACCATTTGCCTTAAGTATGGTTTTAAAAATCCAGTGACAACTAATGGCCTTTTTCCCTACTGGTAAGCTAGTAATTTCCCAAGTACCATTTTCCTCTAAAGCTCTAAGCTCAACATTCATAGCTTCACACCATCCAACATCATTGATGGCTTCTTTAAAATTAGTAGGATCAATAGTAGCCAATAAAGCAGTGACATATGAATGAAATACATTATTAATGCAAGGAGAAGACACCTGATTTGCTCTAGGAATATGACTTAAGATGTAATCTTTCTGTCATACAGGTGGTTAAGATGTCCTAGTTGACCTTCTAGGATTCAGTACAGGTGCAGATGCAGATGAAGGAACAACAGGAGGAGATTCTACCTCTTCTGGTGGAACAATGGTGTGTGTAACATCAGGTGTATGTAGAACATCACAATCATACACAACATCCTTATTTGAACTGAAGATAGGCAATGAAGGTGTTGGTTGAAGAAAATGATGAATACTATTACTTGAGAAGGGAAAAATATTCTCATGAAAAATAACATCTCTTGACACAAACATGGAATTGTTGAGAAGATTTAATAACTTGTAACCTTTTTGAGTAGAACGATAGCCCAAAAATACACATGGTACCCCCTTTCTTGAAACTTATCAACAGTTCTGTTAGGGTTATATGCCATAGCAAAACACCCAAATACTCTTAAATGATCATAAGTGGGAGATTGATTAAGTAATACCTCATATGGAGTTTTGTTATTGAGAACAGAAGAAGAAAAATGATTTATCAAGTAAACAGCAGTAGTAACACAATAACCCCAATATTTCAGTGGTAACTGAGCTTGAAATCTTAAAGCTCTGGCAATTTCCAAAACATGCCTATGCTTTCTTTCTACTCTACCATTCTGCTAAGGTCTATCTGTACATGATGTTTGATGTTCTATTCCCAAATTTGCTAAATACTTTCCCAACTGTCCCTTAAAAAACTCTAATGCATTTTCTGACCTCACAACTTTGATATCTTTCTCAAACTGCTTCTTAACAAACTTCAAGAAAGATTTAAACATAGCAAAACAATCACTTTTATTCACAAGAAAGTATACCCAGGTAGCTCTACTGCAGTCATCAACAATGGTGAGAAAATATCTAAACTTACCTTCAGTGACAACCTTATATGTGAAAGGACCCGTTCATATACATTATAAACGATTCACAATAGTTGATTACATCGCGAGGTATTTAACCTCTATATGATACATTTTACAAACATTGCATTCGTTTTTAAAAGACAAACTTTATTCACATCTAAAGTTGACGGCATGCATACCATTTCATAATACATCCAACTATAATTGACTTAATAATAATCTTGATGAAATCAATGACTCGAATGCAACGTCTTTCGAAATATGCCATGAATGACTCCAAGTAATATCCTTAAAATGAGCTAATGCACAGCGGAAAATTTCTTTCAAACCTGAGAATAAACATGCTTTCAAGTGTCAACCAAAAGGTTGGTGAGTTCATTAGTTTATCATAATCATTCATTTCCATTATTTTAAATAACCACAAGATTTTTATTAAACATAATTCCAATAGCAGAATCCTCTCGTCTGCATAAAGGTAAAATCATTTCCAATAATATAATAGACCACAAGATTTTCATTTTTCATAAACATAATCCTCAAGCAGAATCCTCTTGTCTGCATTAAGGTAAAATCATTCATATGGTGAACACCTGGTAACCGACATTAACAAGATGCATATAGAATATCCCCAAAACAGAATCCTTTCGTCTGTATAACAGAATCCTCTCGTCTGTATAAAAATCGAAGTACTAAAGCATCCGTACCTCGAATGGGGTTTGTTAGGCCCATAGATCTATCTTTAGGATTCGCGTCAATTAGGGGTACTGTTCCCTAATTCTTAGGTTACCAAGCTAAAGGGGTGATATTCGATTTCGATAATCCAACCATAGAATGTAGTTTTGAGTATTTGTGTTGATTTCGTCAAACATTTATAAAAACAGCGCATGTATTCTCAGTCCCAAAAATATATATTGCAAAAGCATTTAAAAAGGGAGCAAATGAAACTCACAATACTGTATTTTGTAGTAAAAATACATATGACGTCATTGAATAAGTGCAATGTTGGCCTTGGATTCACGAACCTATATTAATTATATATATTTATATGTTTAATCAATATCTGTCTAACAATTTAGGTCAAGTCGTAGTGTATCACAATCCTAATGCTCGATACTAAATATGCAAAAGTCAACAAAAGTCATATTGACCAAAATGTCTTCCAAAATTTATACATGATTATTATATAGTTTAAATATAATCGTTTTATTTATTTAAATATTTTTAATAGATTTTATTAAAGTGAATAATATAGATCTTTTATTAATAAATAAAATTTTATATTAAAATTTATATAATAAAAATATACTTTTATATATCTTAAGTAATAAAATTTATAAAGTTCATTTAATATCATAAAAATAATATAATAGGTATTATTAATGTAATTATATTATACGTAGTAAAATATCTTTGTATCACATATTTATTTGATAAAATAATATTGATAATAATAATAATAATAAGTAAAAGTTGTATTATTTTGTAATAATTATTATTATTCTACTAATAAAAATAACAATAATTATATTTTCTAAAAATGATAAAATGATAATTTTTATTAACAATAGTACTAAAATGATAATAATAATGATGTTTCATATTAACAATGATATTTTTATTAAAAATAATAATTTTAGTAAAAATGATAGTTTTAATATTAATAATACTTTTAATAATAATAATAGTAAAATAATGAAAATGATATTTTTCCTTTAAATCAATATCTTACAATATCTTAATTTCATCATGATACTCATACTCATTATTTCCTAATCGCTTCGTTTAATAGCTTTTAGTCGTCTTTTATATCGCGTTCATATTAATAATAATAATAGTAATCATAATAATTAGATGTTACTAATATTAGTTTTAATTATAATAATACTAATAATAATAATAATATTAATGATAATAATAATAACTATTTGAATGATAATAATAATAATAATAATAATAATACTAATTATAACCTTAACGATAATAACGATAGTAATAATAATAAAATTAACAATAATATCTTTTATTAATAACGACAATGATAATAATAATAATAATAATAATAATAATAATAATAATAATAATAATAATAATAATAATAATAATAATAATAATAATAATAATAATAATAATAATAATAATAATTAGATTATAACGACGATAATAATAATCATTTTTAATAATAATACAAAAATTCAATTGACTATAACTTCTAAACCGTTCATCGAAACCATTCGATATCTAAATAAAAAGTTCTCAAATTTTTGCTAGCTTTCCAACGACATGCATATCATATACCTCATCTTAATAGCATATGTATTTAATTCAAGATTCGACATAACCTATCTAACGACAATAACGAACGTATAAGCATGCATAATCCTATATATATACTCGAGCACTAGTCAGGGATACACTAATAATATATAAAAGTTAAGTTATGAGTGCTCACGTATCAATATTGAGATTCAATATTGCATGAAAAGTACGTAGACGCAACGGAGATGATAAACACTAGTTTGACTCACGAGCAATACTCCCGAACCATACCCATAACCTCCATAGCTATAACCCATAATTTCCTTAGCTCTATCCCGCTCGAAAAACAATTTCGAAATCACTCGGACAGCACTCCGTCGTAATATTTTATGTATACTAATAATATCTTGAAATAATACGGAGTAAATATATATATGTAAATCGATTGAGAGAGTTTAGAGAAAAATATTTACAAGTTTCTATGAAATAATGAAACCTATTGAATTCTATTTATAATAGACTTTTGAATTATTAAAGTGAATTATTAAAGTATGAATTATTAAAGTGAATTATTAAAGTATGAATTATTAAAGTGAATTATTAAAGTATGAATTATTAAAGTGAATTATTAAAGTTAAAGTAAAATAAAAATAAAGTAAAGGTAAAGTTTAAGTATAGTAAAAGTAGAAAACTATGTACGTATAATACGCGTATAAATATATATAATATTAATTTAAATCGTTATATATATTTAATAAAATAACATATAAATATCGTTATCTTTATCATACTGGTTAAGTAATGAGTTGTCAAAAGTGGTTCTAGATATTTATAAAAGTTATATACGTTTTAATAATAAAGTTCTTTTTAAACTGAAAATAATTTTGTACGTTTGAAACTAAATCAAATAAATATGATAATTTTGTTTTCCAAAACTAAATATATTTAAGAATCATTTTGTTTAAAGGTTAAAATAATGGAAATCGTTATATCATAAAACGTTTTAGAAAAGTAGAATCATATATATTCATAATAGGTTTCAAGTTTTTAAATTATAGTCTGTTAGTGAAGCATGCGATAAAATTCAAAGGTTAAATAAAATTATGAAATCATCTTAATGAAAAATGTCGAGTTACTTAACTTATCGATATCCAACATCTAAGTTATTTACACTCCACGTTCTTACTTATAAATCATTTTACCATTTTCCGAATGTTGTCAAAAAGAATAGATTTCTTAAATCACAGTGGACCTCATAACATAGACCTGTAATCATATCACAATGTATCTAATAAATCACTCATTTGATATTATCTTCTAATTCCATCGATAAACATATTGAAACAAATACGTTCATGTAAAGTATTATACGTTTAATACTTTATTAATATTCTCAAGTTATAATATATATACATATTTATTTATATATAACGGTTCGTGAATCGTCAGAATTTGGTCGAGGTTATAATGAATGTATGAACACAATTTAAAAATTCTTGAGATTTAACTTAACAAGCTTTGCTTATCGTGTCGGAATAATATGAAGATAAAGTTTAAATTTGGTTGAAAATTTCCGGGTTATCACAATATGGCCCCCAAATATCTATGTGCACAAGTTGAAAGCATTCAGTACTATGTGAATCACTTAAACTGTAAGGTTGTTTAGTAAGTTTAGCCATAGGACATAGCATACATACATCAACATTATCTCTTACAAGTTTAGATTGTATAGAAGGAATGAGCTTCATTTTAGAGTCAGATATATGCCCAAGTCTATTGTGCCACAAACTGTAAGGCTTTACAAGAGTACTTGAATTTGCAATACAACCATCCTTTATTGAAAACAAACTAGAATCATTAACAGAAGATGAAAGCAGTTATAGCAACCTCTTATCAACTTGATCAAGAGGTACATTCTCCAGATAGTAGAGATCTTCTTTCCTTCTACCCAGTCCTATCACCTTCTTTGTTTTCAAGTCTTGGATAGTACAAAACAAATAATAGAAAGTAACCACACAGGGTTGATCTCTAGTTAACTTGGACACAGATAGCAAGCTAAACTTAAAAGATGGTACCACTAATACATCTTTTAGTACCATTAGATTCTTCAACTTAACTTTTCCAACATGTGAAATAACAGATGTATTACCATTTGGCTGTCTTATATGAGGTTTAAAGAATAAACTTGTAGAATCAATAAGACTACTAGACATAGGTGTCATATGATCTGTAGCCCCAGTATCTAAAATCCATTCATTATTTAATGAATTTTTAGAAAGTATACCTGCAGCAAAATGATGATCCAGTTCATCATCTGAATTAGCTACAGTACACTGAACCTCATTTTGTGTCATTTGTGGTAAGAACTTCAACAACTTTTCAAACTGCTCACTAGTGAAGATCACATTGTTTCCTTGAACAGCAGCAGCAGTCTTCTTGACATTATTTCCACCTTTTGGTTTAAAATATCCAGACACCTTTGATTGTGACTGCTGTTTATACTTGTAATGCCATGGAGGATATCCAATCTTTTCCCAGCATTTGTCAGGTGTATGATACTTATGACCACAAATAGTACATTTTTGATCAGAACTGACCTTGCTGTATAGGGCAATTGACTCAACAGATGTGAACATCTCTCTTTGTAATTCTTCTTGTTGAATCATTGCACAAGCAGTTTCCACATTAGGTAGAGGATTCATTAGCAGCATTTGACTCCTAAGAGCACTAAACTTATCATCTAAGCCATTTAAGAACTGAAACAAGTGTTCCTCTTCCTTTTGCTTGTTTAAAGCAGTTAGAAATGCCACAACCTCAGGAGTAACATTACTAATTCTAGACAATTCACTCAAAGAGTCTAGTTCTTCCCAAATGCACTTAAACCTAGTATAGTAGTCACTAACCAGGTTTCCTTGCTGCTCATTTGCATATGTATCTTTATGCAATTTGTATTTCCTAGAGCCATTGCTTAAAGCAAATCTCTTTTCTAATTGAGTCCAGATCTCAGAAGCAGTGCCAACAAACATAATAGACTTGACAATAGTCTCAGAAACTGAATTCATAATCCAGCTAATTACCATATTATTGCATGTATCCCATGCCTCAGCCTTAACTGGATCATTTTCAGATCTAACAACAGTACCTGTAACAAATTCGATCTTCCTTTTGGTTGACAAAGCAATTTCCATAGATCGACGCCATGATCTATAGTTTTGAGCTCCAGTCAACTTCTCTTGGATAGATAGAGATCCAGGTCCGTCAGAAGGATGAAGAAACAATGGATTTTGAACCAATTGAGGATCCATATTACACGAGGAAACGAATTATTCTTCAATTTGATTAAGCAATTCACGAACTCAGCAAACACAAGACTGAATTGAACAGCTACGTAATCGAAATTGAATCAACAATCAAAGAAAATCAACCACTGTTACGCTCTGATACCATAATAAGCTTTGATAAGCTTGAACAATGGTGATTAAAACATATGAACGAGATCAATTGAACTCATCTGTTTCATTGAAATAAAAAACGTAATTACAGAAAGAAGCCCTAATCCCCTTTTATGAATAACGGGGTTAACTGCCACTAACAGAACAACTAACAAACTAACTAACATCAGAATAATTTACAAAACTGAACCTTCAAGAATTATAAATTACAGAATACCCCCTGAACTCTTGTATAACACTAATACTACACACGCACTATCCTCTATAGAGATGTATAGACATAATTTTTAATTATTCTTCCACCAAAATCACGATTGGAATATATATGTAATCCATGTACAATAGTGAAGCTTTGATTACCTGATTTTAATAATTTCTTAAAATTAAAAAGTTTAGGTTTTACCCTCTGTTTATTATAAGTTTTTTTCTTGTTTCAATTGTTAAATATGATTTTTTTTTTTTTAATGCTTTCCAAGACTACAAGATCTATAATGTTTTTTCATGCTTTCTGGGGCTACAAGATCTGTAATGGTTTGAAACCAACTGTAGTAAATTATACTTCGTAGTTCACTATTGAGTTAACTTAGTGAAGCTCAGATGGTATTCACATAGTTGAAAGTTATAGATTTATGCCAACTACAGATATGGAATTGTTAATTGATTGCTATTGTATATTTTAAGTACTCCTAAATAAGTTTATGTATATTTAAAGTATATTCTTAAATAATTCATCAATTTAACGGATCAAACAAAAGTTTATTTTTTAACCACTAAATAATAAGGTTATAAGAATTTGCGGGCATAGCCCAACGGTTCTCCCATATACTTTATGTCATGGGATAGGGAGAGGTCATGGGTTCGATCTTTATGGATGACATGATTTTCTTTAAACCAATTGAACACCAATAATGGTGGTATATATTGACCCTATAGGGAGGTTTTACCGGATTCGTTCACGGACCCCTACCCGGAACCACTGCCCGAATGGATGTGTTCTCGGGTACCGTCGATCGGGTTTGGGTTTTCGCCCAAACGTGTGTGTTACATGCAAATGATGAGGGTCGTTGAAAGAAATGATCTACTGATGCCAAAAAAATCGCCGTTAAAAAAAAAGGTTATAATGGTAATTTTATGTCATTGAGAGCATTGAATCAGAGTCATTATCAAACACTAGTTTTTCATTCAGAATAATATTGATTCAGAGCTTTTTAACCATTCAGGACTCTAAATCATTCAGTGCTAAATCATTCAGTGCTATTAAACGCGCCCTTAGCCCACAAATTATTCATAATTAAAAAATTAAATGTATGTTGTCCCCAATATAACTTATCTTTCCAACAAAACCCTCCTCCTCTAAACTACAAAGTACTTCACATAATTATTTGGTTGTCTTTCTCTCCCTATCCTCACTTTATTTTTATTATCACAAAATTTGTATTTAGGTTAATTTCCCAATTTTTACCAACATTATGATAAATACGATTAACCTATTGAGGATCTCTGTGGGTGCAAATCAAAGTTTCACATTGGTCACATGACAAAATAAATTTATGCATATAAGTCTAAGGGGAAGTCTCTCTATTACCAAATGATTTTAAAAAAAAGGATGAAATTTTAAACTTATATTGTAAGACATGTTTTTGAAATATATCAATCCTATTAGTGGTATCAGAGCCAGGCTATAGCCGAATGTGGTGGACAACGCAGGTGGCGCACCTCTCAGCGCATGCATGCGCACCCTAGCGACGATGAGTCGCTCCTGGAGCCTTGTACCGAAATCTCCCTAATCCTGGACCCAATCAGGTGGAGAGTTCCGACCCAATTAGGTGGAGAGTTCCGAGGTTGCGGTTCTAAAGGTTGGACCGGACTATCGTTGGAGGGGAGGCCCTATGGACTTAGGTTTGAGGGGAGGTTTGTGAGAGTGCAAACCAAAGTTTCATATCGGTCACAAGACAAAACAAATGTATGCATATAAGATTAAGGGGAACTCCCTCTACTACCAATTGATTTGTGACAAGGGCTTATGATTTGTATGACTGAATATGTTTTTTGTGAATTATGTAGTTTTTTTGACAATAGAACTTAAACTCGTATATGTGACACTTCGTGTCCATATAACAAAAAGTACTTTCCAACAACATTCAACTGAATTCTTAATTGAGACAAGACCTATTTTCATTAAATTAAGTCAATCTTTAGGACTGCCGTTAACATGTTTAAAATGACTGTACATGAAATAGATAAATAAAGTGTTCGGAGCGACTCGATATTGGGTTTGGAACGTCTTTATCGACGAGCTGGGTTAGATCTTGAACTTAATGTGGCAGTTATTCAATGATACAAACTTCCTTATCTGTGTTAAAGATAGTAGATGGAAATCCAAAAATAATGAACAAAATCTCATATTTAACGGAGTTTGTTGGATTCAATTATTTGTAACCGGTAACTAAAAATCGAAAGATATTTACATATAAATACTGACACGTGTCTGGATAATAAGCATACAATTCGTTGAACCCGCGATTTTCTACAATTTATATTAACACAAAATAAATAAGAAAAATACAAAAACAGATAACTGAAAACCATCATATTCAACTACCGATGGCCGCCACCAACAACCACCGTGAACAACAATCCGGCGAGTCGGAACTTTATTCCGGATGGGCAGATTTAACTCAAGAGATTCTTCTCAACATCCTCAACCGTCTCGATTTCGAAGATCGATGGAGATCAACCATGTTTGTTTGCAAATCATGGTTTCAGGTTTCAAAGGATCCTTGTCTTCATTCTGTTTTTGATCTCGAATCTTCTTTTGAATCGCGTCAATCTGCATCTGTTCGTTGGTGGAATCCTGAATTTGAAAGGAGAATTGATAATATGATTCGATCAGTTGTCAATTGGAGCGATGGTGCTCTTGCTGAAATTAGGGTTAGACATTGCTCCGATCGCGCAATTTCACTTGTTGCTGAAAGGTATATACGCTTTTATTAATCCTAATTTCATCATTCCTTACTGAAATTTAGGGCACATTGTTTGACTCAATTATTAAAGTCAAAGATCCGCTCTCATTTTAGCAATATTTTCAGGATAATAATAATAATAATAATTAATTAGTATGTAACCTAACTTGATGAATTTATATCTGAAAGGCAAATATTTTATTTCCTGAAAATTATAGATGCAACCTTTAAAATTTCATTTCGTCTATATTTAACTTTTAATGTGTAGTGTAACCTAAATTATTATTTTTTGGATTCACTTTCGGCTCGAGTTTCCGGCTCGTTTTGCTAGCCGGCTAATCTCGAGGCGAAAATCTGATTTGCAAGCTGATTGGAGTGGTGCATGGTGAACCTATTACTTAATTGTCAACTTGACAGGTGTCCTAACCTTAAAGTATTATCGATCAAGAGTTGTCCAAATGTTACCGATGAATCAATGGTGAAGTTAGCATCTGGGTGCCCCAAACTTACAGAACTCGACATAAGCTATTGTTACGAAATTTCGCATGAATCTATAGTTATGTTAGGAAGAAAATGCACAAACATTTTAGTGTTAAAACGTAACCTAATG
Organism: Rutidosis leptorrhynchoides; assembly: GCF_046630445.1. NCBI lineage: Eukaryota > Viridiplantae > Streptophyta > Magnoliopsida > Asterales > Asteraceae > Rutidosis > Rutidosis leptorrhynchoides. Next base: position 520,825,431 of record NC_092335.1, on the reverse strand, counting down.
AACTGGTTAGACCCTTCACAGCACATAGGAATTGTACCAACGAGCTATCTAAACGCTTGTCCCCAAGATGGGGACTCGGAAGCTGCTGCAATTGGAAGCTTAATGCCTCAACTGCTTCACCTTGAACTTCGATTTTCTAAGTTAACTGCGCGAGGCCTTGGTTTGATTACTGAAGGGTGTAAAAACCTTGAGTACTTGGATCTATCGGGCTGTGTGAATGTAACTAGCCGGGATATTGCAAATTATACGGCGAATTTGACCAATATGAAGAATCTTAAGAAGCCTAATTTCTATATTCCTAGATCGGTTTTTCATACTGAGAGATATGGCCATTGGAGGCTGTATGATGAACGATTTCAAACGGATGCTTTTCGTATTTGATTTGGCAAGGAAAAGTGATGGACTTCCCTGCTTATATTTTGGTGTTTCAAACTCTCTCTTAGATTATTTGTGCATCTTATTTTTTTGTAATGGTGTTGTAATATATTATATGTTGTGTTAAAAACATCTTCATTATGTTTATGTAATTATAATTATATAACTATATCATTATGTCATGATGATTGTTGACGGTTTGCATAATTTCTGCCCTCTTTTGTTTGTTGTATCTCTACCTTTACATAATTCATGATATCTTTGCTGTTTTGCTCATTCTTGTAGCTTTTATCACCTTGGTCTATTTTACTTAGTTTAACTGTATTTTACTCGGTACTTATTTACTTGGTAATTATTAGGTATTGTTTTAATCTAATTCCTTAAGCTAAGCTGTATATTACATTTAATTTTTTATTTGATATATCCTTGCTGCTTTCTTGTATAAATTGATTTACTCCGTACTTATTTACATTTTATAGGTATTGTTTAATTTTTCGTAACATTAAGCTGTATATTAATTATCTATTAGATATATCCTTGTTGCTACTGTTATTATACTACAAGTGTTTATTTTTTTGTTTTTGTCTTTCGATCGCGCGTTATAGGTTAAGATAGACACTAGGCGTTCTCATGATTACTTGAGGTCATGTCCTTCTAGCTCAGGGGAGGGTAGGCTTACAGGGCCTAGGAACGGCAACAGGTTAGCGAAGCCGGTAAGGATTAGAGTGGGTAGTTGGAATGTGGGTACTTTAACCGGTAAACGGTACGAACTAGTTGAGACTTTACGTAAACGTAAAGTGGACATTTTGTGTGTCCAAGAGACTAGATGGAAAGGTCGGGGGGGCGGTTAAGACCAATGACTACAAGTTGTGGTTCTCGGGATCGCGGGTAGCTAGAAATGGGGTAGGAATCATTATAGGCCCACCGTATTACGAGAATGTTGTGGATGTGTGTAGGCGGAGCGATAGGATTATGTCGGTTAGGCTAGTGATTCAGGAGGTGACCCACACTGTCATTAGCGCTTACGCCCCGTTTGCGGGCCTTGGAGAAGCTGAAAAGAGACACTTCTTGGAATCGTTAGACGAGGTTGTGAGGATGTGCCCCATGGACCATCGATTAATTATTGGTGGAGACCTTAACGGGCATATAGGAACAGATGTTGAGGGATATGCGGGAGTCCATGGGGGCTTTGGGTATGGAGTAAGAAATGAGGAAGGGCTCTCTATTCTTGAATTTGCCGTTGCTCACGATTTGATTGTTGCGAATTCGTTTTTCAAGAAGACAAATGCTCAGTTAGCAACTTTCCATAGCGGGGGTCATAGTACTCAGATTGACTATTTGTTAATCCGTAAAGGGGATCTTAGGAATTGTGGTGACTGTAAGGTCCTGACTGACTTGACATGCTCCTCCCAGCACAGATTGTTGGCCATGGATTTGGTTCTCCAGAGACGGGTTACCAAGAGAGTGAGGTCCCCCCAACCTAAAATCCGGTGGAAGAAGTTGAACGGAGAAAAGGCAGAGACTTTTAAAACTTTAGTGCTAGAAAGAGTTGATGCAGGAGTGGAATTGGTATCTCATGAGGACGCAAATCATATGTGGAATTGTCTGGCGTCCACCATTAGAGAGGTAGCCAAGGAAGTCTTAGGTGTGTCTGTAGGAACATCGAGAGGACATAGGTCTGATCGTGAATCTTGGTGGCTTAGTGACGAGGTTCAAAGCAAAGTCGCGCTCAAGCAACAAAGGTTTAGGGAGCTCATCACTTGCCGGGAAGGAGATCCGATGGATAGAACTAGGGCTGAAGAGGGATATAAAGAAGCCAAAAGAGAAGCTAAGAAGGCTGTAGCCCGTGCAAAAGATAAGGCATATGAAGTTTTGTATAGGAGACTAGACTCCAAAGAGGGAGCAAATGATATTTACAGGATAGCCAAGGCTTGGGAGAGAAGGCGCAGGGATCTAGATAACATCAAGTTTATCAAAAATGAATCTGGTCAAACTTTAGTAAAGGAAGACGAAATTAGGAAAAGATGGGAAGGATACTTCTCATCTCTTTTCATTGGGGGAAGACCCGAGCATCATGAAGATCTACAAGACTCTGATATAGAACAACCCCAGAACAACATGGACTGTGGGAGGATCAACCAAGAGGAAGTACGATCGGCACTACGAAAGATGGGGAGAAACAAAGCTGTGGGACCGGACCAGATCCCCATTGAGGCATGGCGGTGCCTTGGCGACGATGGTGTTAGGTGGTTGACCGTTGACTTGCCTTTTCAGCATGACGTTTCAAAGCGCTAAAATGCCTATGGAATGGAGACTGAGCGAGACTATTCCCATATGTAAGAACAAGGGGGATGCCCAAATTTGCAGTAACTATAGAGGCATAAAATTACTTAGTCATACTATGAAGCTCTGGGAGAGAGTGATTGAGACTAGACTTCGACGCGTAATTAATGTTTCAGAGAACCAATTTGGTTTCATGCCAGGGCGCTCCTCGATAGAGGCAATACATATTATTAGGAACCTTATGAAAAAGTATAGAGAAAAGCAAAAGAACTAAGAGATGATTTTCTTAGACTTAGAAAAGGCCTACGATTGTGTTCCACGAAACTTGATTTGGAAGACCCTTAATGGTAGAAATATCCCGTGTAAATATATTAGTGTTATTAGGGATATGTACGAAGGGGCGAAATCTTGCGTTCGAACGCCGGTGGGAAATACCGAAGTTTTCCCAATAGAAGTAGGCCTGCATCAGGGATCAGCCCTTAGCCCTTTCCTTTTCGCCTTGATCCTAGACGAACTTTCGCGAGGGATACAAGAGTGTATCCCCTGGTGCTTGATTTTTGCCGATGATATTGTGCTTGTTTTCGAATCTAAGGAGGAGCTTAATAGAAGACTGGAGCAATGGAGGGTAGCCTTAGAAAGTAATAGTCTACATATTAGTAGACAAAAGACGGAATATCTTAGATGCGATTTCGATAGGAAGGATGATGACCAACGTGATGGAGTGAACATCTGCATTGGAGACCAGATCTTGCACCCACAAACGTCTTTTAGATACCTAGGCTCGGTGCTCCACAAATCCGGGAGGATAGATGAAGACGTGTTGCGCCGTATTAAAGTAGGGTGGGTGAAGTGGAGAGCGGCGACTGGAGTCTTATGCGACAAGAAGATCCCCCTTAAGCTGAAAGGGAAATTCTTTAAGGTGGCAGTTAGACCTGCCATGTTATACGGATCAGAGTGTTGGCCAATGACGAAGGCGCAAGAGAGAAGGATGGAGGTGGCAGAGATGAGGATGCTTAGGTGGACATGCGGTAAAACCTTGTGGGATATGATCCCAAATACTGTTTTTAGAGAGAACCTGAAAGTTAGAAGCATCATCGACAAGCTAAGAGAAGAACGACTTCGATGGTTTGGACATGTGAGGAGGCGACCTCTTACCGCCCCTGTTAGGAGGGTCGAGGCACTTACAGTTGATGGCGTAAGGAGAAGGGGTAGACCTACTCGTAGGTGGGAGGATAGAATAAAGCTCGACCTAAAGGATCTTCTATTGACCGAGGACATGACTTCTGATAGGAATGCATGGAGGACTAGAATTAGAATAGACGAGTAGGTTTTTTTTTTTTTTTTTTTTTTTTTTTTTCAGGTAGGTATGTGTATATGTAGGTATATGTTTTGTGTTTTATCTGGTATGTACCTTCAGGAAGACTTATTCCCCACTCATATGGGATTTGGTTTGGTGTTGCTGTTGTTGTATCTTCATGAAGTGTGTTCTATGCTTTTTCGCGCTTTGCTTCTTACCCGGACCTCGTCTTGGTATGGGTATGTATGTGTGTGCATATATGTATGTGTATGTATGGATGTATGGGTACGTTTACATGCTTGTTGGTGTATGCATGTTTATGTTTGTTAGAATGTGGGTTTATATGTTTGCTTTATGTATGTCTATTGTTGTTTATGCATGTTTCGGTATGTATGCATGTAGGCCTAGGTATGTATGCGTATGTAGGTATGTTCGTATGTATGTATGTTCGTTTGTGTGTATGTATGACGATTGTATGTATGTATATATGTAGGTGTGTATGTATGTAGGTAGGTAGGTATGTAGGTTTGTTTGTGTGTATGCGTGTATGCGTGTATGTGCGTATGTGTGCACCTAGGTATGTCCATGTATGTCTGGGTATGAATTTAGGCATGTATGTATGTATGTATGTTTGTATGTATGTATGTATGTATGTATGTATGTATGTATGTATGTAGGTAGGTATGTGTATATGGATGCTTGTATGTAGGCTTAGGTATAGAGTTTTGTATGATTGTTTGTTTGTGGTCATATTTGTTTATTGTTCTTTTAGTGCAGCATTTATTGATATGAATTGAGGTCCGCATCGACTCTAAGGTACGTTATATATATATATATATATATATATATATATATATATATATATATATATATATATATATATATATATATATAGGGGGGCAGGATCAATGGGGAAGTAACCAATCGGGGAGAAGCGGGGGGAAGGAAATTTTTTTTTTTTTCGTTTTTTTGAAAAAAAATTCCGGCATCAAGATTACACAAAAATATGAACATTTAGAAGAGACACTTCGTGATGAATGTTATTATTTAGGCGGGAAAACGATCGACAAAAATAACATTCAAGATAATATTGTTCGTGAAGAATATGAACTTTTTTTTTCATGTTTTGTGAAGTAAAATTTAGCCCGATTTAGAGTTTAGGGTTTAGGGTTAAGCGTTTGGTGTTTTGGGTTTATTCCATAAACCCAAAACACCAAACCCTAAACCCTAAACCCTAAACTCTAAACCGTTCGTGTTAAAAACTCAATCTAAATCCTAAATCTAAACCCTAAATCTAAACCCTAAACCCTAAATTTCTAAACCCTAATATCTAAACCCTATAAATCCTAATATCTAAACCCCAATAGCTAAAACCTCAAAATACGCTCGAAAAACACGATAATTGTTATATATTACTTCTTCGAGCGTTTTCCCGCCAAAATAAAAACATTTATCACAAAGTGTCTCTACTAAATGTTCATATTTTCATCTCATCTATAATGTTCGTGAACAAAGTTTTTTCAAAAAACGAAAAAAAAAGTTTTTGCTTCCCCCCGAATGGTTACTTCCCTCTTGATCCTACCAATATATATATATATATATATATATATATATATATATATATATATATATATATATATATATATATATATATATATATATATATATATATATATATATATATATATATATATGCTCTATTAAGCGAGTCAACAGTAAGCGTCGATTTATTGGCGACTTGACTGTCGTTTATAGCCTAAATTGAACTCCAGGCATGCTTTCAAACCCATGAAAATTTGATACTACCATTTTCATGGAGTCTCTTTTGATTTAATTGCTTATTTTTCTTTTACTCACTTTTATAGTTTTTTTTTTTCCTTGCATTTTTTTTTTTCTTTCTTCTTCTTTTGGCCGGAGGTCCTCTTGGAAGCAATCTCTTTATCCGTCGGATAGAGAGAGGGAGGACTTTCTCGATTCTTGGAGTGTTTCACTCAGGGTAGAGAAATGACCTCTCTTTATTCAAAGATAGAGGTAGGATTGTCTACGTCTCACCTCCCCCATACCCCATGCATGTGGGATTGGGTATGTTGTTGTTGTTATTGTTGCTGATGATTGTTGATGCCTATTGGAGTTTAAGCTTTAACTTATGCTTACTATGTACTTATTTTTAATGAATACTTGGTTTTTTACTTGGCTCAAATTATTTTTAAAAATGAATATAGGGCTTGGCCATTGTAATCTTTGTACAACTCTTTGTATGCTTTCACTCTTATCAAAGAAGTTAACCTTCCAATACTTATAATTCATCATTCATATAAAAATTGGATAAATTTGAGTACATGTTAAAATGGGTAAGGTAACAGTTGGAAAAAAACATATCTTTGAATTTACAACTAAATAACTCATAGTGTTAAATATGGTTATATACATACACACGGAGATATCAGGGAAGTGCTCATTTGGAGAAGGTGAAACGGAAGATACAACCCTCCATTTCCCCTCCCAAAGTTTAACAATCTCGTCTTCCACTTGTTTTTTGCTAAAAGAGGAGGGTCGTATTTTTTAAGATATCTAGTAAGTTGACCTATCAAGTTATTTTTTTAATATTCATTTTAATGAATTTTAACTTTATAAGAATTTTTTAATATTAAGCACTCAAAATGTTAATTCATAATGAACAATATTAACTTAACGTGATTTTGATTTTTGTCACCTAAAATGTTACTGTAATATTTATCCAATGAACTAGAATTCCTTCCCCTTCCCAAAATAAACACCTCCCAAAATCACTTATCACTTATATACTACTCCATAATAAAGTTAGGTTAATGTAAGTTAAATACTTCTGTCATGGTTATAAAGAAAGTTAAAAATATGGACAAGTCATTTATTTTCTTTATTCTAATTCAAGTAAAACTGTCCAAATGAGCATTTTGATAAAATTATCAAATAATGCACTTAATTTATGTACTTTTCATCAATGTAAAAATAAAAAATAATAAAAAAAATAATAATAAAAAAGTTAAATCGTAGGGTCTAGTCATACTTCATATATCAACATCTTCTAATTAATATCAATATCAATATCAATATCAAATATCAATGCAATTGACATTGTAAGCAACCCTTTTTATTTGGGAGTGTTCATAGCCAAGAGTTGTACAATCCGAGTAATTGACAGAAGTTATATGTATAACGACATAAATACATATCATTGAATTTTTGAAACACAAATTACAAAATAGGTAAACGGAAAACAAAAATAAGATTTCATATATTACATTTATTAACATTCTCATATCGTTTATGCATCACTAAAAACCGTACAGGCATTCTTCAAACAAAGCCATATGATCAGGGTCCAAACACACAGCCAACGACACGCTTCGATCACCACTAGGGCTCGGTATGATGTAAATCGTACCCTCGTAAAGTATACTCGCGGGCCCCATAAAAATTGGTCGACCCCAACCGAAGTCAGATTCATATATCGGTAATCGAGTCCAACTGTTTACATTCAGATTAGGACTCGCAAAGTATTTCGGCCCTCTAACAAGGGACGAAATATCATCTACCGTCTCTAAATAATCGATTGCTGACCTAAGATACACGTCATTCATTTTACCCAACTCATTATGAATTTTCCTTGCAGTATCCGCCAACGATTCAAATTCGAAATCACCCGATTTAGCAACCGGAGTGGCGGTAAAAACTACATTCCCAAGGTAACCCGGAGGAAGTGGCGGGATTAATCTTGACCGTCCATCCGTTGCCACATACAATTTCGTTGGTTGATCGTTTGGTAGTCCACGAGCTTTGCACGCACATCGCCATAGATGAGCGGCTAAGATCTCGTACGTACTATGGAACACGCTCCCGTCGCCTTTACCCTTTAATTTAAGATTGTTGATTTGATCGAACGTGAGTCGTAATATTGAGGTTGACGCGCCTTTTTTAGGTTGAGACGGAGTGATTAGCGACGGTGGTGGATGGTATTCGACATGGTCAAACGAAGGAGTTGGTGGATCACGAGCTGGAAGAAGCAAGCGGTCAATTGACGGTGGGATTGCAACCGATAGGCCTCGAGCTATATCGGACCATGTGTTGAGGAAGTGAAGGGCTGAAAGTCCATCTGATAATGTATGGTGTAGTGCACAGCCTAACGAAACTCCGCCACATTTGAACCGTGTAACCTAAAACCAAAACAAATTGGCAATACGTTCTACTTATATACATTTGTGCTAAAGTATACAAATTAATACTACATGAAAATATCCCAAGTACATTAAGAACACACTATCATGTGCCAATAAACAGGATCATGTTGATTTGTTAAGCACTCTCTGCATACTTGTACCACGTACAGATATACGCTTCACATACTTGTAAAATTTACAAGCATTATTTGTGACAAAAAAGTTAAATCAATCGTGTATTAAATATTTTTAAAGGGTTTTGAAAAATAGATTATAACTGTGTATATTCGTGAATAAATTCAGGTGTGATTGTGTGAGTTGCCTTTAAAATTTACTAGTAATAAAAAAGAATCATATAACGAAAGTATAAAATTCTAAGAACACCCCCTATGGTTAGTTACCTGCCCATTACCCGCTCATTACCCAGTGCTTTTTATTGTTGGACTTGATGTTTTATTGCTTGTACGTTGTATATTAAGAGGAGTATATTGTTTTAGCCATGAAAGGGAGTGTTTAGTTATGAGTTAGTTATAGGATATTGGTGTTGATGTGGCGCTGATGTGGAAGGTTAAGAGGATGAATAGTTTAGTTACGATATGGAGTGACCTAACAGATTCAACGTAACTCTTTTTATCAGAAAACTAGTTATCGTATAAGGGATATATTCAATATTCTTTCATATTTAATTTTGCTTGAAAACCGGGATATAAATCACAGCCCTTGAATCAATATAATTAATGGTTATGATCAAAAACGCGGAATAATCACATGTGATTGGTTAGAATAAAAAATTTGGAACAATCACATGTCCTGACAATCACATGTAAGTGTAAGATTTCAAACAAATTTATGAATTCAAATGAATATTTCACTATCGTATAAATTAAAAATAAATAAATAAATAAATAGAAATGTTGTTACTACTATTACTATCATAGTAACAATGCATACCTAAACCTTCCCTCGTAATTATAATTTCAAATTTACCTCACTAATAACAAGTGATATCATATAACGTAAGTAAAAAATTCTAATAAATTTAATGTAATCTTTTTACATAATACTTCGTTTGCTAGGTGTGATAACTTTTCAAATTTTAACGAGGTAATTTAGCTCAAACTAGGTTTCGAATCCTCGCTTCGCGCCGGAGGTTCGGTTTTTAATGTATTTTATTGCGTTTAGTTTGTAAAATTATTTCGTGGCTAACGATGATGTCGGTGAAGCGCAACTCGAGTCGAACTAAAATGTATAGCTCGTGAAAGATTTAAATGTTATGTTCAATTAACAATATGTGTACATCTCCGCGTTTCGCTATGAAATTGTCGACTTTTAAAAATTTAACGCAAAATCAACCTATATGAAAAGTACCTCAAATATTTAGCGTTTTTTAAAAAGCGTCCGTTTTGCGTATAGTTAGTAACATTGAGTTCCTAAAATTATTTCGAGTTTGACAATGGTGTCGGAAAAATTTAACTCGGTGCGAGCGAGAAGATATGACCCGTTGAAGATTTTGGGGGAGTTTATTTAAGATTTTTTTATGAAATTGATCATTTGACACTTTACCCCCTGTTTGGGGGGTCGATTTAAATTTTTTGAAAAAGTCTGAGGGTCTTTGTTGGTGAAATGAAATGTAAATAGTAATAAAAAAGAGTGAAAAGTCGAAAATACCCTTAATCACTATCAACCTGAACTATATCATTTAGATATATAGATATAATATAATAGTTAATAGTTGCGATATATGTGACCTGTATAGTGCTAAAAGTGCTAAAAAAATAAAACTTCACAGGGGCTGTATTTACAAATTAAATAAAGCTACTTAACCGACGTATACCTGTGTAATAAATAACGGATAAGAAGACACATCACCCGAATAGTCCACAGTCGGCACCAACTTCCGTAACTCCGGTGACGGAGTAATCTCACCGAAATCATCAATGCAATAATCAGCTTCAGCTTCCACGAACAAAACACCCTCACCGTTACAATTAATTACAACTCTGCCATCACCTTCCTTACTCAACCGTCCGGCCATCGGAAAAAAAGAAACTAAAACGTCGGTGAGAGCCTTTTTTAAAACCATGGAATCAAAGAAATTTGAAGACCCATTTGGTTTGTAAAAGTAAACGGTTAGTATATGGATCCGACCCACCACTAAATCAAGATTTGAGGTCCATATTTTCTGACATGGTGTCGTTTTGGATGGTTTTACTATAACTGATTCCTTCATTGCTAGCTTCATTTTTTAAACTTTTTGAAATTTTTCCAACGATCTTTTATATAAAAATAATGATTTTTATAGTGGGTTTGTTTTTATGTTTAACAAAGGTAAACAAAAATTGAAGATTTTGTTGGATATTGAAAGTGTGTCTAAGTATGGCAAAAGGTTGTGTGATGAAGAATCACATATTAGAATAGACAATGTGTGAGGCTTGTTGGATTTATAGTTAAACGTATTAAAAAACATAAATAAATAGGTTAATAACTGTTGACGTTGCTCATCTTGTGGGGTGAACTACAATAAATTGCGATTAGGACGTAAAATTATTAAGATTCAAGCCAATTAACTCAAAAATCGAATCATATTCATATGAATATCTAGAAAGAATAAAATGTGAGTTTTCAGCATCAAATTTAAATTCGATTTTATATCAATTGCGTGAATTTGTGGCTACACTGCTTTTCTTGGCCGGATTATGCTCCCAGGTTAGCTTTATTATTGATTTCATTTTTCATTGTTTTCCGTTTCTGTGTTTGTTTATGTTGCAACTGAAGACAACATTATGAATGACAGATAATGCATATCAACTGTTCGATGATATGCCTACTAAGTGTTACGAGTTTTTGTTAACGAAAATTTGATATCATTGTTTTTTAATATGAGAATTTCGAATGAGAGGAATTCTTATTCTTATGTTGATTGAATAGATCAATTTATTAACAAAAATCTATGGCTCTATGTGTATATTCGATACTTTTACTTTTGATTTTTGATGTTTGATTAATCATAAATGTTAACACCTCCTAGATGCTAAGTAAAATCAATGTGTATATACAAATAGTTATAATCCAGTTTAAAATTTGTTACTTTCAGGTTATTTATAGAGTTCCAGTTGAAGTTGAAATTTGCAATTGGTGTCTTTTCTTCATTAGGGTTAAGCGTTTTGTGGTTGCTATTACTATTGGATCTTACCCATTGCAGTATGTTAATATTTGTTTTTATATGAAGATGGCGAGCCTTTGATAATATGTGATCCGATGCCCCGATGGTTTTTTTTTTTTTTTTTGCCTGCAACGATTTAGATTTAACCATAGGGTTTTGGATTTTGTGGCTTTTTGTCTGTGCGATTATCATCTAACTTTAGGGGTTTTGATTTCCGGTAACCGGTCTGTTCGACAACGGATATACTTCTCAAGTGACTTTTACAAATTGCTAATGGATTTTGCTATGTTTGTTGTTGTTCTTCATTATGATATTTCCGAATATTGTTCCTGAGTCTTTTTTGTTGGTGTTCATCAGTTAATGCAGTTCAACAATGTGTGTCTCGATTTAGTCGACTTTCAAATCCTGAATTATATTTTAGTCGAGTTTCAGAATTGCAGGTAATCTTCACTTTCAATGTGGGTCAACTGAATGACGCAGCCATGATACGACTTCATCAAATCTTTAGCGGTATAAGGATAAGCCAACAAAGGTATAGCACCAGGATAATATTGGTAATATTTAATATTAATATAACACCACGAAAGAATGAAAAAGTTATAAAATTTCAAAGCTAACATTTGAAAATAGCTGTACATAGTACATTGTGCATTCCTTTTGACCCTTTGATTATCTATCTGCTTAGGATTTTTAGGTAAGTTTGGACTTTAGAATTTCTTAGGTTTTTCGATCTGATATTTGTTTTTGTGTTGCTTTTTGTTTGTGTGGAGTTGGTTTTTGTTTGTATTTTGGCTTTACTGTGGTCATAAGTACGTATTATAATGCCTCCTAAAAAAGATTTAACTGTTATAATATATAAATATATATATAATATATATAAATGGATAGTCAATTATTGATACACAAAAGTAATATTATTGTATTACCTAAACTTGTGATATTTTTGCTATAAATAGCCATGAATGCAAGCATTAAACTTGCACCATTTCTCACACTTACAAAGTGTTTCTTTCTTTCTCTCCATTATCATCTTTGTTCTTACACTTCATTATTAGTATTCTTAATCAAGAATCAAATCACTAAAGGTAGTTATAAGCCTACTGAATTATAACATCAAGAATCAAACCACTAAAGGTAGTTATAAGCCTACTGAATTATAACACGTTATCAGCACGATAATCTTAATACTAATTATGGTTGGCTCTGCCACCTAAATGATATATGGTCGGTTATACCACCTGAATAATATATGGTCGACACTGTCGTCTAATTATCATTTATGTTACTAACATTTATATTTCAATTATCTAACATTTATATGGCCGACACTGTCGCCTAATTATCATTTATGTTTACTAATATTTATATTTATGTTATATAACATTTATTAATGATTGCTTACATATGGTCGACACGGTCACCTACTTATCATTTATGTTATATTAAATTTATGTTTAATGTTTATATACTTATGAATATAAAGTGACTATAATTTATCATGTTGTTTGTTTTAATAGAAAATGTCGAATCTGGAAAAGCTTAAATTTACTCCTTTAGAATCAACTGAAAACAACTACATGCCATGGGTTATAAAAATAAAAATGCATCTTAAATCAATGGGCATTCTTGAAGCCATAAATGAAAACAACACTTGTTCTGAAAAAGAACAAGCAACGGTATGTTGCTTTATTCATCAACATATTAATGAATGCTTACAAAATAATTATGTGACTGTAGAAGATCCCCATGTTTTATGGGAAGGTCTCAAAAGCAGATTCAATAATCAAAGAGAAATTTTACTTCCAGCTGCTATGGAACAATGGAGAACATTAAGGTTCCAAGACTTTAAGAAAGTAAATGAATATAGCTCAGCTCTGTATAATACATGTTCACAACTTAAATTCTGTGGACATGAAATAAGTGATGCAGACATGATGGAGAAAACTTTCTCCACAATGAATGCTGCAAACATCACAGTGCAAAGAAATTTGAGAATGCTAAAGTTCAAAACATATCCTGAACTTAATTCATATCTCTTAGTTGCAGAGCAAAATGATGAGCTATTAATGAAAAATCAACAATCCCGTCCTACTGGTACACTTGCAATCCCTGAAGCAAATACTGCAAATAATTATAAACAGGGACAAGGACGCGGGCAAGGTCGTGGTTATAATAACCATCACCATCATCATGCCAAAAGCCATAACTATGGTAGAAACCATCCTTATGGTAATGGTAATGGGCGAGGACGTGGTCGTGGTCGTGGCCGTGGTGGTCAAAGAAATAATAATCCACGAAAATATAAATATCAACCACAAAACAAGCCTACTAAACAAGATGTTGAAGAAAATTCTTCTAAAAATTCTGAAGAATCTTGCTACAGATGTGGTAGAATGGGCCACTGGGCTAATACTTGCCGAACATCTAAACATCTTGTTAAGATGTATCAGGATTCGCTGAAAGATAAAGAAAAGGAAGTAAACTTTGTGGATAACGTCGATCTAACAGTCACTGAGAAACCATCTGATTTATATGAAGATTTCTTGAATGTTTAAGTTGTGTGTTTTTCAAAAAATAAACGATTTAATATCGTCTGTCTTTGTCATTATGTTTGCTAAATGTTTCAGTACTATCTATTTGCATGTAAAATATTGTGTAATATTAATGTACTCACTATTTATTTCTTATATATGAAGTTCAATATGAATTTTGCTGGAATACAACATCAATCAAGTGGTGGAGATCTTTGTATAGCAGACAGTGGAACTACACACACTATACTTAAATCCGAGAAATATTTTATTGATCTAAAACCAACGGAAGGAACTATACATACAATATCAGGACCTGCTAACTTGATAAAAGGGATAGGAAAGGCAAATTTCATACTACCAAATGGTACAAAATTTTTAATAAATGATGCCTTATTTTCTCCCAAGTCAAGCAGAAATTTATTGAGTTTCTCCGACATATACCTTAACGGGTATGATTATCAGTCAGTGACAACAGAAAATGAGAAATATTTAAGTATCACTGACAAGAGTCATGTGGTTGAAAAACTGCCAAGACTTAGTTCTGGATTACATTATACACATATAAATGTACCAGAAATACATATGGTAGTTAACGAAAAATATATTGATCCTGGTATATTCAGTTTATGGCATAACAGATTAGGCCATCCAGGATCAACAATGATGAAAAGGATTATTGAATGTACTCATGGACATCCACTAAAGGATAGAAAAATCCATCATGATACAATGGTTCCATGTACATCTTGCTCTCTTAGAAAATTGATAACTAGACCCTCACCACTTAAGGTTGAGAAAGAATCACCAATGTTTCTTGAAAGAATTCAAGGTGATATATGTAGACCAATTCATCCACCATGTGGACCATTTAGATATTTCATGGTTCTAATAGACGCATCTAGCAGATGGTCTCATGTTTGTCTGTTATCAAGCCGTAATGTGGCATTTGCAAAATTTCTTGCCCAAATTATTAAATTGAGAGCTCATTTTCCTGATTACACCATTAAAAGGGTGAGACTTGATAATGCTGGTGAATTTACATCTCAAGCATTTAATGACTATTGCATGTCTATAGGAATTGTTGTTGAACATTCTGTTGCTCATGTGCATACACAAAATGGTTTAGCCGAGTCATTGATTAAACGTTTACAATTAATCGCTAGACCATTGATAATGAGAACAAAACTCCCTGTATCTATATGGGGTCATGCAATTTTACATGCTGCTGCATTGATTCGCATCAGACCAAGTGCAAGTCATAAATATTCCCCCCTACAATTTGCTTTTGGTCAAGAGCCAAATATTTCCCATCTTAGAACATTTGGTTGTGCAGTGTATGTTCCAATTGCGACACCACAACGTACAAAAATGGGTCCTCAAAGGAGGTTGGGAATATATGTTGGATATGAAACATCTTCAATATTAAGGTATATTGAACCTATGACAGGTGACGTTTTTACAGCACGTTTTGCTGATTGTCATTTTAATGAAACATTGTTCCCTAGATTAGGGGGAGAAATGAAAAATAAAGAAAATGATGTTTCATGGTGTGAACCTCAATTAAAGTATCTTGATCCTCGCACAAAAGAATGCGAGACAGAAGTTCAAAAGATAATGCATATACAAGAACTTGCAAATCAATTGCCTGATGCATTTACAGATACAAAAACGGTGACAAAATCATATATACCAGCAGTAAATACTCCGGCTCGAATTGAAATTCCAAAAGCTGGCAATAACGTCACTCATGAATCTTTGCCACGTCAGAAACGTGGAAGACCAATTGGTTCAAAGGATAAAAATCCTCGAAAAAGAAAATCAGCTGATAATGAAGTAAAAGAAAGTGTTCAAGAAGAACCACAAATCAGTACTCCTACTGCAGAGGAGATTGATGATGTCAATACAGAAATTGCAATCAATTATGCATATTCAAAAATATTATGGAACCGAAATGAAATGAAAAATCTTGATGAGAAATTTTCATTTAATGTTGCATATGACATCATGAATAATGATGATGATCCAGAACCAACATCTATGGTTGAATGTCAAAATAGACATGATTGGGCTCAATGGAAAGAAGCAATACGAGTTGAATTAGAATCACTCAATAAAAGAAAAGTTTTCGGATCCATCATTCTCACTCCTAAAGATGTGAAACCTGTAGGATACAGATGGATTTTTGTCCGAAAAAGAAATGAGAAAAATGAAGTTACAAGGTATAAAGCTAGACTTGTAGCTCAAGGTTTTTCTCAAAGACCGGGAATTGATTATGAAGAAACTTATTCCCCTGTTATGGATGCAATTACTTTTAGGTACTTAATCAGCCTGGCAGTTTCTAAAAATTTAGAAATGCATCTCATGGATGTTGTGACTGCTTACCTATATGGATCACTTGATAGTGATATATATATGAAGATACCTGAAGGATTTAAGGTACCAGAAGCATCAAATGCAAAACCCAAAGAAATGTATTCGATTAAATTACAAAGATCTTTATATGGGTTAAAACAATCGGGACGTATGTGGTATAACCGATTAAGTGATTACTTGATAAGCAAAGGGTATACAAATAACCTTACTTGCCCTTGTGTTTTCATTAAGAAAACAACATCCGGATATGTGATCATAGCTGTTTATGTTGATGATCTTAACATCATAGGTACAAATAAAGAGATCTATGAAGCCATTCAACTTCTAAAGAAAGAATTTGAAATGAAAGATCTCGGAAAAACCAAGTATTGCCTTGGTTTACAAATTGAGCATATGCCTAATGGTTTACTTGTACATCAAACAACATATACTGAAAAGATTTTGAAACGTTTCAATATGGACAAGGCAAAACCATTAAATACTCCTATGGTTGTTAGATCACTCAATGTTGAAACTGATCCATTTCGTCCATGTGAAGATCATGAAGATATTCTTGGACCAGAAGTACCATATCTTAGTGCAATTGGAGCTCTTATGTATCTTACAAATTGTACAAGACCTGACATTTCTTTTGCAGTTAATTTGTTGGCAAGGTTCAGCTCTGCTCCTACCAAAAGACATTGGAATGAGATCAAACACATATTTCGATACCTTCGAGGAACTACTGATTTAGGATTATTTTATTCTAACGAATCAAAACAAGATTTGGTTGGTTATGCTGATGCAGGTTATTTATCTGATCAACATAAAGCTAAATCTCAAACTGGATATGTATTCCTAAATGGAGGTACTGCAATATCATGGCGTTCTCAAAAACAAACACTTGTTGCTACATCATCAAATCATGCCGAAGTGATTGCATTACATGAAGCTACTCGGGAATGTTTTTGGTTGAGATCAATGACACAAATCATTACTGATTCTTGTGGACTAGAACGCGATAAAAGTCCAACAATTATCTATGAAGATAATGCAGCTTGCATAGCACAGATGAAAGAAGGGTATATCAAAAGTGACCGAACCAAACACATACCTCCTAGATTCTTCTCATACACTCAAAATCTCATTAAGGACAACGAGATTGAAATGAGATATGTTCAATCCAGCAAAAACTCTGCTGATCTTTTCACGAAAGCACTTCCAACTGCTATTTTCAGAACACACGTTCATAACATTGGCATGAGACATGTTCAAAAGATGTAACAACCGAAGCGATGTCTACTTGAGGGGGAGTCAACTCCATGCTGCACTCTTTTTCCCTTAGCTAAAGTTTTTCCCACTGTGTTTTCTTTAGCAAGGTTTTTAACGAGACAGTAACTTACAGTTGATCTTCAACAAACAAAATTGCTATCCAAGTGGGAGTGTTATAATATATAAATATATATATATAAATGGATAGTCAATTATTGATACACAAAAGTAATATTATTGTATTACCTAAACTTGTGATATTTTTGCTATAAATAACCATGAATGCAAGCATTAAACTTGCACCATTTCTCACACTTACAAAGTGTTTCTTTCTTTCTCTTCATTATCATCTTTGTTCTTACACTTCATTATTAGTATTCTTAATCAAGAATCAAATCACTAAAGGTAGTTATAAGCCTACTGAATTATAACATCAAGAATCAAACCACTAAAGGTAGTTATAAGCCTACTGAATTATAACATTAACAAATTTCTGGAAGCTTTTTCACCATCTATTCATGGGGTATAGTGATGAAAATAGTGTTGTTACGTTATTCGGAGAAAGTAAGCAAAATCAACAGAAATTGCTAACACTTTTACTGAGAGTTCATCATGCAAGAAGATAATACTATTGATGAGATATTTTAGTTATCTATATGGTTATATGTTGTTTTAAAGTTCATATATTGATTTTTATTTTATACATTGTTCTAAAGAACTATGAAAAATAGATATTGTAAGGACCAAAGTAACGTAATGTATATGATTTTTAAGTGCTTATTTTCATGTAGAAGTTTTGTTTCATGCATTCAATTAAAAGTTCAGTTTTTATTTCATGAAAATCAGTCCATAAACGAATAAAACAGGACCTCCTGTATGCTGATTTGTAACAGCTGCAATCAGCTCTTGAAGAAACTGTTTTGGGCTGATTTCAGGCTGATATCTGGGCTGAATTTGGACAGCCTTATAGGCTGCTGTTTGGACTATTTTTATGGGCTTATGATGTTTAAACTGCATGTATAGTAGATATAATATTTTGGAAAACTTCTTGGGTCGAGTTTATGGGCCAAAAATATGGTTTTCTGGGCTAAGTTTTATTCTGAAAATAAGGTTTACCGGGTTGGATATTTATGCATTGGATTGTAAGTATTTTCGAAAATGATTAAAACCAATAAGGTTGTATTTTGAGCTGAAAATGTTGTATTTGAGCTAAAAATCTGCTATAAAGTGACTGTTAATGTATCGTGATTACATACTGGACAGGCGGATCTTGAACGACTTTAGTGGGAGGGCCAAAATCGTTTCAAAAACTTATCAATTATATTAAAAAGAAATTCTAAAATTTTGGAGGGGCTATTATATGAAATATTTATATTCTAAATCCAAATAATATAAAATTTACACTAAGAACATAAAATTTTGGAGGGGCCACTGCCCACCCCTGCCACCCCAAAGATCCGTCCCTGTCTGGACCTGCTCAGATGGCAAAAGTTTTTATTATATGTATAAAGCTAGCTTAAAATACTACTTCGTACTTACCATCGAGTGTTTAATTTGATTGTTAACGAAGGATTAATTGAATCTGACATATGCAGGAATCTTCAATGGCTAAATGCATAATATATAGCAGCAGGCAGTGGAGAAAAGACTTTGAATATAGTTGAAAATGTATACGCACTAGACAAGGTTAAGATGGTGGCGACTGACAACTCTGATGGAGATGAAATAGCCATCAACTGCAGTGGTGGTAAGCCGTTGAAGGTCAAGAGTGTGAAAAAAGTGGGGTTGAAATGGGCGGGTTTGTGTCATGGCAAAAAAAGGCCTGATCTTTGGTCTTTAGAAATGGTTGTTTTCAGTTTTAAGATCAGTGTCGGTAATGATGAAAAGGTGGTGTGGAAACAGACACTGTGTCAGCATTCTTATGCATTGCGTGGTCCACCTAGACCTCTTCTTCATTCGTTACAGGTATAGTTTCATTAGTCAACATCATGTTTGGTTTTGGTTTAACTTTCAAGTAAAGAAAATTGCATATTTATTTCAAAAAGCCAACCATAAGCTTGAGTGGATCCTGTGTTGAAATGTCTAGGATACTAATTGTTTAGTTTTTTGGTGCAATGAAATTCAATTGTGCTTAAAATCATTTCTTGATTCTGACAAGCGCTTAATCAGACGCTCCCGTTTATTCAACGCTCTTTCACCTTTTAGCAAGATGGTATGCATTCTTTCTTTTACATATTTTGTTTATAATTTTGTAATTAGTTGTTGGGAATCATAGTTCTTTATTTATATAGGTCTAAAGTTCACGAAAAATGCATTCGATACTAATTTTTCCAAATATTTTATATAACAATACTTTTGTGAATAGGTTTTAATTAAGTTTATTCAAGTTAGTAATATACATTAAACAGTAACTTCAGACTATTTGTTAGCAAATCGAAAGGCTAAATTGACATTTGTATGCTGTTTTACATCGTTGTCTATGCAACATATATGTATTCATAGACGATTGTAGTGTTTATTTAACTTTGGAACTGTAGATAAAAAAAAATCTATACGAACATGCTAACGTCTTCTTAATAAATCCAGAACTGAATGTCCTCTTTGCAGACACAATCAAAGGAACTATTATAAACAAACTTGAATAAACATTTATTTCATCTGTACATCTTTTGTTGATATGTTAGTTTTTATCTGCAATAATTAACACAACTCATAAATAACCATTCAAAAACTAATGATAGTTATTCACATCTTCCTTATAGGGACAGGATTGCCAACATGAACTACAAAAAGACCACTTTGAAAGAATTCTGCACCCCAACTCAGCATAGAAGACGATTTCAAAGACTTTTTTTTTTTTTTTTTTTTTTTTTCTAAAAGCAAACTGATTTGTTAAACTCTAAAAGGCAAAAGCCGAATGCATCATTGGCACACCAAAGACTTGAAAATCCCAGCCATTTTGTTATTGTGAAATCAAATTATATTAGCCACCACGTAATATTCATTATGCGTATAACATCCTCAGGTATTACGAATAAGAACCAACATCCATCCAAATGCAACCGCCGCAACGCGCGGTCCGACATTTTTCTAGTTAAATGTAATAGATGTATATGATAAAAATACCATGATTTGTACAAATTCATATCAATCTTTTACAGCATCGATCCCTTTCGACTAGGGAGCTGATTCGTACACCGGTAATAATTAGCCATACACCACCAAAACTGTCTGTTTTACTAGGTTGTACAGTACAACATTCTAATGCACGTTTGGTGGTGTATGGATAATTTTACCGGTGTACGAATCAATACCCTTTCGACCATAGCTCAGCATGTTCTATTGTACGTAAACAAGGTTATATACTTGCAGAGGTCATTTAGTTTTATAATATCAAAACAAATTTGAATAGATAGTGCGTGAGAGAGACAATGAGGAGAGAGAGTGAGTGTGAGAGGAACAACAATTCGAGCATGGATAGAGATCGAGATCGACATAATGGAAGATTTCAAGACCGTTTAACAAGACTATTCGGGATCCATCTGACTTCCTTCATGTTCTTCAATTTCCCGGAAGATTGGAATGTGACGAATCTATGGAGGTCTTTCAAAAACTTTGTTGATTTGAGAGATGTGTATCTTGTTTGAAAAAGACTCAAGAATGGTAAGAGATTTGCATATGCACGATTTGCAAATGTGTCGGATGTGGACAGAATGTTATCTTCACTTCAATCCATCTCTTTTGATGGTGCACTCATTCGTGTTTTCAAAGCGACGGCTAGGGTCCCTGCAGCCCACACAAATCCACCCCCACATGGGAACATGAACCGTGAGAATAATGGAGAAAGCAACAGATCTTATCACGGTAGCTTCCGGGATGGAAGAAATTATAGAGACGCTACCTATAGTGGTGCTACTGATCTCAGAGAAATGTTGAGGAAAAAAGATCTTCGTGACACAATATCCAGGATCCAGGAAGACCGGAGAAATAATTGCATTAATATTCGGGTTAGATCTGAGGAATGTAATCGTTTATCAACAAAAAGATCCATCATTGGGACTGTTAAGGAGTGGAAATACATCCAAATCTTCCCAGATTTATGTAAAGCTGAAGGCCTGATCAACTGTGAACTAAAATATCTTGGGGGATTGGACATCCTAATTTTGTTCGGCTCTTCGGTTGAAGCTGAACAGGTTATTGATAATCCAAACCACGCGATTCATAAATGGTGTTCCTGCTCCAAGATAACAGATTTTTCGACTGTTGGTTCCAAAAAACTTCTATGGATTGAAATTTTCGGTGTTCCTGTGTTAAGTTGGAACGAACACACTTTCAAAAAAATTGCAGGAACTAGGGGTGAAGTAATTGAGACTGTAAATTGTTCGCTCACTACGGAAAACCAAAATCTTATCTCAGGTTTTGCTCTAATTCTCACAAACTCGTCACCAATTGCTTTGCAAGGATCTGTCAGCACTGGGGTGGACAAACATATTTTTCGAGCATATATTTCCCATTGTACCAGTTTCCCAACAATTGGTTTCGATTCGGCTGAAGATGATGTTGATCGAGAGACGGAAGAAGAAAAGAATGGTGATGATAAAGAATTTGTGGATGATACTTTTGAAAACTCAGACGATGATGATCTAGATGATGATGATGATGATTATATGTCTGGTGTTGATAGTACCCTAAACCCTTTCGAGAATCCAAACCTTGACGCCGGAAAAAATGGAGGACACGATGGAATCAGAAACGTCCAGTCAAATTTCCAACCATAAGTTGAAGAATCAAATTCCATCGGGACCAAGAAACTTTTCCAGGAAAAAATTAATGATGAGGAGACGTGTTCTTCAAATGGCGCTGATAATTCCAATACACGTGCTGTCGATGCTGACTCCCCATGCAATGACGACCCATCACCTTCAACCCCCGTTAGCCCACACTTGGTAAAAGATACCTTTGTTGGGCCTACCTCATCCTCTCCAAGTCAAGTAGCCCAATCCCCACCCCTTTCCCCAGCCCATAAACCCTCCCCTATCGAAAATAACCCAACTCACCCCATGCCAGCCCAACCTCCATTATTTTCTTGTAGCCCACCACATGCCCAATCCCCTACCCGTTCTCCTACCCAGCTACCTAAAAATGTTTCTGTTACCTCACAAATTCCCCCACCTATTGCCAAACTCCAAAAAAATTCGAAACCTACCTCCACCTCCTCATCTTGTCATCAATGCAAGGGAATTGGAAATAAAGATTGCTGTCGGTCCAACATTTGCAAATGGAAAACCTCATCTCGTATGATGAACATCAAACACACTGCTCGATGCGTCGTCCCACCAATCAAATCTACTTGCTCCTCGTGTAGGTTGAAAGGTAAATCTAATTCTATGTCCTCTTCATCTAGGCAGACTTCATCTCGAAGGGGTGTCGAAGCTACTAGTCAACCTGATATTCCAATTGGGATTCGAGTTTATGGAGACAAACTTGGTCTCAAATGGAAAAAGAGGGATACCCCTCCTTTGTAAGCTTTCATCCTTCTGTCTTTTCTTGTTTAATTATTAGTTAATTATGAAGACTATCTCTATTAATATGCGTGGCTTTGGGGGTGGTAATTGGGTAAATAAAATCGGGGATGTGAAAAAGCTACTGCGAAAAGAAAAACCCTCTTTCTGTGCTTTTCAAGAAACGAAGCTAATATCCATTACTCAAAACTGGGTTGAAGATGTGATGACCCGAAAATTTTCGACCAAATTTAAACTTAATCTTTATATGTTTTCGACACGATGAACAAAGTCTGTAATGTTGAATCTCTAAAAGTTTGAACTGTTTCATATATTCAATTGACCTTTGACTACTCCCGACGATTCACGAACAGCTAAAGGTAAATAGTTACATATATATATATTTGAAATATTATTTGAAATAATATATGATTTAATTGTGGGAAATAAATATGTATATATGTATAAATGTAAGGACATATGATAACTGAAAATAATAAAATATAATTTAAACAATTAAAATTAAAATGTAAAATAAAATACCAAATAATTATGTTGTAATTTAAAATGAATATATATATAAATAGTTATGATATCTATGTATAATTATTTGTAATATATATGTATAGTGTATAAATATTCAATTAATAATCGGTAAACATTATATAAGTAATAGATTGTAATGGTAATATATTAAAAGAATTACAAGATAGTATTCAACATTATGATTATTACCTTCATTGTGATTAAAAATAAAAATATTAATATTAATATCAGTATTATTAATGTTACTATATAACATAGATATAAAATTTGATGCATTTAATTTTTGTTATCATTGTTATTAGTAAAACCATAATTTTAATTATTATTATGATTATTAAAAGTATTATTATTAATTTGATTACTAAAATTATCATTTTATTTAAAATTATTATTATCATTAATACTAATATTATTATTAATAAAAAAATACTAATAAGATTAATAATCACTAATAAATTAGTAATATTATATAAATCAAATAAAAGATATATTTATTAGTAATAATATATATATATATATATATATATATATATATATATATATATATATATAAGACATATTTATTAATTAATAATTAATACTAATAAATTAGAGAGAATAATGAATCAGTTATAAATCAACATCTGATGTATATATTTTTTTGTCTGCTTTCAAAATTTTCTCGTGATTCACTTCCTTGTCGACCATTACAACACAACAATGCAAACCTGTGATTTAACAGTGTTTCTAATTCAATTATCAGTTCATTATATATTACACCTTTCATTTACAGGAATTAAAACCAAAAAGCTTGAAATAAACTCCAATATCTCTGTTTTTTTTTTTTTTTACAAAACTCGAAATCAATCTAGTTGTCAAAGTCTCGAATTGCAGAGTTGTTAGGATTCCTCTATTACAACTATCTACAAATTTACAAACTTTAATTCACAAAATCAAGGAAGAATTTCAAGGTCAAAGTTTTGAAACATAAAAGTCAACTTATGTTCTTCAAGCAAATTCGAAGCTGTTTTAATGTTTTTGTTTAAATTGATGATTGGAAAAGGTTTTAGGAATGAGTTGAAACAATTTTCGTGTTGTAACATTCGTCCAAAACAAGCCCGAAATCAAAATCAATTTTTTTTTCTTATGAACGTCGAACAGCAGTTCTAGTTTTATTTTTTTATATTTTTTTTTCTTTTTTTTCGTTTTTCCTTGTTTAATTACAAACTTATTTAAAATCTTAATTCCTATTGTAATTTGGGTTATTGGTTTTGGTTGATTTCGATTTAGTTTAGACTTGATGAAGGAGATGAACATGGAAGGGAAATAAATGCGGGATTTATAGTTTTGTTTTCGATATTAATTCAAAAAAAAAGGGCAATAGCCCAATGGTTTAGAAGGGTGTCGGGAGAGCGTGAGGTCTCGGGTTCGAGTCCCACCTAGTGCATTTCATTTTACTTGAAGTTTTAAGGGTATACACACTTTCTTTTACTTTTATTATTATTATTATGATTATTACTATTATTGTTATGATTATTATTATTAGTTATTAAAGTTATAATTATGATTATAAATTGCTATTGTTACTAGTATTATTGTTACTAGTATTATTATTATTAAAGGTATTACTAATAGTACTAGTATTATCATTATAATTATTAGTATCACCATTATAATAATAATAATTATTATTATTATTATTATTGTTATTGTTATTGTTATTAATAAGTATTAGTATTGTAAGTATTATTTTTTTTAAGTATTAAGAATATTATGAATATTGTTATTAGTATCATTATTATATTTATTATTATTACTGTTATTAGTAATATAATTATTAAGGATAGTATTTTTACAAATATATGTATTATGATGGGGAAATCCATTTATAAATACAAATATGAATATCATTATTATTAATGTATTTATTAATATCATTTAAAATATAGTTTTAACATTTTTCCACTAGTATAACTATTATTATTATTAATACGACTAGGATTATTATTATTATCAACAAAAGTATTATGAATATTATCATGTTTTACAAAAAGTAGTATTTTGTTATTATTAAAACTATTATTATTATTATTATTATTATTATTATTATTATTATTATTATTATTATTATTATTATTATTATTATTATTATTATTATTATTATCATTATTATCAAGTATTATCTATATCATTAGTATTAAGACAATATTATTTGTGAAAGTAAAACTTTTAAAACGATGTTGTTAAGATTATAAGTATTAAAATAAAGATTATGGATATAAAAATATATTTATATTATATAACCTAACAAATTTAATAAATACTATATATAAAATGAATATATATAAATAATTAATAAAACTTATAAATTATTAAATATAACAAGTACATCACTAATAATAATATATAAATTTACTTGATTACAATTATGTATACTAATAAATATACAAATGATATAGGTTGGTGAATCCGAGGCCAACCCTGCATTGTTCAGTATCGTCGTATGCATTTTTACTAAAAAATATCGTATAGTGAGTTTCATTTGCTCCCTTTTTAAATGCTTTTGCAATATATATTTTTGAGACTGAGAATACATGCGCTGCTTTTATAAATGTTTTACGAAATAGACACAAGTAATCGAAACTACATTCTATGGTTGGATTATCGAATCGAATATGCCCCTTTTTAGCTTGGTAGCCTAAGAATTAGGGAAATGGCCCCTAATTGACGCGAATCCTAAAGATAGATCTATGGACCTTGACACGTCCCATTCGGGTTACAAATGCTTTAGTACTTCGATTATCATGTCCGAAGAGAGTCCCGGAATGATGGGGATATTCTATATGCATCCTGTTAGTTCGGTTATCAAGCGTTCACCATATGAATGATTTTTATCTCTATGCAGTTTGCGAAATGCCTGATATGGGATGTATATTTATGAGAAATGGAAATGAAAATCTTGTGGTCTATTAAAATGATGGAAATGATTATTTATGTTAAACTAATGAACTCACCAACCTTTTGGTTGACACTGTAAAGCATGTTTATTCTCAGGTATGAAAGAAACCTTCCGCTGTGCATTTGCTCATTTTAAAGATATTACTTGGAGTCATTCATGACATATTTCAAAAGAAGTTGCATTCGAGTCGTTGAGTTCATCAAGATTATTATTAAGTCAATTATAGTTAGATGTATTACAAAATGGTATGCATAATGACAACTTTCGATGAAAAGAAAGTTTGCCTTTTAAAAACAAATGCAATTTTTGTAAAATGTATCATATAGAGGTCAAATACCTCGCGATGTAATCAACTATTGTGAATCGTTTATAATCGATATGGACTTCGTCCGGATGGATTAGGACGGGTCTCTACAGTAGATCTTTGGGGGTCTGTGGATTGTGATTTTATCCAGCGTGAAATGGTAGGGAAGTCGGGGGGGGGGGGGGGGGGGAGCTACTTATTTGGGATACTAGTCAATTCGAAGCAGAAAGTACTATCTCCTTCGAATGTGTCATTGGGCTTAAGGGAAAATGGCGTCATCTTGATTGCAATGTAAAAATCGTAAACGTTTATGGGCCTCATGATGATGATGCCCGGAAACAAAAATTATGGGATGATCTTCTTAATCTTGTTTCGTTACATGATCAAGAATGGCTATTGTGTGGGGATTTTAATGAAGTGCGTGACAAATCGGAAAGATTTAATTGTGAATTCGTGGAGTATAGGGTGAAATGTTTTAATGACTTTATAAATGATGCCCGACTGATTGAAATACCTATGGGGGAAGGAACTTTACAAGGGTTAGTGATGACGGTGTCAAGTTTAGCAAACTTTATAGGTTTTTAGTTTCAGATAAATTTTTGAATCTCTGGAAGGATCTTACCACAACAATTCTTGATCGGTCTTTCTCGGATTATTGCCCCATTATTCTAAAGGATGATGAAAGGTATTTTGGCCCGAAACCCTTTAAAATTTTTGATGCTTGGCTAAATGATGAAGGTATATCTGAAATCATTCGTGAAGCTTGGGATGAGGTGGTACCGAATATTAGTAGGAAGGATTGTGTGTTTAGAAACAAACTCAAAAATGTCAAGACGGCGATTAAAAATTGGAGCAAGTCCAACTTTGAATCGATTGAAGCTGAGATTGAAGCTGCAAAGGCCACGGCTAACAGGCTTGAATTACAAGCAAGAACTAGCAGCTTGGGACCATCGGATCTTTTGGCTTGGAAAAATTCTAGAAAATTATGGATTGAAAAAGAAAATCTAAAAGCCGATATGTTAAAGCAGAAGGCCTGGGTGAAATGGTGTGTAGAGGGGGATGAAAATACTAAATTTTTGCATTCGGTCATCCGTAGACGAAACAATGTTAACAATATTCGGGGTCTAAAGATAAATGGGGTATGGAATGACAAGCCTTGTGACATTAAAAATGAAGCGTTCTCTCATTTCAAAAAACGATTCGAAGAAGTCAAACTATGATAGGCCAAGTCTTGAAGACCTTATGTACCGATCCATCTCCCCCTCTGTGGCCGTAAGTCTTGAATTGCCTTTTGATGAGAAGGAAATTCATGATGTGATTTTCGAGTGTGGTAGCACAAAGGCACCGGGCCCGGATGGTTTTAACTTGAGATTTTTTAAAAAATTTTGGGAAGTTATCAAGGTCGATCTCATTAGTGCCTTATCGTGATTTTGGGAAAAAGGTGAGTTTTCTAAGGGATGTAATGCTTCATTTGTAACGTTGGTACCAAAGAAAATCGATCCCACTTCCTTAAACGACTTTCGTCCGATTAGTCTAATTGGTAGCTACTACAAAATAATCGCGAAAATCCTCTCGAATAGACTTCGAAAAATCATTCCGGATATTGTTGGGTCGGAACAAAATGCATTTCTAAAGAATCATTTTATTCTTGACAGGGCGTTGGTTGTAAATGAAACTATTGATTTTGTGAGAAGTAATAGGTTGAAAAGTATGCTCTTCAAAGTTGATTTCGAAAAGGCATTTGATTGTCTCAATTGGAATTTTCTCCTAGATGTTATGAAGTGCATGGGGTTTGGGTATAAATGGCGGAAATGGATATACTCTTGTCTTAGTTCGGCATCCATATCCATTCTTGTGAACGGATCACCTACAAATGAATTTTCCTTGGAACGTGGAGTAAGACAAGGGGACCCTCTTTCACCATTTTTATTCCTTTTAGCTACGGGAGGACTAAATATAATGACTAAGGCGGCCTTTGAAAAGGGGATTTTTAAAGGAATCGAAGTTGGACATGATAAGATCCCTCTATCCCACCTACAATACGCGGATGATACCATATTCTTTGGTGAGTGGGGCCTTGAAAATATTGAAAGTCTACAAAATAACTTTCGGGATGGAGAATGAGATCATTGTCTTATGGTGGTAGTTTGGTTCTTATTAAATCGGTTCTCTCTAGTCTTCCATTGTATTATTTCTCACTCTTTCGTGCTCCGAATTGTGTGTTAAAGGTTCTCGGGAGTGTAAGGCGATCTTTTTTTTTTTGGGGGGGCGGGGCGGATTCGGGTTCTAAAATAAATTGGGTTAAATGGGATAACGTTATCACGACTTATGGGAACGGGGGGGTTAAACATCGGGTCTCTAAAAAATAAAAACCTTGCTTTACTTGAAAAATGGTGGTGGAGGTTTAAAACCGAAATCGATGCGCTTTGGGTTAAAATTATTCGAAGTATTCACGGTTCTTTTGGTGGCCTATTGTCGGGAAGTGACTCACCTCGCTCCTCGTCGATAGGTACTTGGTATAACATTTTTTTGGCAGGAAAGGCAATTGATGAGCTCAACATTGATTTCACCAACTCATTTATGAAGTCTGTTGGGAATGGCAAATCGACTTACTTCTGGCATGATGTTTGGATTGGAGGCAGCAGACTCAAAGAGAGATTTTCGAGGTTATACTGTCTTGAAGCCGAAAAGGATTGTCTCATTAAAGATCGAATCTTGGGAAATAACACATCGGGTATGACTACGTGGAACTAGTCTCGAGCACCAACGGGGCGGACAGCAAGTGAACTTTCTGATTTTGAGTCGCTGATTGCGGGTACACGTTTAACATGTGAAGTTGATGGTTGGTCGTGGTCTCTTGGTAACAACAATATCTTCGCGGTAAAAACCCTTGCAACATTGATGGATGAAATCACGCTACAAACGGGATACGGGGACTCAGAAACAATCCGAAACAACTATATTCCAAAGAAACTCGAACTATTCGTGTGGCGAGCAATCAAAAAAAGACTACCGGTTAGAAGCGAACTCGATAAAAGGGGCATCGATTTACACACTATACGGTACCCTCTTTGCGATGATGGCATCGAATCAATTGAGCACACCTTAATCTTCTGTAAGCATTCAATGGATGTTTGGGTGCGTGTGTTCAATTGGTGGGGCTTCGGGCACTTCAAACCTTAGTCTCAATGAAATCCTTCGTGGAAATTGCCCGTCTCACCCTTCACCTTTGGGGAAAAAAATACGGCAAGCGGTTGAGTGGGTTTCCGTCTACCTCATTTGGAAGAACCGAAACAATATGGTTTTCAATGGTAAATCGTGGAGTGGTCCGATGGCGCTGAATGAGATTCAAACAAAATCTTTTGAGTGGATCTCAAGAAGATCGAAGAAAACAAAGATCGTATGGTTTGAGTGGTTACATAATCCGATTGGCTATCTAAATTGTTAGTTTTGTTCTTGTAATTCTTTATTTGGTTGCATTCTTAGCAACCGTTTCGTTGTTGCTAGCTCGAGATTTAGTTGTATGAATACTCGTTGTAACTTTTTCGTGGTTCTAATATAATTTTTCTTGCTTTTCAAAAAAAAAAGTTTTATAATATCATTTTTATAGATCAACTAAATTTGTATATTCTATTTTTTTTTTTTTTTTTTGATAGCAACAATATTTTATTTATAGAACACCACTCCCCCTAGCAAGAAATTAAGGAGAGTAAACAACTTGAATTTGTATATTCTATACTATACTAATTGTCAATACATTCTATACTATACTAATTATATTCTATTCTATTCTATTCTATTCTATTCTATTCCTTATAATACTCATAGTAAATGTTGGTAGAAAGTGTAATATGGGGCTGACGTCATGTTGACGTGAGCATGACGTTAACTATTTTATCTTTTAGCAATTTCTTTAAAAAAAAAACATTTATTTGAGCCATAGACCTCCATCTAGTTGTGAATATATGATAAACAATAATAACATAACCTCATTCTATTTATTTCTTATATATCTATATTTTTAAATTAAAACTAGTTATCAGAATTTATGCCATTTGCACTTCAACCCTTCCTTTGAGTTGACTCAATCAATCATATTAACTGAAATAGATATATATGAATTAACATTGTGATTTGTACTAATTAAAATCAATCTTTTACAGAATCGATCCTTTTCGACTATAGCTTAGCGTGTTCTATTGTATTTAAACATGGTTATATACTTGCAGAGGTCATTCAGTTTTAAAATTCCATTTGTATAGATCATTTAAATTTGTATATTTCATACCATACTAATTGTGAATATATGATGAACAACCTTAGTTGATTTTTCTTCCTTTAATCATGACAAAACCTGGAAAAAAGCCTCCTGATCCTCTTATTTCTAAAAAATCAAAGAAAACTAAAAAGAATAAACCCACAAATGTTGCAGCTAGTCCTCAAATTAGGGTTGAATCTGTTCTTGATAATCCACCTCTGGTAGTGGATAATGCTTCTGCTGATGTGAATCTTCCCTCTGTGAGTATGAATCAGCCTTCTGATAGCTCGATTCAAGGTTTGATTTCAAAATTTGAAGCTAGGGTTCCTGACACACTACCTGTCAGAGACGAACCAGGTGAAGAAGATGTTTTTGCTATGGATTCTGATGGTAGTGGAGCTATTGTTACACCTACTGTACCTTATATTGCTAATGCTCTCAATGAATCTGTGCTTCTTCCTCTTAACCACCTTGAAGGTGTCTCTGCTCAAACCAACATACTTAAACGAAAAAAGAGGTTTGTTAGTGGTGAAATTAATGTTAAACAACGTAGAACAGGTGGTTATGGTAAGAATTTTAAGTCAAATTCGTTTCTTCAGTCCACTGATGAAGTAAATGTGATTCAAAATGTTGCTTATGTTAAAGTGAATGGTGAGAGGAAGCAGGTTACTCCTAGAACTAAAAAGCTGTTAATGGCTATTAAAAAGCAGAATGTTAGAGCTGGAGGCATTGTTTCTCCTGCTGAGAAGATGAAGTTTGGTAATGTTGTTAGTGATGAATTTAATGCTACCATGAAATCTGTTGATCTTTCTTTTGATAAGGGTATTTTGAGTCAAAAGGCAACTAAGAAGATGGATAAGGCTAAGAATGCTTCTGTTGTTGATGTTAGTCCTTCTTCTATTGTTGAAAATGTTGCAGCTGGTTTTAAATCTGCCCTTGGTGAGGAAAAAAAGAAGGATAACCCTTTTGCTAATATTAAACCTGTGGCATTTACTGGTGGTATTAATAATAGTGATGATATGGTTATGGAAGAATTATCTAAGTCTTTTGCTGATGCTGTTGGTGATAAAAATAATGTTATAGACCCTACTAAAATGGTGTATGAGCCTCCTATTGTTATGCCAAATGGTGAAGAGGTGGTTCATTTAAAGGGTGAGTTCATGGAAATTACAAGTAATGCTTATACTAAGTCATTGTATGGTTATTTTGTTGGTGTTAATTTGAATTTTGCTGTGGTTAACTTCAACTTGAAGAGGATGTGGAGGGTGTATGGAATAAAAGATATCTCTGTTAACACCTCAGGATATTTTTTCTTTAGATTTGAAACTGAAGAAGGTATGTTAAATGTGCTTGAATCAGGTCCCTGGTTAATTGAGAATGTTCCTATGTTCCTAAAACGGTGGGAACCTGCGCTATGTCTAGAGAAACCAGAACCTGTGGTTATTCCAATTTGGGTATCTTTAATTGACTTGCCTATTGAGCTATGGAATGGTGGGAATATTGGGCAAATTGTTAGTAGAATTGGTAAACCTATTGCTATGGATAGGGTTACTAAAGAAAGATGTACGAATCACACTGGAAGGGCAGGTTATGCTCGGATTTTGGTTGAAGCTAGTGCTATTAAAGGTTTTCCAAATTCTGTTAAGGCAGTCTATCCATCTGGTTATCAGAATGCTGGTAAAATGGTCAATATTAAAGTTGGGTATCAGTGGAAGCCTCCAAGGTGTTCCCATTGTCAAGTTTTTGGTCATATTTATGATAAATGCAATGTTAGACCCCTTACTGAAGAAGAAACTATTGCTAAGAATAAGAAGGAAGAGGAAGATAAGCTTAAAGAAGTTCAAAAAAGTTTGAAAGTAGATGAAGGTTGGAAGACAGTGGGAAGGAATAATAGAATAATTAAGGATGTTGCTGGTAGTACTGTGATTAAACCTCCTCCTACTATTAATAGAAATACTGGTAATGGAAGAAATGGGCTAGGTTTTGGTGGAGGAAATCAAAGGCAATATAGTGGTCAACCATGGAGCTTTAATAGAAATAATAATAGGCAATTTTTTAATGGCAATCAAAAGAAGGGCAATGAGGGTGTTAAGTTTAATGAATCTGGCAAGAAGAATATTCAACAAAGTCAGCAATCTCAAAAAAGCCAAAGTCAAAATGAATTGAAGAAAGGTGATAAGGGTAAGGACATTGTTGATGAGGGTATTAGTGGGAATGTGAAATCTGATGTGGGAATTGAAACAAGTAATGCTTATGCTGCTCTGGAAGATGATGAAGGTAATGATAATAATATGGTTGAATTTGATGAACATTGGCAGTTATGGGACACTCAAAAAGCTTTTATTCTTTCCATAGTAAATAAAAAATTAAGGCCTGGTGTTGATACAATTGCTTCTTGGAACCATAATGAAATCAGATATTTTAAAGCTCAGTGTGAGATTGCTGGGATAGAATCTGGTATAGTTTTTGAAGATGAAGAAGATGTTGAGTCTGAAGATGATGAGACTGCAGCATTTGTTAATGAGGATGTTTTGAGGAATAGTACATCAGGGCAGGGGCATCCTGTTTCTGATTATTCTAAACCTGTTTCAAATGTTTAAGTTATTATGTTGGAATGTGAGGGGACTTAATGAAGTCTCTAAGCAAAAGGATGTTAGTAGAGTTATTGTAGATAGTGGATGTTTTATTTTGGCTAGTTTATGTAATTTTGTTGGCGCTAAATCGCCACTGTTATCCTCTCTATCCCGGCTTGTTCTTTCAAGTTCTTATTCCCTATTTAGTTTTAACGGTCTTCGTTGGTTACCAGCGATATTATAGCCTCCAATATTTGTAATTCCGTTCTAATATTGTATAGATATGTATAGGGACTTGTAACTCCATTTTTATTAATAATAATTAATTTTGCTTTTCAAAAAAAAAAAAAAAAAAAAAAAAAATTGTGAATATATGATGAAGAGTAATAGCATAACATAATCTTATTTATAATTTTTATATTAAAATTAGTTATCACAATTTATGCCATTTGCCTTTAACCATTCCTTATTCATCACAAGTATTCATAACTACATCCCAAACTCTCATGCAACGCCTACTAACTTCTTTGATAGAATTATATGATTTTTTAGTAAATTCAAATTGAGTTTAAAAGTCAACTCTTCTATACTCTTATCACTTTTCATATATTATTATTTTGAAAACTTTTTAGAAGATACATTGGTTTTATTTAAAAATGTTTTTTTTGTTTTCTTTTTTAAACTCTTTAAGAGTATATATATATATATATATATATATATATATATATATATATATATATATATATATATATATATATATATATATATATGGGCAGGATCAATGGAGAAGTAACCAATCGGGGGAAAGCGGTGGGAAGCAAAATTTTTTTTTTTTTTTTTGGAATTTTTTTTTCAGGCATCAAGATCACACGAAAATATGAACATTTAAAAAATACATTTCGTGATGAATGTTATTATTTATGCGGGAAAACGATCGACAAAAATAACATTCAAGATAATATTGATCGTGAAGAATGTTAACGTTTTTCTTTTTTCATGTTTTGTGAAGTAAAATTTAGCCTGATTTGGAGTTTAAGGTTTAGGGTTTGGTGTTTTGGGTTTAGTCCCAAAACCCAAAACCCCAAACACTAAACCCTAAACTCTAAACCGTTCGTGTTAAAAACTCAATCTAAATCCTAAATCTAAACCCTAAACACTAAATTTCTAAACCCTAATATCTAAACCATATAAACTCTAATATCTAAAACCTCGACATACGCTCGAAAAACACGATAATTGTTATATATTACTTCTTCGAGCGTTTTTCCGCCAAAATAAAGACATTTATCACAAAGTATCTTTATTAAATGTTCATATTTTCATCCAATCTATAATGTTCGTGAACAAATTTTTTCAAAAAACGAAAAAAAAAGTTTTTCACGTAGTTATAGTTAAGTTATAAAGCGAAATCATTTTTCACGACAATGCGTAAACACTTTATTTTTCGTTGTTTACTAAATCCGATTGGAGAATATTAAAACACACAAATACTTATATATTCGGTATTATCTAACACCACTATTTATATTTATATAATTTTTTCAAATACATGAATATTTGAATTTATAGTATCATATAAATCTCTAAAATGATGATTTCATAGATAAGAATTATTCAAGTTTAAAAAAAATTCAAAAATATTGAAAAAATTTCTATGCCTTTCATGACGATGTCATTAAAATAATTAATTATATTTAATAAAAAAAATGGCATGTTCATTGTATAATATATAAAGCATTATGTACAACTTTATGATAAAACACTTCATAACCATATGTACAATATTTGAAGCATTATATACAACCTTATGATAAAATACCTCCATGACCATATTTACAATATTTGAAGCATTATGTACAACCTTATGATAATACATTCTCATAATCATATGTACAAACTTTAAAACAAATTTTACAATCTTTTATAAAACACCCTCATGAACACATGTACAAACTTTGAAGCATATAGTATATCTTCATATAATAATTGTATTTTAAATTAAAAAAAAAATTAAAGAGACATTTGTTATTACTAATAATTATTATTAAAAATATAAATACTCAATTTTAAAGCATATTTTATTATTATCATATTATTATTATTTGAATATGGGTTCTTTTTACGAGATTAATTACGTTACATATATATACGAAATACATGTTTCAATAAAATATTGTAATGTAGGCTTTTATGACAAAGAAAATAGTAATTGTGATGAAAATTGGAAGAATGTCGTGGGATAATAAATGTAGTTCATTTATTCTGACCAAGTTAAGTATATCAATAAGTTTGTAAAAACAACGACAACTTTCTTAGTCGGAATTTGTGGTTTCACGAGTCATTAAACTAAATGACTTTAGTATTTACGTTCAATTAATACTTAAAATATATCATTAAACTATTTCGTTTAAACAACCCCGTGATTCCACGAGTCATTTCACTAATATATTTCCCTATGAGTTTTTAGTTATATTAGGTAAATATGCAATAATATACAAATTGGTGTCTTAAAAACGTTTTTGAATAGGATTAAAATCTTCTCCAATTTTTGGCAGCATGGCATAGCATTAATCGTACGCATATTTGACTTTCTTTTAACAAGTTGTCTAATTTATCATGCTACTTGTGACTTGCCCATTGCTTTGGTGTAGAAACAGAGGCGAAACTAGGATTTTTTTTACCGGGGGCAAAAAAAAAAATTTAAACCGTAGTAATTTTTTGGACAAAATTTGAAGAATTTGGGGCGAAAGTTGGAGATTTTGGGGCAAAAATTGAAGATTTTGGGGCAAAAGTTGGAGAATTTGGGGCAAAATTTGAAGATTTTGGAGCAAAATTTGTAGTTTTGGGGTAAAAAAAAAATCCATCAGGGGCAAAGTCGAAAAACCCAAAAATTTTACACTGAAAAAAAAAAATCCATCAGGGGCAAAGTCGAAAAACCCAAAATTTTTACACTGAAAAAAAAATCCACTGGGGGCGGTCGCCCCCCTCTGTGCCCCTGCACACCTTCGCCCCTGTGTAGAAATCCTTTTGAAAATTTTATTTCCGTAAGAAGAAAAAACCTAACCTAACACGATGGCTAGAAAAGATAAATCATAAGAAGACGTTATGCTGTCAATCAAAAGTTCAAAACTAAAAAACTTAACGATAGATTACAAGAATATAACACGTAAATGCTATAAGAAAATGAGCATTTTTAGAAATTATAGACTTTAAACTTATATTTTATTGATATATTGATATTTCTAGGTGTAGCTGAGCCACCACCTGAAAAGATAATTGAAAGATTTAGAGAATTCGAAATGTGCCCGAATACATATGGCAGAAATGAAAGGATCGTTGTTTAGATCACCGGTCGGAAAACAATCACAAACGAAAATCTTTAATGGTTCACACCCTAAGATTTTCCCTCATCTTAATTGCTTCAAATATACTCGAATTTGATAAGAATATTATCTTATTCAAATCCCTCTCTTTCCTTTAGTTATCCCTCTCTTTTTCCTATAGTTATCTGTGTGTAATGTCCACCACCACTTCCTATTTTTTTTAAAAGACCAGATGAGATTTCTATTAAAAAAAAAAAAAAAAAAAAAAAAGGAATGTACATGTATGAGCTCTTTAAATAGGGATAAAACCTAAAACCTAAAACAAACGATTATCATCATACATACGGACGAAATAAATTTACAGAAATACTAGAAGACTCGATACATCAAAAGAGAGCAGGAAAAAACTCAATACGCTCGACTTCTACCCAGGAATCGATTGACTTGATAATTCAAGCTGGGATAGACAAGAGATACAATTGTTAGGAAATCTAGGTGAGCCCTAACAAGAACTTGATAACCCTAGTTATCAAACCCACCGTGCAACAAACTAATAAACACAAATAATGATAAGAACAAGAAACGTAAAGAACAAGGAATTAACGTGGTTATGTCCAATCGTTTAATTCAAACGAATTGGTTTACTCCACGGCCAAACAAAGAGGATTTTATTATATTTTTTCGTAGTTATATAATGCAGGTTACATATGAGGGTATATATAGGGCAAAAATGAAATAGGAACAATCTAGATAACTTGCTGAATATGAACATTGTCGCGTTTCGCGACACCTTGTCGCGTATCGTGACAAACCATACTCAAGCGCGACAAACTAGCTCCAAACGCGACAAGTCCAGATCCCAAGTTCTGCCACATCTGTCTCGTTTCGATACACTTTGTCACTTTCCAGTCTTGTCGCGTTTCGCGACAAACATCACCCGAACACGATAGATGCAGCTCCACTACAAGAAAAATGCTCTTTTTGGACCCCCAATTTGGTCATATAATGCCACTTTATAGGACCTTTGCGCTTGATAGGACCTACCAATGGGGGTTGTATCTAACGCGGTCGTATAAAGTATAGAAACTGAAAAGTGTCCTAAAAGGTAATAAGATTATGAAACCAATGATTAGGTCCTATAATATAATTAACAACCACAAAGAAAGGTCCTTAAAATACATATTAGGAGACATTTTTTGAAATTGAGACATACACAAGGCGTCCCAAAAAGTAAAAATAGATGAAATAAGTACTAACGAAGGTGTCCTAATAAAAATTTATAATTCGTAAGGACCAAAAAAATGGTCCTATTGTAAAAAAAATAGTACATTAGTACCAATAAAGAGAGTCCTAATCTAACGATATACTAGTTTAGTACCAAGAGAAAAAGTCCTAATATGCACAAATGATACTTTAGTACCACATAAAGGGTCCTAATAAATTATTTTTAAGGATAGTACCACTAAAAGGTCCTAATATAATGATTTTTAAGGTTAATACCACATAAAAAAGTCCTAATTGTTATAATTCAGTAGGCTTATAACTACCTTTAGTGGTCTAGTTCTTGACTGTAGACTAATAAGTATATAGAGAGAATATGAGAGAATATATTTTAGTGTGTGTTTTATAAACTCATAACACACATATTTATACTCAAAAAATCTACTATACAATATCTATAATAATAATAAAATTAACATCCAATTTAACTTTTATAACACTCCCCCTTGGATGACAATTTTATTAGAGAATAACTAGTACTGCCTCGTTAAAAACCTTGCTAAAGAAAACCCATTGGAATAAAACTTTAGCTAAGGGAAAAAGAGTGCAGCATAGAGTTGACTCCCCCTCAAGTAGGCAACGCCTGAATTGTTACATCTTCTGAACATGCCTCATGCCAATATTATGAATGTGTGTTCTGAAAATAGCAGTTGGAAGTGCTTTGGTGAAAAGGTCAGCAGAGTTTTGCTGGACTGAACATATCTCATTTCAATCTGGTTGCCCTTAATGAGATTTTGAGTCTATGAGAAGAATCTAGGAGGTATGTGTTTTGTTCGGTCACTTTTGATATACCCTTCTTTCATCTGTGTTATGCAAGCTACATTATCTTCATAGATAGTTGTTGGACTTTTATCGCGTTCTAGTCCACAAGAATCAGTAATGAGTTGTGTCATTGATCTCAACCAAAAACATTCCCGAGTAGCTTCTCATGTAATGCAATCACTTCGGCATGATTTGATGATGTTGCAACAAGTGTTTGTTTTTGAGAACGCCATGATATTGCGGTACCTCCATTTAGGAATACATATCCATTTTGAGATTTAGCTTTATGTGGATCAGATAAATAACCTGCATCTGCATAACCAACCAAATCTTGTTTCGATTCGTTAGAATAAAATAATCCTAAATCAGTAGTTCCTCGAAGGTATCGAAATATGTGTTTGATCCCATTCCAGTGTCTTTTGGTAGGAGCTGAGCTGAACCTTGCCAACAAATTAACTGCAAAAGAAATGTCAGGTCTTGTACAATTTGTAAGATACATAAGAGCTCCAATTGCACTAAGATATGGTACTTCTGGTCCTAGGATATCTTCATGATCTTCACAGGGACGAAATGGATCAGTGTCAACATTATGTGATCTAACAACCATAGGAGTACTTAATGGTTTTGCCTTGTCCATATTAAAACATTTTAAAATCTTTTCAGTATATGTTGTTTGATGTACAAGTAAACCATTAGGCATATGTTCAATTTGTAAACCAAGGCAATACTTGGTTTTTCCGAGATCTTTCATTTCAAATTCTTTCTTTAGAAGTTGAATGGCTTCATGGATCTCTTTATTTGTACATATGATATTAAGATCATCAACATAAACAGCTATGATCACATATCCGGATGTTGTTTTCTTAATGAAAACACATGGGCAAATAAGATTATTGGTATACCCTTTGCTTATCAAGTAATCACTTAATCGTTTATACCACATGCGACCCGATTGTTTCAACCAATATAAAGACCTTTGTAACTTGATTGAGTACATTTCTTTGGGTTTTGCATTGGTTGCTTCTGATACCTTAAATCCTTCAGGTATCTTCATATATATATCACTATCAAGTGATCCATAAAGATAAGCAGTCACAACATCCATGAGATGCATTTCTAAATTTTTAAAAACTGTCAGGCTGATTAAGTATCTAAAAGTAATTGCATCCATAACAGGAGAATAAGTTTCCTCATAATCAATTCCTGGTCTTTGAGAAAAACCTTGAGCTACAAGTCTAGCTTTATACCTTGTAACTTCATTTTTCTCATTTCTTTTTCTCACAAAAACCCATCTATATCCCACAGGTTTCACATCTTTAGGTGTGAGAATGATAGATCCGAAAACTTTTCTTTTATTGAGCGATTCAAATTCAGCTCGTATTGCTCCTTTCCAATGATCCCAATCATGTCTATTTTGACATTCTATGACAGATTTTGGTTCTGGATCATCATCATCATTCATGATGTCATATGCAACATTATATGAAAATATCTCATCAAGATTTTTCATTTCATTTCGGTTCCAACATATTTTTGAATGTGCATAATTGATTGAAAATTCCGTATTGACATCATCAATCTCCTCTGCAGAAGGAGTATTGATTTGTAGTTCTTCTTGAACACTTTCTTTTACATCATTATCAGCTGATTTTCTTTTTCGAGGATTTTTATCTTTGGAACCAATTGGTCTCCCACGTTTCTGGCGTGGCAAAGACTCAAGAATGACATTATTGCCAGTTTTTGGAATTTCAATTCGAGCTGGAGCATTTGCTGCTGGTATATATGATTTAGTCACTCTTTTTGTATCTGTAAATGCATCAGGCAATTTATTCGCAAGTTCTTGCATATGCATTATTTTTTGAACTTCGGTCTCGCATTCTTTTGTGCGAGGATCAAGATACATTAATTGAGGTTCACACCATGAAACATCATTTTCTTTATTTTTTATTTCTCCCCCTAATCTAGGGAATAATGTTTCATTAAAGTGACAATCAGCAAAACGTGCTGTAAAAACATCACCCGTCATGGGTTCAATATATCTTATTATTGAAGATGTTTCATATCCAACATATATTCTCATCCTTCTTTGAGGACCCATTTTAGTGCGTTGTGGAGGTGCGATAGGGACATAAACCGCACAACCAAATGTTCTAAGGTGGGAAATATTTGGCTGATGGCCAAAAGCAAGTTGCAAGGGAGAATATGTATGACTTGCGCTTGGTCTAATGCTAATCAATGTTGCAGCATGCAAAATTGCATGACCCCATACAGATACTG
The DNA here is from genome assembly GCF_046630445.1 of Rutidosis leptorrhynchoides. Classification (NCBI taxonomy): domain Eukaryota; kingdom Viridiplantae; phylum Streptophyta; class Magnoliopsida; order Asterales; family Asteraceae; genus Rutidosis; species Rutidosis leptorrhynchoides. Next base: position 520,784,196 of record NC_092335.1, on the reverse strand, counting down.
GGAGTTTTGTTCTCATTATCAATGGTCTAGCTATTAGCTGCAATCGTTTAATTAATGATTCAGCTAAACCATTTTGTGTATGCACATGGACAACAGGATGTTCAACAATAATCCTAATAGACATGCAAAAGTTATTAAATGCTTGAGACGTAAACTCACCGGCATTATCTAGTCTCACCCTTTTAATAGTATAATCAGGGAAATGTGCTCTCAATTTAATAATTTGAGCAAGAAATTTTGCAAATGCCATATTTCGACTTGATAATAGACAAACATGAGACCATCTACTAGATGCGTCTATTAGAACCATAAAATATCTAAATGGTCCACATGGTGGATGAATTGGTCCACATATATCACCTTGAATTCTTTCAAGAAACATTGGTGATTCTTTTTCAACCTTAAGAGGTGATGGTCTTATTATCAACTTTCCAAGTGAGCATGATGTACATGGGATAAGTGCATCATGAGGGATCCTTTGATCCACCAATGGATGTCCATGTGTATTTTGTATTATTCTTTTCATCATTGTTGATCCTGGGTGGCCTAATCTCTCATGCCACAAACTGATCATTACAGGATCACATGATTTTTCTTTAACTACCACATTTACTTCAGGTACATTTATATGTGTATAATGTAAACCAGAATGAAGTCTTGGTAGTTTTTCAGTTACACGATTCTTATCAGTGATACTTAAATATTTTTCATTTTCTGTTGTCACTGACTGATAATCATATCCATTTTGGTATATGTCAGAGAAACTTAACAAATTTCTCTTTGACATTGGAGAAAATAAGGCATTATTTATCTGAAAATTCGTACCATTTGGTAACATGAATTTTGCCTTTCCCATTCCTTTTATTAAGTCCACAGGACCTGATATAGTATGTATAGTTCCTTCCGTTGCTTTCAAGTCTGTGAAATATTTTTTAGATTTGAGTATGGTGTGAGTGGCACCACTGTCTGCAATACAAATATCTCTACCATTTAACTGATTTTTTACTCCAGCAGTATACATCATGAACTTCAAAAAAAATATGAGAAACAAATAATGAGTACATAATTCATCAATATATTACATTCAAAACATGTTACAAACGATAGCACATAATAAGGAAATATGTAGTAAACTAGATATGGTGTAGATTGAAAATCTACAACCATTTATTTAACGGGAACATATAATAGGATATCTCTCTCTCTCTCTCTCTCTCTCTCTCTCTCTCTCTATATATATATATATATATATATATATATATATATATATTAGAAATTTATTCATTAAAGTAGTCACAAGTTGGCTCAGTGATTTTTGTATCAAGGTCATCCACAATATTTGCTTCTTTTCGTTTTTCCTTTAGGGATTCTTGATACCGATTAATAGAATTCTGATTTGTTCGGCAGTTTTTAGACCAGTGGCCGATTTTACCACATCGGTAACAAGAATCTTCAACATTCTTTGAAGAGCCTTCTTCAACATTGTGATTTGTGGGATTGTATGGTGTTTGAATTTTATAATTTTGTGGATTATTATTTCTTTGTCCACGACCACTACCACCACGACCACCACCACGACCATTACCATAAGGGTGATTTCGAACATAGTTATGATTTTTATTATTGTTATGGTAATTTCCATGATGATGGTTTTGGCCAATATGGCCACGACCTTGTCCACGCCCTCGTCCATGTGCATTTCTTCTTTTATTATTATTATTGTTAATAGCATTAGCTTCAGGAAATGCTAGCGCACCGGTAAGACGAGATTCTTGATTTTTCATCAGTAATTCTTTATTAACTTCTGCAACTAAGATAAGTTTGAAGTTTGGAAAAAGTTTTATAATTCTGCAATCTTAAATTTTCTTGCACAGTTATGTTTGCAGAATGCATTGTGGAGAAAGTTTTCTCCATCATATCAGCATCACTTATTTCTTGACCACAGAATTGAAGCTTTGAACGGATCTTGAACATGGCCGAGCTGTATTCACTTACCTTTTTGAAATCTTGGAACCTTAGATTTCTCCATTCTTCCCTCGCAGCTGGGAGTAATATTTCCTTTTGATTATCGAATCTACTCTTGATACTTTCTCATAAAACATATGGATCTTTGATAGTGAGAAACATATGTTTTAAAGTGGTATCAATATGTTTGCGAATAAAAGCAATTGATTTTAATTTATCTTAATCGGAACAAGTATTATTTTCTTTTAAAGTTTCTAGAATACCCAATGATCCAAGATTTATTTTTACGTCCATAACCCATGATGTGTAGTTTGTTCCCGATACGTCTAAGGCATCAAACTCAAGCTTTGATAAGTTTGACATTTTCTATTTTCAGAAATATGAACAACATAAATCATAATCATAATCATAATCAATTTTTTTTTTATAGAAAAATAACAACATGAAATTAGAATTAGTTTAGATTCATAAGTAGCAAACAAAGGAATAATGGTATGATTACAAATAATAAAACCATAAGGGAAGGATAGAATATAGGTTCATATTATATTATTAATAATATTATTATAATATATATTAAGTTATAATATATATTATTATAATATATTTTTCTTATTTTAACTTTTAAGATTTACTTTTAATAAAAATACAAACTACTTTTTCTTATTTTAACTTTTAAGATTTACTTTTAATAAAAATACAAACTACATTTTCTTATTTTAACTTTTAAGATTTACTTTTAATAAAAATACAAACTACTTTTTCTTATTTTAACTTTTAAGATTTACTTTTAATAAAAATACAAACTACTTTTCTTATTTTAACTTTTAAGATTTACTTTTAATAAAAATACAAACTACTTTTTCTTATTTTAACTTTTAAGATTTACTTTTAATAAAAATACAAACTACTTTTTCTTATTTTTAACTTTTAAGATTATAAATTTAAGAATAAACATTAGTATGCATGAAATAAATAATGATTAATTGCATAAGTAATCATAAATGTTAGATAACGTATAAAGACCCCATCGTATTCGTATTGATCGGAATTAATCTCGACCCATGGTACCGTGTTGTCAAATGACGTGTTGCGTACATAAAGTACCGTGTTGTCAAATGACGTGTTGCGTACAATCATGAGGTCTTATTAACATAAATATAAATGTTAGTGAAGTTAATAAGAGTTAGATTACAGAAAATATAATTCAGGCGGTATAACCGACTATATATAACTTAAATAACATAAATATAAATGTTAGTGAAGTTAATAAGAGTTAGATTACAGAAAATATAATTCATGCGGTATAACCGACCATATATAACTTAAACAACATAAATATAAATGTTAGTGAAGTTAATAAAAGTTAGATTACAGAAATATAATTCAGGCGGTATAACCGACCATATATAACTTAAATAACATAAATATAAATGTTAGTGAAGTTAATAAAAGTTAGATAATTTCTTACCTTGATTAGTGACGTGTGCTTGCTTAGATAAACCTTGATTATACGGAGCACTTCGTGCTGATAACGTGTTATAATTCAGTAGGCTTATAACTACCTTTAGTGGCCTAGTTCTTGTTATAATTTAGTGTGTGTTTTATAAACTCATAACACACATATTTATACTCAAAAAATCTACTATACAATATCTATAATAATAATAAAATTAACATCCAATTTAACTTTTATAACACTAATATAAATATATTATTGAACCTTAAATCCACAAAATGAGTCCTAATATATAATGATATGTTAATTTAGTACCTTGTAAAAAGGTCCTAATATAATGATATTATTTCAAATTTATTATGACATAATTATACGGGGTCCTATCAAGTCATAGTAGTTTTGGATCGGTTTTAGATCGATATTCGGATTCGGTTCGAATATCCGGTTTCGGATCATATTCGAGGATTCGAATCCGGTTCAAATAATTGGGCCCGGCTCGGATAATCGGATGCAGATCGAACATTTGGGTCCGATTCAGTTATTCTGGTCTGGTTCAAATATTCAAACCCGGTTTGGTTTTCAAATTTTGGACGGTTTTATTGTATCCAGTTTTTATTTAATATGATGATTATGAATACCTAATTAATAATTAATAATTTATACTGAAAAAAAATATAAAATAATACACAATTACATTTCAATAAATTATTCTCATAACATGAAAACACTAAACATAAAAAAAAAAAACTCATAAATAATGTAACATATAATATAATATAAAGACTTCGAATAACATTGGACAAAAATGTAAAGACAATGGAAAGCAACACACAATTTCTTGGATCGCATGTATCTTTATCAATCATCTCGTACTACCTACAAATAAACCATCTATGTATAATTAGAAGTTATTCGATCACATGCATCATGAAGGGTCTTTATGTTGATATCAACATCATAATTTGTCCAACTTTACATTAAAAGAAGATAAAACGGGACCCACCATTCAATCATATGCATCATGAAGGGTCTTGGTCTTTGTTGCAACTACTTGATGTTGCATTTGTAATTCGATGAACAGATCAAGGGTTTCATAGACCTGAGAAGTGTGGAGTTTAAGTTCACACACAACCATGTTATCTTAATAAGAAAAAAGGGAGCAATAGTCTCCACCTGGAAATTTAGAGAAATTGCGAGTTTAACGATAGGAATATACCAAGAATACCATCACATGTTTGTATCCTCTCATTTAAGGTATTAATGTATGTATTGCTGATACTTTTCTTCTGTTTACGAGATTAACACATATCAGACTACATACATGGGAAATCCAGTGATTGCTAGAGATAAACAAGAAAACAAGGCAAATAGATAATAATATACTAACCTCTGATTTCATTGCTGCTTTGAGATCAGTAAACCATTTGTAAAGTTCGAGATCAGCATGTATCTTTATCAATCATCTCGTACCACCTACAAATAAACCATCCATGTATAAGCATAAAGGTGCAAGTTATAAAAAAATAATCTTAATTATTACATAACGTTAGACGTTGAGCAACAATGGGGAAGTGTTGTCAAAGTTTGAACACACATATAGTAAATTAAATGAAAACCTGGTATTATATAAATGACTAGACTTGTTGTGGCATTAGAGATAACTTATATGAAGCTATATGAAACTAGAGAGAGGTGCGCGCTTGTGGCATTAGATATCTACAACATTTAAAAACCACAATCTTAAACAAATGTAGTAGCTTAAAAAAACAGAGAGTAACTAACACATGTCAATAAAAAAGGTATCATTAAATAAAGAACACAGCAGCATACCTCTGCATTCTTGGCTAACGAAAGTATTTCAAGCAGAAGTCGAATAAGAGACAATTATTTCATCACCTGACAACCAACGATAATACTAACATAAGCAGATATGAAAGTCGGAATTAACATGGCACACGTTGGATGCTACAAAAAGCTGAATGTAAGGACTTTAGCTGGTTTAGGTAGCCAGCACCTTTACCAAATACAGTGCAACAACATTTTTGATGTCATTATTTTGTTCAACTAAAAACCTTCAGTCGACTCGTTGTTATGTTTGTGATCATAATTACATCAGACAGACACCAAACCAGCAGCTACTATGAAGATCTAAGACATAACAGTTGTTCAAGTAGCAGATGCCACTGCATGCTGCCTTTTGTTATTCAAGTGCCGATTTAATAATTTGAAGCCATGAAATGAACCTTCGCTAGAAATCAAAACAATGTGCTCAACTAACATCCAATATCTAAGATTTAGATATATTAGAAAATTGATTATTATTTAGCTAATTAAGCCATGCTCACCTTAAAAACAAAGTTTTGGCAAGATCATATTTAAAAAAAATTCAATCTAAAATTTTAACTGCTAGTTCAATCTAAAATTTAAAACCAGAGTAGAACATTGACGAACCTCAAAATTTCTACAACTCTTTTTACCCATCATATCGTACGAAAACTAACGCTAAACCCAGCCTATACGAAACATGTTACCCACAACGATATTACCAATGCCAAAATCTAGTAACATCCAAGTAAAAACGTAACAAAAAAAAATCAGATAACTCGATATTTAAGAACACACAAAGCTAAAAAGTATCAATACTAAGTTAGTCAACACGAATCACAAAAGATACATTTACCTGGACTAACAATGCTTTTCGCATGAGAGCACAAAATAGCAGACAACGTGTAGTACCAAAAAGTAACTCCGTCAATACTACGAACACAAAAGACAGTCATGCAGTTTAAAATCCAAAATTGAGTACGACAACATATGCGAACCTGAAATGACAAAACGGACAACATATTACATCATAAGATTCATGTACTACAGTAGTACAGTGTTACTGCAGTACTACATTGTTTATTGTGAAAGCTCACTATATAGCCAATATCATCTGCCAACAATCCAATAAAATAAACACTTGAGGTTTGTTTAGTGTTAATTTTCCTAATAAAAAAAATCGCAAATGTATTGACTACATAATGATTTACCATAACATATACTTAAAATACTAATATTAGCAATAATATGTTCATATAGTCAGTTAAGCCTCCCCATAAAGTAATTGATTTTCAAATTATAATATCAGATTCAGATTATGACATTATAAGTAATCTTCAATAACACCAGACGTCAACAATTCATATGCTGGTAATGTATCAAGTTTAAAACAAAAGTCTTAATTTGAATCAAAATTATCAGAACACATAGAAGGTATAAACATGTCACTTAGTTTTCCAATTGATAAAATTAGGGTTTTAATTTGCAAAAGCCTCAATTGCAAAACTTTGAATCATTATACAACCTGCAGAAACGAAAATCATAAATACAATAAAATCAAAACATATATACTGATACAAATAAAAGATAACAGTATGAACGAACTCACATATACATATATTGTTGCGATTTTATGATGACAAAATGAATGAGAAGTACAGAAGTATCAGATTAAAATCGAAACCCTAATTTCCCGAATCCATCGTGAGAGCAAGAACTATGAACAAAATTACAAAACAATTACCTTGGGTTTTATACGGTCAGATAAACAACAAAATTGGCGATTAATGAAACAACAGACATCGATTGAGTATAAAGATATGTCGTCGTTAACACTGAATATTGTACCAGTCGCAGAAGGGAAGCAATCGCCCATGGAGAAAGGTCAAAAGGGCTTGGGGTTTGTGTATAGAAACTGTGACTCGTGATTTTAGATGGTTGAAATTTTAGATTTCAGGCATAAAGAGTGGGAATTAGGTTAAGCAGTCTGCAATTAGTTTAAACTAGTCGGGATACGGCCCGCGCGATGCGACGGGGTCTTTCGGCCTCTGTATTCATATTTAACGTAGCGTTGTGTATTTACAAAGGGAAAAACGGCTCATGTCTTAAGCGCCGTTTTAGATGTCGCTGTCTTAAGCGTTTTTTAAAAAGTGTCCGTTTCGAACGTAGTTTGTTTCGTTTTGTTCATAAAAAAAATTTGAGTGTAACGGTGTCGTTGGAAAATTTAACTTGCGGCGAACAGAAAGATACGGGCTGTCGTTGTGCTAAGCGTTTTTTAAAAAGTGTCCGTTTCGCGTATAGTTAGTCCCGTTGGGTTCGTGAGACTTTTTCGAGTTGAACGGTGGTCTCGGAAAAATTTAACTAACAACGAGCGAGAAGATAGGGCCCATTATAAATTCGGGGGAATTAGTTTCTTTTATTTTAATATTACACTTTCTACCCATGAGAAAATGTAAAGTTGGGGGTCTGTTGTGTAAAGTGAGCCGAATTTGAGGGACCGATTGTAGTGTGGACACGAATTCAAAACTACAATCCAAATTAACTAAAAGTACACCATTAGAGATGAGTTTTAGTATATAAGGATTAATAATTTTAGGATGTAAAATTTGAAGATACTGATGGACTGAACATTTTACGCAATAATATCTGTTTTTAATTTCGGGCCTGTTTATTTTTGTATTAATGGGCTGAGGTGAGTGGATTGGTTATTCGGTAAGTTTAGTAGGGTGTTTACTTTTGGCTTAAATTAATGAAATAGCTGGCTAGATACATTACTGATTAATGTGAAAAACCACACTTGTCTACATATAGACTTTCTTTTTCCAAACTAACCCAATATTACCCTTCCTCCTTCCACCTTCCACCTTCTTTCTCCCCCCTTTCATTATGGTTCACCTTTCTTCTCCTTCAAAAGTCCATAAATGCTTCAACATAATTACCTATCTCAAGCCCACATTCGCCTCTGTTTTCGACGCCGACGCTAGCTCTGGATCCACCAATAGGGCAACGTTTTTTTTGCAGATTCTCATAGCACTATACGGTTACAACAACGAGTTTGTAGAACATAGTTATGGAGATAAATGTGGAAGATTTTACTTTTGTTGCTTATCCAGTAACTGATTTCGGAACCATTGACCTAAGTTACTGATTTTTTCCTATACTTATAAATTAGGTATAGTAATTTCAAACAAAATTAGAAAAAGTAAAAGTACGGATGAATTAGAAGCAAGAAAGAATATTGTGATGGTGCAAATATGGTGTAGATATTGAGTCACCACCACAACTAAAATTGAGAATATGTTTACTAAAATGATACGGAGTAATCAGTGGCGAAAACAGAAATTTTTTTCACCCGGGGCGAAATTTTTTTTAAAACGTAACAACTTATTTTGGGCAAAATATGGAGTTTTTTGGGCAAAATATGGAGGGTTTTGGGCCAAATATGAAGATTTTGGGGCAAAATTTGGGGATTATTGGGCAAAATTTGAAGGTTTTGGGCAATAAAAAAATTTCACTGGGTCAAAATCGAAAAACTCAAAATTTTTACACTGAAAATTGCAAATTCACTGGGGGCGACTGCGCCCGCTTGCCCCTATGTGCTTCCGCCACTGGGAGTAATTGTTTTGGTACTCCCAATAGCCACTCTAATTGTTACTGTGTATATTTGTATCAAATTTTTATTAACTTGAAATGTTATTTTATTGTTATTATATGGTTATTAATAATAGCGTAGTGGATGTTTTCGGTAATATAATTTTATATTTATTAAAATTATTAATTATTTAGTTTAAGGGTAAAATAGTCATTTTTATCATTCAGACCATTAATTTGTTACGAAAAGTAAACACCATTATTTATTCACTGATTACTACATTCGGTCACTCTATATCCATTCTGCCATCTATATCCATAAATTGACTTAATGTAAAAAAAGTAAACATGCCCTTCGTTTAGATTCTTTCCGGATTCATCAAGAATGCAATTCTCTTTTGTCAATATTTAATTTTAATCTAAATTTAATCAAAAAACTTATCTAGTCATATCTTGATCGCTTAATTATTATAATAGATACTAATTTATAACCGCGAATTCGCGGGACTATGTTATAAAACTTTTTATATTAACTTTAAGTGTTAAATGAAGTATATAAAATTTGTACAAATATTTGCTACGTAGGATAAGTAATTAATAGTGTAACAAGTCCTTTTTACTCGATTTATAATGTCGACTTATAGTTGATATTCATGGAGGATCTTACTAATGTATAGATTATAACTAACAGTTGAAATCACATTAGGAAATCACCTTATAGATCTAATCGACTACCAAATTAAACTTCAAAGCAACATAAGTTTCAAATATATACCTTGACTCTTTATCTCTAGATCTTAAGGTGGGCAACAACTTTATTGTAAACTTCCAAAATTATGATCACATATAGAGAGTTACTACCCCTGCTGACTGTAAGCTTTTAATCATCTGCGCCAAATAGACATTATAAAAAAGAGGTAAGTTCTTCTGTGAATTTGAACATTTGTTGGTATATAAAGCTATATAAGCTCCCCGAAACTTCAACATATCCAGTAATAAACACAATCACCTAATACATTTACAAAAATTAATACCTTTCATAATAAGGATTGAAGAAACTGAGAATGAAACATAAATTAATAGTCAGGAATTTACTATAGAATATTAAGAACCATACTAATAGTTAAATTACAAAACTTTCAACTTCCACCTATCTTCACAATATCTTACCTTGATCTAATCGGCATCTAGCGTCATGTTACATGATATGTTGAAATTTACTTACTTAAGGTCCTTTTACTCTTCTACTAATGAGTACACTATGGTAGAAAAGGCAAGGTTGTCTTACATATTGACATCCGTCCAAAGCATTTCCTTGATTGTATAAGTATTTCAAATAGTATTCTCACATTGTTTTTAAACAAGACTGTATCAGCTCTAATTTGTAACTCACATCCTTAAAAATTTCAAATGCAAATAAAAGTATACATCGATACCCTCTTAAATTCAAATACTAAAATTTATCTTTCCACAATACTAAATATTACACGAATGCACACAGGTCTTATAAGCCAAAAAATAGTTAAGATACTAAAAACAAAAACAAAACAAAAAAACATTTGAGCCATGAAATTAAGAGACAAACCTTATAGTATAAACCTTGCAAGACACGAGATGCTAGAATCACGATTTCGAAACTCTTGTACTCCGGATGTTGATATGGCATCATTCGGTCCATATCCGATCCATTGTCATCCCTAACCACCACCCAACACTACCACTACCCACCACTACCACCCCCACCTCCACCACCACTAACCACCATCACCCACCACCACCACTACCACCCCCACCTCCACCACAACTACCCACCATCACCTACAACCACTCACCACCTACCACCACACCACCCATCACCACCACCTACCACCACTACCCACCAACTACTATCACTCACCGCCACCCACCACGTACCACTCTCAATCACCCACCACCACCGTCTACCATCAATTATCATCACCTAAACACCAGATGTAACACCGACCATTTTTTTTTTTTAAACACAACGGAAGACTTTAATAACAAATACAATATAAGTCACGTCATTACATTAATCCGTGTAATTACGTTTAAGTTTACCCAACGGTGTTACGTTATTACAATACATTATTTATACAAAAGTCCACATCAGAGTTGGGTTGTCAAACATGTCTTCTGCATCAGCACCCATCCCGACTAGCAGTACCTAAACCTGCAAGGGGAGAATATGTGGGGGATTAGCGCACCGCTAAGTGAATGGAATCTATCTAACAGATATAGCTTAAGCCACACACAAGCTATATACTAACAACAACACTTGCTAACTACCAACTAGCATACAATAAGACAATACGAGGATCGACGGCTTGTACGAGCACACGACTCTCAGCTGATCGGGCCTGAGTCTACCGATAGTCCCTGCTACTCAATTCACAGTATAGTTATCCAGATGCAGGGGATGCATCGTTCACACTATACTCCACAATCAGTAGCCTATGGACCCAACCTCCCCTAGGCACGGTTGACCTCATACGGACTCTAACCTCTCCTAGGCACGGTCTCGAGTCCCCAGTCTCCCTAGGCCCGACTGGTGCCATTCACAAAGTATACACATAATTCACACACAACATCAGGCATACTATATTATTTTAACATGGCAATTTCTACACTATGCATGGTAAAAGAGTCAACCACAGTAGCATGATATGCTACTTAAACTCTATCCGGAGATAGACCCACTCACCGATTACCAGCTACAGCTCAGTTATCTTACTTCTGAGCTTCTTCCTTATCCTTATCATCTGAACATAAGGCAAATCAAGTTAGTTTCTGTCCATTAACACAAAACTACACAGTACAGAAAATCAGTCACAAAAAGCGCCACAAAAAGGTCTACTTAACACTTATGCATTTTCAGAATTTACATCCTAAACACCAAAATACAAACGGGCAGCATAACGGCTAGAAAAAGGCACTTAGGTAAAACATTCTGCCCTGGACACACAGTCGGTCGACTGTCTCCTCAATCGGTCGACTGGCGTAGACAGTCGGTCGACTGTTGACACAACCGGTCGACTGACTTTCCCAATCGGTCGACTTATTTGGTATATCCACAATAGGCCGACAGTCACACTCAGTCGGTCGGTTCACTCGCCGGTCGACCGACTGTGTTCATCATTTGCAGATTCTGAACACAACCTACGGACTTCAAGCTAAATTCACCAAAACTCGATCTAGAGCCCGTTTTCGACACCAAAACTTACCACAACTCAATTACTACATGTTATAGACTATAAACCCACCAAGTTTTGACCATAACAACATCAAATCCATGGATTTTGACACAAAATCAAGCTTTTGAACAAATACACTTAAAAACACCATTTTAACACTAAATTGATCATGAAAGCTCATGATTCATACCTTAAAAGAATCAGTAGAGTGTAAAGAACGTGATTTCAAGACCAATTCGAGCTCAAGATCAACAATGGGGAATTAGGGTTTGGTTAGGTGGGGATGTAAAGGACGGGAGGTGAATTTAGGGATTTTTGTGAAAATGGAAGTATTACTTCTAAGGTACTCACTTAAGGCTGCCTTTTCCCCCACTACACAACACACGGGTATTTACCAGTTATCTACCAACTTAACACAACTGGTAAAGTACCCTGACGAGGTTTAAATTAAATAAACAAACCTGTTCTGGGACCCTTGTCACAAACTGGTCACAACAAAAGTATAATAAAACACTAATAAAATAATTAAAATAAAAGCACTTAAAACTTAAGCACAAACCCTAAGGGCAAAATAGACAACTTACAACTAGCCCGGGTTTCAGTCTGTTACAAATCCAACCCCCTTAAGGAGATTCCGAGTTACAAATCCAACCCCCTTAAGGAGATTCCGTCCTCGGAATCTGGTCTTGGTCAAACAAATGAGGGTAGCGGTTTCTCATCAACTCTTCCGTTTCCCACGTAAGATTAGAACCCAAATTGTGTTTCCACTCGATCAACACCATCGGTATCTCTTTATTTCTCAACTTAGTCACCTTTTGGTCAATTACACGGACCGGCTCTTCCACCAATTTCTTATTCAAATCGACCCTTAAATTTCTAAAGGAAGAAGTTGCGTTTCATCGTCGACTTTACACTTACGAAGATAATATACGTTAAATGTATTATGAATACCGGCTAATTCTGGCGGAAGGTCTAACACCACAGTCTAATCATTCAACATTTCACTGATCGAAAATGGACCAATAAATCTCGGTGCTAACTTCTGATAACCCCTTTACACGGCGAAACTTTCAGATACACTCGTTCACCCACACTAAAGGTTACCGGACGTCTACGCGGACCAGCATACATTTTCTGCCTATCTCTAGCGGCTTTCAACTTTTCTCGCGCAATTGCAACTTTTTCGGCTGTCATTTGAACAATTTCGGGACCTGCAAACTGTTTCTCCCCGGCTTCTAACCAACAAGTCGGAGTTCTGCAACGACGACCGTACAACATTTCATAGGGCGGCATCCTTATACTCGAATGATATGAATTATTATATGCGAATTCAACCTACGGTAAATGTGTATCCCACGAACCACCGTATTCTAACACACAAGCCCTTAACATATCCTCCAAAGTCTGTATCGTTCTTTCACTCTGACCGTCTGTCTGAGGATGATAAGTTGTACTTAAATTCACACGTGTACCCAGATTCTGTTGAAGATTATTCCAAAAGTTTGACACAAATCTAGAATCTCTGTCTGAAACGATCGATAACGGCACACCATGTCGACTAACTATTTCTTTCACATACAAATCGGCTAACTCACTTAATAAAGCTGTCTCAAAAGTAGCAAGAAAATGAGCACTTTTAGTTAGACGATCTACTATTACCCAAATCATATCATGTCTTTTCTGAGTTCGAGGTAATTTGGTCACAAAATCCATCGTTATATGTTCCTATTTCCACTCTAGAATCTGTAACTGACGTAACGAACCATAAGGTTTCTGATGTTCTGCCTTCACTTGAGCACATATATGACACTTTTCAACATAACGGGCTATATCTGTTTTCATTGTTGGCCACCAATACACTGTTTTCATGTCAAGATACATCTTATTACTACCCGGATGTACTGTTAATCTAGATTTATGAGCTTCTGTCATGATTAAATCCCTCAAATCTCCAAGCTTAGGTACCCAAACACGATTGTTTAAGGTCTTTAGTCCACGTGAGTCATCAATTAAGTCCACTTTTCGCTTGGTCATTTGTTCAGATTTAATATGTTCGTCCTCCAAAGCACAGGCCTGAACGGTTCTTAAGCTATTAATCAAATCTGAAGTTATATTCAAACGAAGGAATTTCACATTTTCACTTGACTTTTTACGACTTAATGCATCTGCAACCACATTTGCCTTAACCGGATGGTATTTAATTTCACAATCATAATCTTTGATCAACTATTGCCACCGTCTCTGTCGCATATTCAATTCTTTCTGTGAGAAGATATACTGTAAACTCTTGTGATCGGTACAAATAACACAATGGGTTCCATACAAATAGTGTCTCCACAGTTTCAAGGCAAACACTACTACAGCCATTTTAAGATCATGCACTGGATAATTCTTCTCATGAACTTTCAACTGTCGCGAGGCGTAGGAGATTACTTTATCTCGTTGCATTAATACACAACCCAACCCAGCATATGATGCATCACAGTATACCACAAAGTCGTCTGAACCTTTTGGTAAAGCTAACACTGGTGCCTGACACAGTAGCTGTTTCAAAATCTGAAAAGCCTTTTCCTGTTCATCAGTCTATCGAAAGGCTACATCTTTACGAGTCAACTTAGTCAACGAACCTGCTATTTTAGAAAAAATCTTTGATAAACCTGCGATAATAACCAGCCAATCCCAGAAAACTCTTAATCTCAGTCGGAGTCTTCGGAGAATTCCAATTCATTACCGCTTCTATCTTTATCGGATCAACCTTTATACCTTCGGCACAAATCACATGACCCAAAAACTGCACTTCACGTAACCAAAATTCACATTTTGAAAATTTTGCAAATAGTTGTTCACGTTTCAACAAGTTCAAAACCTGTCTCAGATGTTCAGCATGTTCATTCTCTATTACCGAAATACATACTATAGGGTGGATATGTCTCTTTTCTGGTTCTTGGTCAAATGGATCGATATACACCGACATACATACTATAGGGTGGACAATTCCTAACATTTCCTTCCGTTTATTCTCGGGATTAAAGTTTTCACCTCTATTACCCAATTGGGTGAAATCCGAGGTGTCATTATCTATTACAGCTCGTGGTTCATCTTCGGTAGATGACTCGTCTATTAAGAATATTGGGTTGGAAGGTTGTGGTTGGATCGAAGTAATTTCTTCTTCATTAACGGTCCTTATTGGTTCCACCACTTTGGTCTCGGGGGTAAAATTTTCAACGTTATCGTTTTCCCAAGAGTACCAATTTATCACCCTTACTTCTTCTTCATCCATTGATGGATCAATGATTTCGTCGGTTGAGGCTAATGTGTCGATATGTTGTGAAATTGGTAAGACTGAATAAAAAGTATCATCGGGATAGTTGGTGATTTCGGAGCTCTCGAATTCATCAAAATTCGATGATATGAGATTTTCTTGCACACGACTCCTCAGATCAACAGGTGTGTAATCTGATAGAGTTTCAGCTTGCCGATTTACAAACTCTCTCATTTGTTCATTTTGAGCATCAAGTTCTTCGAGTTTAATTTTCATATAATCTAAAGAATTTTCAGACACATAATTTTCCTCGTCTTCTGGTTGTTGAGTTTGGATATATTCTTGGGAATAATCCCAATTAGAATTGTATTCCTCATAATCATTCCATTCAGGTTCCATGGGTGCATAATTTTCCATAGGAACGTAATAATAAAATTCCCATGTTGAGTGATAATCTCCACAGATTTCACAACCAGTTATTGTTTTTTCATTCGTGATCCAAGATTGACCGAACGAATTGTCATCAACACCCGTTTGAGAGTATTGATTAAATTGATTTCGGATGTCATAAAGAGTTTTCAAATTATTCTCGAGATTTTCCATAATGCGCTTATTACCAAATTTTAGCTACAATGTGGTGCATTTACTAATTATCCTATCAGTTATAAAAGATAAAAATTATTAAAGTTATCAAATTAACAGACTTTTCTGCTTTTGCCCACGTTTCGAATAGCCAAAAGATGTAGCAGGGAGCCAGAACCCTTTAAATCGGAAGCTCACAACTCAGCCACTAACAAATTCAACTATTACTACGAAGCAGAAAATTTGGATGTCTATCAATTTAACCACTTAAAATAATTTTTCGTTGAAATTTAAAGAAATTTTAGAGAAGAAATAGAAAAAATCTAAGTCCTAAAAACTAGAGCGGCAAAAAATAAGAAAGAAAAAGAGCGCGTCGAAAAACGTCGAAAAATAATAAAAAGAACGTAGTGCGTCAAAACTTAAAATTAAAAACTAAGAATTAAAAGTTACGTCTAAAGATATTAAAGCTTAAAAGGAATTCTATATCCAAAACGGTAATAACTTAAAAAGGTACTAAAATATTAAATCGGCGTCGCAAAATTCTAAAGCACCTAAATCTTAGTCTAAAGAAAAAGCACTTAAGGGATTTTATGGCAAAGCCTAAAAATCTAGAAATATAAAATAAGCTACGGCAAAATACTAGTCTTAATACGAACGATAAAGATACAAATATTACGAATAAACAATAAAAATACAAATTATAATTAAAATGATAAAAATACAAATTTTAAAAAAATATTATTTTTATATTATTATTATATAAATATATTAATCTATATATTTAATAATATTAAATAAACTTAAAATTACAAATTAAATATCAAAACAAACTTAAACTAATTAATATTATAATTAAACCCTAATTTAATTAATAATAAAATTATAAACCCTAACTGCATTTAATGCTCGAGTCAGACCTGTCACGGCAGGCCATGCGATCGCATGGTGTTGAGGCTTCTGGCTCATGCTATCGCATGGGCCTGTAAGTCCAGTTTTTTTTTTTTAATAACTTTATATTGTTTTTCTAAAAATATATATAAATATATTTATACAAAAATAAATTAAAAATATTGCATTTCGCCGACTCCCCGGCAGCGGCGCCAAAAACTTGATGATGTAGCGTGGGGGTACTAAATAGTTATATATTTTTAGTACGAAAAGCGATTCAAACTATACAAGTTTTAATTATTTATTTACAGATGGGATATACCTAAACCTTGCTACAACACTATAGGCAGTGTACCTAATCATAGAGTAGTATAGTTTTTAGTAAGTCCGGTTCGTTCCACAGGGAGACGACTTATTTTACACTATATTTTTAAACAATTATATTTGTACAAAATATATTATACATAGTAATAATATATAAAAGGGGGTTTACCGTTTAATGACCGGTTTGTCGATTTTATATTTTAAGCGAAGCGTAAATTAAATGATGATATTTAACTAACGATAAAATAAATAACAATAATTAAAATGACAATAAATAAAAGTACGAGGAAATATAAAATAAAATATATTATGCTTATTTAAACTTCCGTAATCATGATGTTTGACTTTTTGATTTAATTTATTACCCTGGGTTAATTGTCCTTTGCCCTGGATTATTCGATAAGTCCATCTGGTTTTGTCTATAATAGTCCATCGGTCATAATTATAAAGTGCGAGGGTCTTCGCCAAATTAACCTTATACCCGAAGTCAAATATTCCAACTAATTGGGGATTCGAACTGTAACAAGGTCTTAAAACTTTGTTTAATGATTACACCAGGTTATCGACTGTGTGTAATCCAAGGTCTAAATACTTTATTAACAATTACACCAATTACTCTTGAATGTATTCCACTCCTGTTTTAACGAGTCCATTAACTAATAATCCATCCCCGTGTCCGGTCAAATGAACAATCATTAGTACTTATAAATATCCCGCCCATCGTATCCGATTAAGCGTATGTGGTTATATATAGATACGTCAAATTGTAACCTTTATATTAAATTAACGAGTTATCGTTAATTTAATATAAAGCCCATTAATAGCCCATAGTCCAATTTCCACAAGTGTCGGTCTTTTATCCAAACCCCAATTATGGTACAAAACCCAATTACCCAATCTTAATATTTAGCCTAACATCATGATTACTTCGATTTAAATAAGCATAATAATAACTTAGTTACGAGACGTTAATTTAAAAAGGAGAATATAACTTCCATTGATTATTTATCGCGTAGTGTTACACGGACAGAATTTCGACTTTAGAACCCGTAAATTAACCGTTACATAACCCAAACTAACTAATATAAAACTAACCTATACTATATATATATATATATATATATATATATATATATATATATATATATATATATATATATATATATATATATATATATATATTATTACAGAGGGAGTATTATTATTTTTGGTGTGTTTTTACTCGATCAGAAGCCTGGTATTTATAGATGTGGCCTGAGATTTCACTCCATGCGATCGCATGGAAAAATAGCTTCCAGGCCATGCGATCGCATGGCCAGCTGGATCCAGCCACATTGCTTTGTTTTCTTCTTTGTCAACGTATTATTTAAATATATATAATATATAAATAATTTATATAATTATTTAAATATTATATTATATTCTTGTGCATAGTTGACTCATAATTTTTGGCCCGTTGTGTCGCGCGTTGATAGTTGGCTCAGGTCCTGGTTCCGGATTTTCGAACGTCCTTTCGTACTATTTAATATCTTGTACTTTGCGTTTCGCAATCTGTAATTTGCACAAAAAATTATTTTCCTTAACTCCCAAAATCCGCGCAAGTCTTTTAACTCAATTTTTGGGACGCTTTTGAGTGCACTATGGCTTTAAGGACCCTTTTCCAGTTTTAGGACGCTTTTTCTTCAATTCTTTAATCTTCGTGCTTCGTCTTCGCATTTATTTATTTAAACGATTACAACTTAAAAATAAAATAATTACAACTAAAAACTTTACATATTGGGATGATATTGTGACTAAATATATGTTCGTTTGGAGCACTATCATAAGTCTATCTTAGAAAAGAATGAAGCACCCTGTAACTGATCGAACAAATCGTCTATTCGAGGTAACGGATACTTATTCTTCACTGTTCTTTTGTTTAATTCACGATAATTAATACACATACGCATTGACCCATCTTTCTTTTTAACAAACAATACCGGAGCACCCCACGGTGAAGAACTCGGTCGGATAAACCCACGATCTAATAACTCTTGAATCTGTGACATCATTTCACAGATTTCAGACGGCGCTAATCGGTAAGGAGCTTTTGCAACAGGAGTTGTTCCAGGAACCAACTCAATCTTATATTCGACTTCCCTTACCGGCGACAGACCTGGTAACTCATCTGGGAACACTTCGGAAAATTCTGATACTACTGGAATATCGGCCACTGTTTTCTTTTCTTTCTTCGCATCAATCACATATGCAAGAAATGATTCACAACCCTTTGCCATCGACTTTTTCGCTTTCATCATGGTTATCAACGGAAAATTATACCCGCCCCGCTCCCCTCGGGCCACAACACCGGTTCCATCGGTCGAACGAAAGGTAATCATTTTCCTATCACACTTAATATTAGTTCTAAGCGAGCTCAATCAATCCATTCCTAATACTACATCAAAGCTAGGAATAGGTAACACTAAACAAGTCATCGGGAAAGACTTCCCTTCAATCTCTATATAAACCCCAGACAGATATGTTGTGACGGGTGTGATCTTACCATCGGCTACTTCTACACTAACCGGCTCGGGTAACACAGTAGCTGGTAAATCCAACTTAGCACAGAAATCTAGGGACATAAAACACCTATTGGCACCACAATCAAACAATACGCGAGCAGGTATTGAGTTGATTAGAAACATACCGGTGATCACTTCGTCGGTTGCCACAACATTCTCAACCGACATCTGAAAAGCTCTAGCCTCTGATGTCGGAGGGTTCTTCCTCTTCTGCCCACTTGAGGCAGTTGACCCTATGGCTGATGCTGAACGCGCCCCTGACCCTGCCCTGTAACTACCACTCTTCGACGGACAACTAACCGCACGATGCCCTGGTTTGTGACAACTCCAACACACACTATTCAGATACGGACATGCTGAAGACTCATGCCCAATAACACCACACTTTAAACATCTTCTTGTAGCCTCATAACATTGCCCACTGTGAGAAGATCGACACGTGTGACACCAATTCCCTTTACCTGATCCAGACCCAGTACTACTCTGACCACTTTTACCCTTCAGTTTAAACCCACTAGACTTCTTGGATTTAGATCCTGATTGACCAGATACTTGCCCACTTTGTTGTAGCACATTACCAAACATTCTGTTTCTAGCGGCCTGAACATCACTTTCCACCATCTTAGCCATCACAACAGCTTAAGACAACGATGTAGCTGTTCTAACAAAAGTTCGGTACTCTGGTAAAATGATATTAACAAAATGCTGGATACGAGATGCTTCGTCTGGCACCCATTGTTGTACAAACTTCAGTTTATCCATATACTTCTCTACTACCTCATCGATCGTCATTTGAGGTGTCATCTTCATCTCAAGAGATTCAGTCTTGATTCGGTTCATATCAAACGGATTACAATACTGTTCACACACCTTTCCATGAAACTGCTCCCACGTGATCATACTCACTTGCTCTTTTGGTATACTGGAAATCAAAGAATCCTACCAAATCATAGCCCTACCTTTCAACATTCGACTAGCATATGTTACTTTCAGCTCAGGTTCACACTGACACACTTCAAATACCCTTTCAATTTCTCACAACCAATTAAGAGTTACAGTCGGATCAGTACTTCCAGAGAACTCGGAGGGTTTGTAATCACAGAAGTTTTTATAAGTACATCTTTTGGGTGATTGCATGTAAGGTTGTTGGAACATTTGCATTTGGTATGGGTTCATCATCATGGGATTTTGGTAAGTAAAAGTGTTTTGCGGTGGCATATAGTATTGGTTAGGTATTTGATTCTGAAACTGGTTCTGGTGCACATTAGGTATCGTTTGGGATTGCGCGGTTGGGAATCCAGGTGGTGTATCATCATTTCCAGAATGCCTCGCCAATTCAAGCTCATTAATTTTGTCTTCAGCCTCTTTTAGCTTACTTTCTAACTGAAGGATGTAACTATTCTGATCATCATCAGACTCAACACCCTCTTCTGGTGCTCTGAATGTTCCGGGGTTGGATGGGCCAGTTGCGTTTCTATCAGCCATACCTGTGCTACAAAAACAGCTCACACAAAAGCTTAGTGGATATCAGTTAGTTCAATCACAACTATCACACATATATCCTATATTCACTTAGCCCCCCACTCCCACAGACATGTTTGACTTGCCTCAGGGTTTGGAAACAAAGTACGCGCACGTACTTGTTTCCAAACCATGCTCTGATACCAAATTGTAACACCGGCCATTTTTTATTTTTATTTTTAAAACACAACGGAAGACTTTAATAACAAACACAATATAAGTCACGTCATTACATTAATCCGTGTAATTACGTTTAAGTTTACACAACGGTGTTACGTTATTACAATACATTATTTATACAAAAGTTCACATCAGAGTTGGGTTGTCAAACATGTCTTCTGCATCAGCACCCATCCTGACTAGCAGTACCTAAACCTGCAAGTGGAGAATATGTGGGGGATTAGTGCACCGCTAAGTGAATGGAATCTATCTAATAAATATAGCTTAAGACACACACAAGCTATATACTAACAACAACACTTGCTAACTACCAACTAGCATACAATAAGACAATACGAGGATCGGCGGCTTGTACGAGCACACGACTCTCAGCTGATCGGGCCTGAGTCTACCGATAGTCCCTGCTACTCAATTCACAGTATAGTTATCCAGATGCAGGGGATGCATCGTTCACACTATACTCCACAATCAGTAGCCTATGGACCCAACCTCCCCTAGGCACGACCTCATACGGACTCTTACCTCTCCTAGGCACGGTCTCGAGTCCCCAGTCTCCCTAGGCCTGACTGGTGCCATTCACACAGTGTACACATAATTCACACACAACATCAGGCATACTATATTATTCTAACATGGCAATTTTTACACTATGCATGGTAAAAGAGTCAACCACAGTAGCATGATATGCTACTTAAACTCTATCCGGAGATAGACCCACTCACCGATTACCAGCTACAGCTCAGTTATCTTACTTCTGAGCTTCTTCCTTATCCTTATCACCTGAAGATAAGGCAAATCAAGTTAGTTTTTGTCCATTAACACAAAACTACACAGTACGGAAAATCAGTCACAAAAAGCGCCACAAAAAGGTCTACTTAACACTTATGCATTTTCAGAATTTACATCCTGAACACCAAAATACAAACGGGTAGCATAACTGCTAGAAAAAGGCACTTAGGTAAAACATTCTGCCCTGGACACACATTCGGTCGACTGTCTCCTCAATCGATCAACTGACGTAGACAGTCGGCCGACTGTTGACACAACCGGTCGACTGACTTTCCCAATCGGGCGACTTATTTGGTTTATCCACAATCGGCCGAAAGTCACACTCAGTCGGTCGGTTCACTCGCCAGTCGGTCGACTGTCGACCGACTATGTTCATCATTTGCAGATTCTGAACACAACCTACGGACTTCAAGCTAAATTCACCAAAACTCGATCTAGAGCTCGTTTTCTACACCAAAACTTACCACAACTCAATTACTACATGTTATAGACTATAAACCCACAAAGTTTTGACCATAACAACATCAAATCCATGGATTTTGACACAAAATCAAGCTTTTGAACAAATACACTTAAAAACACCATTTTAACACTAAATTGATCATGAAAGCTCATGATTCATACCTTAAAAGAATCAGTAGAGTGTAAAGAACGTGATTTCAAGACCAATTCGAGCTCAAGATCAACAATGGTGAATTAGGGTTTAGTTAGGTGGGGATGTAAAGGACGGGAGGTGGATTTGGGGATTTTTGTGAAAATGGAAGTATTACTTCTAAGGTACTCACTTAAGGCTGCCTTTTTCCCCCACTACACAACACACGGGTATTTACCAGTTATCTAACAACTTAACACAACTGGTAAAGTACCCTAACGAGGTCCAAATTAAATATACAAACCTGTTCTGGGACCCTTGTCACAAACTGGTCACAACAAAAGTATAATAAAACACTAATAAAATAATTAAAATAAAAGCACTTAAAACTTAAGCACAAACCCTAAGGGTAAAATAAACAACTTACAACTAGCCCGGGTTTCAGTCTGTTACACCAGACCACCGGTTAACGACCAGACCACCACCGGACAATTAAAGGACCATTGGATAATTAAACCACCGAACCACCATCGAAACACCAAATCACAATAGACCACCACCAATGAACCACCAAACCACCACATGACCACCAATGGACCACTACCAGACCACCACCTGACCACCGAACCACCACCAAACCAACAAACCACCACCAACCATAATCGGACCACCCCTGGATCACCGGAACACCACTGGACAACCCCTAGACCACCACCAAATATACCCTCGCAGAATCAGCCATTGATAGCACTTTAAAGAATGATTTAGTATTATAAAATATTTAGTTATTAAATATTACTGTAAAACATGATTTTTGATTTTGTCAATTGAATTGAACTAGTTATCGAACCCTCGCTTCGCGCCGGGGGTTCGGTTTTCAATGTATTTTATTGCGTTTAGTAAAATTATTTTGTGACTAACGATGATGTCGTTGAAACGCAACTCGAGTCGAACTAAAATGTATAACCCGTGAGAGATTTAAATGCTATTTTAAATTAACAATATATGTGCATCTCCGCGTTTCGCTATGGAATTGTCGACTTTTAAAAATTTAACGCAAAATCAACGTGTATGAAAAGTACCCCAAATATTTAGCGTTTTTTAAAAAGCGTCCGTTTTGCGTATAGCTAGTGACATTGTGTTCCTAAAATTATTTCGAATTTAACGATGGTGTCGGAAAAATTTAACTCGTTGCGAGCGAGAAGATATGACCCGTTGAATATTTGGGTGGAGTTTATTTAAGATTTTTTATGAAAATGGTTAATTGACACTTTACCCCCCTGTTTGGGGGTCGCTTTGAATTTTTCAAAAAAGTGTGAGGGCGTTGTTGGTAAAATGAAATGTAGTTAAAATTAAAAAAAAAAAGGTGAAAAGTTGAAAATGACCCTAGTTACTATTCATAACTTTTGTCTATTAGTTAATATGTAAATTCTAATGCTTGATTAGATGTTTTAGTTGATAAGGAATATAAAAGACAATTATTATAAATGTTTGATTAAATATAATGGGAATGAGCATTACTTGAAAGGGGTCAATGAGCATTATTTGAAAGGGGTCAATGAGCATTCTTCATCAATTTGAGGGGAATCACAACACATCATGGGCGGATCTATATAGTACCTAGTGGTGGTACGGGACACCACTGAAGTACGCGATTTAGTGATTTTTTTTTTTGGTTTTTAACTTGTGACACCACTGGATAGTGTATATTTTTTTTAGTGACACCATTAAAATAAGTCAACTAGTAAATTTTCTTAGAGTTTTAACCGGTGACACCAGTAATTACCAATTCTAAATCTGCCACACTGCAAGACACATACATGTATGAAACTGAAACAAACTTCCTAATTTTGCTCCCCACTACTCCTCTCACAATTACTCAATATTTAATGTGTATTCTCTTTTTATTTTTTTTATTTCCAATTTATTTTTATTTATTATATATCGAATTCTTAAAATAATTCATTATGTTTCCATTATATTTCTATTCCTTTTTTTTTACGGCTAAAAAGAAGAATATATTAATAACCATTATACCCTCATCAAAGTAATGAATGGCGACAATGCAAAAATACAAAGTTGGATCGACAAGTGCGAACATAGTGAATAAATTACATTGAAAGGAGTAGAAAACAACAAATTGAACTAGAGGCGTAACATATATATGGATTTTGATCCCATATATATTATTGAAACCCTTGGCAAAACTCCAAATTGGTTGACCAACGAAAACCTTTAACCTTATATTCTGAACGATGATCGATCGACATGGAATTTCCCATTGAACCCAATAGACAAAAACGTGTGTTGAATCGCTGAGCTTGAAGCTCGAAAACAGCAGCTGTAGGTCGTCAGCTTTAAAAGAGTCGTAAAACGGCAGTGGAAGAGGCAAGTGAAGTCCCAGCCAACCTGATCAATTTCTATGGCAGCAGGCTGTTGAACCAGTTTAAGGCAAGCAAATTGTTCGAGACTAAAAAGAAAAAAGAAGGAAACTCATCTCTTAGGAATTTTCCATCTTCCCATGAGTCAAACCAAAACGAAAATCTTGACCCGTTTCCAATCTTCCATTTCCAAACGTTAGGACTCACACTTGTTTGTATCGAATCATCTTATTGTAGGCTTAAGAGAACTTTCCAAATCGGAGAAGTTGGGATGATTGCAAATCAGAAACGTTATTCATAATTT
Organism: Rutidosis leptorrhynchoides; assembly: GCF_046630445.1. Taxonomy (NCBI): domain Eukaryota; kingdom Viridiplantae; phylum Streptophyta; class Magnoliopsida; order Asterales; family Asteraceae; genus Rutidosis; species Rutidosis leptorrhynchoides. Next base: position 520,758,761 of record NC_092335.1, on the reverse strand, counting down.
AACCTCGGAAAGAAGGGCCAAAAGAAGAAATAACTATTGACTTCCAAAGTTGTTTGTGTGAGTTCATTCTCGCCCACCATTGAGCAAGAGGCGATTCTCATGGTTTTGGGATTGTAGCGGGAGATTCATTATCCACCATATCATCCATGAAAACACAAAAGTTTTGCAATTCCTCTTTGAAAGTCAAATTTTTTGCCCCGAATTGCTTGCCATTGATCTTGCTTTTTGTATGAGTTGTTTTGTTTGCTACAACATGATTAATTTCGCTTGTAGTATCAAAAGCTAGTGAGAAATCAGGTGTATCTTCCATCCATTTACTAATATCTTTGTTAGTGATGTTATGCAAGGTGTATATAAAATAGCTTATATTTTACAAGAAAAAACTATTGGATACGATACAATTTTACACAAGATATTTATTTATTTATAGAATGGATATACTTAAGCCTTGCTACAACACTTATAGGCAGTGTACCTAATCGTACAGTAGTGTAGTTTTTAGTAAGTCCGGTTCGTTCCACAGGGAAAAATCTTTAATGTAACATCCCGCGTTTTTCCGTTAAATTATTTTAACACCGTCTTTTTTTTTTTAAAATAACATCCCTCGTCACCTATACTCGTGCACTTCGTTAACTAGTGTTCATGATAATCCCGTTACTCGATTATAACATCTCTCGTTAACTTGCGTTTTAAAAATATTTGTTTGGTTATTTCCCGCACCCGACAACAAACTTGAGGGACTAATCTCGCCACTCGGGTAAACTTGGCTAACTAGTGACTCCTCACCACCACACACTTCATTTCACCATCTTCTTCCTCTTTTTCTTTCTTCCTTTTCTCTCAAGAACACAAACACAAAATTCATCATCTAATTTTGATCTTGGAAGCTCACAACAAATCCGATTACATATTCTTGATCCTCTCATCATCCTCTTCGATTTGATGCTAACTACTTCGATTTTGGGTAACATTTCTAAAACACTAGATTTCTTTAAATTTGTGTTCTTGACTTAAAAGTGTGTTAATTAGTGTCTATGGCTCATTGTGATGTCGTGTATGTAATTTGTATGCTCGATTTGTTGTTTTTGGTGTAACTAGTTCATTATGAAAATTACTTGCTAAATCCTTGATTTTGGATGATCAAATGTTATTAGATTGTTAATGTGCATGTTTTAAAAGTGTTACTAGTATCATTAGCTTCATTTTGATGTATAGATTGATTAAAGAAACTTCATAAACGCGATTATTGATTTTGTAAACTTTTGGTTAGGGTTTGACAACTCTTAAAACGAACTTTTGATGCGTTGAATGCTTGTTAATGTTATTGATAAGTGTTTAGTTGTATTACATGTTTCATTACCTTCAAAACGGCATATCATATGTATAAATCGGATTCCCGAAACTTAAATTGCAATTGATGAACTTGAAACTTGAAAATAAACCTCTATTGATCACTTGACGGGATTTCGGTTATTGTATATGATGTTTTTGCTTGATGAAAAGTGCTTAGTTGTATTCCTCGTCAAAATACCTTTCCAACGATATATGATAGGCATTATAAGTGTTTGCGGGTCAATTGTTGTGTTAGAATTGATTTTGGCTCGTGCATACTTGTGGAAAAACAGAAACAGACCTGCACAGATGGTGGCGCGGCGCGCCCCATCCCCGCGCGGCGCGCAGATGTACCTGGTCAGATTCTGACCTCCTCGTCCCATTTCACGTGAAATGTTTGATGACCTACGGACCTCCGATTCACATGAAACTTGTTTTAATACACTTGTATATGAATAATTAGCATAGAAAAATAGTCCGGGACCTGACCCGAACATGTTGACTTTTTCGTTGACTTTGACCCGACCAAGTTTGACTTTTTGTCAAACTTAACCAATTAATTATGCAATCTTTCTAACATGATTCTATACTTGTATCTTGCATGAAACTTGACAATTTTCTTCACATGCTACATAATCGAGTCGTGTCGAGCCATAGGACTAATTGAACAACTTTGACCCTTCGTGACTATCGTTATTGATACAACCTACTTGTTTAGGTCGAGATTAGCTTTGTCCTTGCACGCGTTTACTCGTTGAAGTACTTTATTAACTCTTGCGCTCAAGGTGAGATCATAGTCCCACCTTTTCAACAACTTTTATACTTTTAAATCGTGGGCTGAGAAAACATATACTTTGTTACATCTTGTACTACTTACTTTTATGTTTTGAACACAAGTGTGAAAACAAACATTCCACGTGCGAGTTAGAACAAAAATGCCTCAATTCTATTATCATTAGTTACACTTGCAGGGTGTAAGCGAGAACTTATATTGTGTGGCCATACGGGTTTAACAAACCCTCATTCGGACGGTTCGCTACCGTTATGCGGATGAAATATATTTTTGTGTTTTAGTGTGGGTTCTAGCGCTGTGTGATGGGGTAACGTTGGTTAAGTTTTGATAATTGAGTGCTCGCGTATAACAACACTTTTGGAATGCAAATGATTTGGATAATCTACGTTATGGAAATACAAAATCTTGTGGTTCAAAAACAACGTTTAATACTTACTAAACCTATGATTTCACCAACGTTTTCGTTGACAGATTCTTCTATGTTTTCTCAGGTTTTGAATGCTTAGTGATACATGCTTCCGCACTCTTTTGATACTTGCTTGGATGTCGAGTATACATGCATTTTGGAGCATCTTTTGAACTTATTTAAACTGTGTCGCATAGTTTTCATTTGTACTTATAACGTTGTAACTTAACTTGTGGTCAATTATCTTTGTAAACTTTGAAACAATCTTTACACTTGAATGGATGCGACATATTTTGGGTCAAACGTCTGTTTTAAAGACTTATGACCAGGTAATGGGACCTACGTAGTCGACGCCGTCACTTGACGATTTGTCGGGGTCGCTACAAGTGGTATCAGAGCCTTGGTTGTAGGGATTTAGAGTTCATTTGTGTTCACCCCGAGTCATAGGGTACATAGGTGAATCTAGACTACAACCGGCATATAGACTGAAGTAGGGATTACTTGACTAATTGTGCATTTATACTCGGACTCTTCTATCATATCTAACTCGTATTCGATCTTAATCTTAAGTTGATAAATTTTGTTGATGCGCCACCTTGACTTTATGAAGTAATGTTAAATGCACATGAGAATCAGGGTAATATAATTTCCGGGATTATATTACGGTGATTCACATGGACGTTCTGACATTATGACATAGAGAATTTAAGGCGAGTCAAGGAAAATTTTCTCTCTATCCTTATTCCATGCCACGGTTAGTATTGTCGAAAATACTAACCAACGATATTCTTATCTCATGAAGGAACAATGGCTCACCAAGGTCAACACAATACTCCTCTCGAAACTCTAGAACAAGCTCTTCAACGAATGATAACCACCGCCGTGGGTACGGCCGTGGCCGATCACCTTTCTAACAACAACAACAACAACAATGGAGCCGGAAACTCAAACGAGGGATGCTCCTATAAAGCTTTCATGAAGTACAATCCTTCCACTTTCGATGGAACCGGAGGACCGGTTGTGCTCACCCGATGGTTTGAGCAAACAGAAGCCGTTTTTAGCATAAGCGGTTGTCTGGACCAAGACAAAGTCAAATATTCCACCCACACTTTTGCCGGTATCGCCCTCACATGGTGGAATACGTATGTGCTGTCGGTGGGTATCGATGAAGCTCACACTCTCTCATGGGCCGACTTAAAGAAAAAGATGATCACCGAATACTTCCCGCGCGAAGAGACCCGTAAGCTCGAACACGAACTAAGAACTTTAAAAGCGGTCGGGAATGACCTAAAGGCATATAATCAACGATTTTCTGAGCTATCCTTGATGTGCCCAAACCTCGTGACCCCCGAACCTCTAAGGGTTGAACTTTACATGGATGGTCTTCCCAAGAGCATCAAACAAGGAGTAATGTCATCCAAACCCAGTAATCACCAAGAGGCCCTGAATATGGCCCGTCAATTGATCGAAACGGTAGACGAGATTGAAGTGCCGGCACCTAAAGCCGAGGATGAGTCGGGTGACAACAAAAGAAAATGGGAAGCCCCCCAATCGAGCAACTACAACAACAACTTTGCCAAGGAACCTCTCACCCCCGTCGGCAAGAAAAGTTATGCCGGGACACGACCTTTTTGCAACAAATGCCACAAGCATCATTTTGGTGAATGTGGCAAGCTAATTTGCCATCGGTGCCAAGGTAGTGGTCATATTGCCAAGTATTGTGGAAGTACCGCCCCCGTCACTCAAAAGGGGCCCGACGCACCAAAGCCGAGTATTTGCTACAAATGTGGCCAATCGGGTCATTTTAGGAATGAATGCCCAAAGAATAAAGCAAAAACCAACGCGCGCCGTTGAACTTACAACATCGACACCTAGGATGCCCGAGATGATGATGGACTAGTCACGGGTACGTTTCTTCACAACAAACCGTATATTTCATACTTATTCGATTCGAGTACCGTTAGACGTTTTATAACCAAGGATTTGACTCGTGCTCTTTATATTCCACCTCTTTCCCCCAGATACTACTTAGACGATTTAAGTGACCGACGGAAAATATTGTGTGCCTATAAATTTTATCGGAGGATATGCGTTAAGAAATTGGACTCGACACCTATAGAACTAAGGAACTCAAAACCTATTCATTAAGGAGAAATTGTTGCCCTACAATTATGTATAGATTATTGTGAACTAAGTAACTTTCGGTTGGAAACCAATACTCTCTTCCTCGTATCCATTACCTCATGATTATTTGCGTGGATCCCGTGTATTCCAAATCGACCTCCGTTCTGGTTATCATCAATTGGGGGTTAAGGGAGACGATGTCTCCTAAGCCATTTTCCGAGCTCGCAACGTTAGTTGTAAATCCCTCTTAGTACCGTTTGATTTATTTAGGACTCCGTCCGTATTCATGAACCTCCTAAACCACGTATGCAACTTATCTAGACAAAGCTGTTATCGTATTTATGGATGACATCTTAACTTATTTAAGTAAAGAAGGGAAACGAACAACATCACCATCTTACGCTCGAACTTTTGAGAAAAGAGCAACTCTATACCAAATTCTCCGAGTGAGAATTTCTGTTGAACGAAGTCCAATTTTCTAGACCATGATGTTAATGGTCAAGGCATTACAATCAATCTCGAAATCAAGCCACATGTAATTAGGAAACTCTACCAACTCGGACTTGTATTCGTAAAAATCTTAGATCTTGTCTGTTATTACCGAAGATTCATTTCTGACTTTTCTCGTGTTACACGACTTTTAAACTCGTTAACTCACTAAGGAAAACTTTAAACCTCTCCGTGTTCGAACCTTGAGCGTGATTCTTCACACCAACATTTCTAGTTAAAATCGTATAGCAACAGATGGAACTCAAACATGGAAATATTTATACATGAACGTCGAAAGGCATACTCTCTCGACTCAAAATTTACGTAACTAAAATTCGTTATTTTGCACGAAGAATTCGAATACTAAACTGTAGATCCGATCAATATTCTCGTCATCACGTACCACACTACATACCTCTGTTATTTCACCGTTACCGTCTGATATTACTGGAAACTAAGATAACACACAATCCAATAATACTTCACTCTTCTTTGACTTAACGCCCTTGTGTTTCTGATAATCGGCCAACTATTATTCAAGTCTGAACTATACAACTACGTGTACTATCTCGTTTCTCTTTCAGGCTTCAACTTTTGACAACTAGAGGCACGTTATGGCAACCTCGAGATGCAAGCTCATCCTATTCTAAGTCCTCATTTCACTCCTATCTTTATCGCTCGCATTTCCGTTTAAAGAAACTCCTTGTAACATTTCTCCATGGATAGAGAAATTCCTCATATTACATTAGTATTCGCCACGAGGGTGAATAGTCCTAACGAACATTTTTTTTCGAACCCTAACTGACTTGTTCAAACTTATCCTAAGAGATTCCATTCCAACACGGAGTATCATTGTCAATTATCCCGTATCGAAATACTCGTTTCGCCTCTAGTTTTACAAGAAACCTTGGAGACCCGCTTAGACATGAGTACCGCGTACCACCTACAAACAGACGAACCGAACAAACGAACGATTTACATCTTCGAAAGACATGTTTCAAACTTGCATGGTCGCTTTTAGTAGATCCCTCTTACAACAGTAGTTACCACTCGTGTGTTCACATGCACTTTCCGAAACCCTATATGACCGCTAATGTCATACCCCTATTCGTTGGACCAAAGAATGTGGCAAACAAAACACCGAATCTTAACTCATCCAAGAAACAACAATTGAGATAATCCAAGTCCGAGAAGGGCTCGAGACGACCCGTAGTCGCCCAAAAGAGTCATACCAAACTTAGATGAAAACCTCACAAATCCCAGTGTGTAACCGTGTAATATTGAGAAACCGCACCTTGGAAAGGTGTAATCCATTTTGGGAAATCGAGAAAGGCTATATCCGCAATATCGAACCTTTTGAAACCTTGGGGCGTATTGGAACCGCTTCCTATCGTTTAGAACTTCCGACTCAATTAAGTTGCCGTTTACCCTACATTTCGTGTAACAAACTTAGAAACGTGTCCTGCGGAACAGGAACGTGCAATCCTTCTAGATGCACCAACTATTGATGACAAACTCCTCCTCATAGGAAAAACCGGCTGAACTTGTGGATCGTAAAACCAAGCCCTAATACAACGTAACACCCCGACTATCCGGATTCGTGGAATGTCCAAGAAAGTACCTTCAATCATTCGTAGAGTTACTACACTAGGTCTCGAGTAAGAGACATCGACTATTACTTCCAACTAAATTTCGGGACGAAATTTCTTTTAAGGTGTGGATAATGTAACATCCCGCGTTTTTCCGTTAAATTATTTTAACACCGTCTTTTTTTTTTAAAATAACATCCCTCGTCACCTATACTCGTGCACTTCGTTAACTAGTGTTCATGATAATCCCGTTACTCGATTATAACATCTCTCGTTAACTTGCGTTTTAAAAATATTCGTTTGGTTATTTCCCGCACCCGACAACAAACTTGAGGGACTAATCTCGCCACTCGGGTAAACTTGGCTAACTAGTGACTCCTCACCACCACACACTTCATTTCACCATCTTCTTCCTCTTTTTCTTTCTTCCTTTTCTCTCAAGAACACAAACACAAAATTCATCATCTAATTTTGATCTTGGAAGCTCACAACAAATCCGATTACATATTCTTGATCCTCTCATCATCCTCTTCGATTTGATGCTAACTACTTCGATTTTGGGTAACATTTCTAAAACACTAGATTTCTTTAAATTTGTGTTCTTGACTTAAAAGTGTGTTAATTAGTGTCTATGGCTCATTGTGATGTCGTGTATGTAATTTGTATGCTCGATTTGTTGTTTTTGGTGTAACTAGTTCATTATGAAAATTACTTGCTAAATCCTTGATTTTGGATGATCAAATGTTATTAGATTGTTAATGTACATGTTTTAAAAGTGTTACTAGTATCATTAGCTTCATTTTGATGTATAGATTGATTAAAGAAACTTCATAAACGCGATTATTGATTTTGTAAACTTTTGGTTAGGGTTTGACAACTCTTAAAACGAACTTTTGATGCGTTGAATGCTTGTTAATGTTATTGATAAGTGTTTAGTTGTATTACATGTTTCATTACCTTCAAAACGGCATATCATATGTATAAATCGGATTCCCGAAACTTAAATTGCAATTGATGAACTTGAAACTTGAAAATAAACCTCTATTGATCACTTGACGGGATTTCGGTTATTGTATATGATGTTTTTGCTTGATGAAAAGTGCTTAGTTGTATTCCTCGTCAAAATACCTTTCCAACGATATATGATAGGCATTATAAGTGTTTGCGGGTCAATTGTTGTGTTAGAATTGATTTTGGCTCGTGCATACTTGTGGAAAAACATAAACAGACCTGCACAGATGGTGGCGCGGCGCGCCCCATCCCCGCGCGGCGCGCAGATGTACCTGGTCAGATTCTGACCTCCTCGTCCCATTTCACGTGAAATGTTTGATGACCTACGGACCTCCGATTCACATGAAACTTGTTTTAATACACTTGTATATGAATAATTAGCATAGAAAAATAGTCCGGGACCTGACCCGAACATGTTGACTTTTTCGTTGACTTTGACCCGACCAAGTTTGACTTTTTGTCAAACTTAACCAATTAATTATGCAATCTTTCTAACATGATTCTATACTTGTATCTTGCATGAAACTTGACAATTTTCTTCACATGCTACATAATCGAGTCGTGTCGAGCCATAGGACTAATTGAACAACTTTGACCCTTCGTGACTATCGTTATTGATACAACCTACTTGTTTAGGTCGAGATTAGCTTTGTCCTTGCACGCGTTTACTCGTTGAAGTACTTTATTAACTCTTGCGCTCAAGGTGAGATCATAGTCCCACCTTTTCAACAACTTTTATACTTTTAAATCGTGGGCTGAGAAAACATATACTTTGTTACATCTTGTACTACTTACTTTTATGTTTTGAACACAAGTGTGAAAACAAACATTCCACGTGCGAGTTAGAACAAAAATGCCTCAATTCGATTATCATTAGTTACACTTGCAGGGTGTAAGCGAGAACTTATATTGTGTGGCCATACGGGTTTAACAAACCCTCATTCGGACGGTTCGCTACCGTTATGCGGATGAAATATATTTTTGTGTTTTAGTGTGGGTTCTAGCGCTGTGTGATGGGGTAACGTTGGTTAAGTTTTGATAATTGAGTGCTCGCGTATAACAACACTTTTGGAATGCAAATGATTTGGATAATCTACGTTATGGAAATACAAAATCTTGTGGTTCAAAAACAACGTTTAATACTTACTAAACCTATGATTTCACCAACGTTTTCGTTGACAGATTCTTCTATGTTTTCTCAGGTTTTGAATGCTTAGTGATACATGCTTCCGCACTCTTTTGATACTTGCTTGGATGTCGAGTATACATGCATTTTGGAGCATCTTTTGAACTTATTTAAACTGTGTCGCATAGTTTTCATTTGTACTTATAACGTTGTAACTTAACTTGTGGTCAATTATCTTTGTAAACTTTGAAACAATCTTTACACTTGAATGGATGCGACATATTTTGGGTCAAACGTCTGTTTTAAAGACTTATGACCAGGTAATGGGACCTACGTAGTCGACGCCGTCACTTGACGATTTGTCGGGGTCGCTACATTTAAACAAAGCTTAACGCTATATTAGTTTTAATTTATAAAAATACAAATATATAAATAAGTAATATTATTATTATAAAGGGGGGTTTTTACCGTTTAATGACCGGTTTGTCGATTTTAAAACTTTAGTCGCAGTTAAAACCTAATGTAAAATATTAAAAATAAATATAACTTAATTTAAAGCGTAAAGTAAATAACGATAATGAAATTGCGATAAATAAAAGTGAGATAAAATAAAATTGCGATAATTAAAAAGTACGATAATTAAAAGTGCAATTAAATACAATGACAATAAATAAAAGTGCGATAATTAGAAGTGCAATTAAATGTAAAATAAAGGAAATTAAATATGAAATAAAATAATTATGCTTATTTAAACTTCCGTAATCATGATGTTTGACTTGTTGATTTTAGTTTTATGCCCATGGGTTAATTGTCCTTTGTCCTGGATTATTCAATATGTCCGTCTGGTTTTTGTCCATAACAGTCCATCAGTCATAAATATAAAATGCGAGTATCCTCATCAAATTATCCTTATACCCGAAGTCAAATATTCCAACTAATTGGGGACTTAAACTGTAACAAGGTTTTAATACTTTGTTTAATAATTACACCAGGATATCGACTGCGTGTAATCCAAGGTTTAATACTTTGTTAACAATTACGCCAAGTGTCCTTGTACATAATTTCACCCCTGTTTTAATAATTCCATAGACTATTAATTCATTCCCGTGTCCGGTTAAATGAACGATTATTCGTACATATAAATACCCCGCCCATCGTGTCCGATCGAGTGTGTATGGTTATTTATAGGGACGTCCAATTGTAAATCTTTATATTAAAATTAACAAACTATCATTTAGTTAAACAAATATAAAGCCTATTAATAGCCCATAGTCTAATTTCCACAAGTGTCGTTCTTTTGTCCAAACCCCAATTATGGTACAAAGCCCAATTACTCAATTTTAGTAATTAGCCCAACATCATGATTACTTCGTTTTAAATAAGCATAATAATAACTTAGCTACGAGACATTAATGTAAAAAGGTTGAACATAACTTACAATGATTAAAAATAGCGTAGCGTTACACGGACAGAATTTCGACTTACACCCTTACAACATTCGCTAACATACCCTTATTATTAGAAATTAAAATTAAAATTAAAATTAAAATATAAATTATATATATATATATATATATATTTACGTATATAGATAGAGAGGATGGATATATGGATATTTAAAACGTCGAATTGCGCTGACTTTTATAGGCATTTTTGTCCAGGGAGACTCCGCGATTCGCGACCTTTTTGGCCTTCAAACTCCGCAACTCGCGGAGTTTGTTTCTACAGCTCATCTCATTTTGGAACCTTTCTTGCCGACGGTTTTAATATATAAATATAATATATATATATAATTTATATAATTAATTATATATTATATTATATTTATATACATAGTTAACTTGTAATTTTTAGTCCGTTGCGTCGAGCGTTGAGAGTTGACTCTGGTCCCGGTTCCGGATTTTCGAACGTCCTTGCGTACAATTTAATATCTTGTACTTTGCGTTTTGAATCTTGTACTCTTGTAATTCTGAGACGTTTCTTATCAATAATTGGAACCTCTTTGATTGTATTTTGTACTTTTGAACTTTTTGGTCGTTTGCGTCTTCAATTCGTCGAATCTATCTTTTGTCTTCACCTTTTATTATTTAAACGAATATCACTTGTAAATAGAACAATTGCAACTAAAAGCTTGTCTTTCTTGAGGAATAATGCTATGAAATATATGTTCGTTTTTAACATTATCAGTTAGTTGCCTTCTTTTGCACGATGAAAGGTTCGATGGGATTATTAATGCTTAAGCATCGAGCTTTAATCTTTTCACAGGAGCTTCGACATCCCTTATCTATGCACTGATCATGTACACCTTGTAACTCCTGTTCACAGACTTTCTTGGCAAAAGAAACTTCACTATTGATGAATGAAGGGAAAGTGACAGGAGGTTTGTTTGCAGTAATTGAAAGGTTGGAAGTATTTTTTGGTGAAAAGTTTGAAGTGTTGGATGTATTATTTGGTGGAGTGTTTGAAAGGGTAGGATAGTCTTTTGAGTTATAGTTAAAAGGTGTCTTTTGTTTATCGGAGGAAGGGATGGTAGCAGGTGAATTCATATTGAACAAAGGAGATTTTTGTGAAATACTGTTTTTGGGTACAAACAAAATCTTTTTAATTTCCTCAGCAGCTTTAGAGCTCTCATTACATAAAGCATTGTTGACTTTTTCCAAAGAAAAATGAATCTCATTAGGTTCATCTGTAACTATCTTAGTTACCTTTTCAGGAGTTTTAAAATTTGAATTTTGTTCCCCAACGGTGTTATTGGGTAGCTCCACCTCCGGTTGAGTTTCCGGTATAACTTGCACCGATTCCGTCGAGGGTGTTGTATTCTTGCACTGCTTCTGCTCATTCATTGCCATAAGAGTAAATAACAGAGCATCATTGTAATCATTAATTAATTCGATAGAAATAATTTCAATAGGTTCATTTTGAATAACTTCTTCAATCCATAACCTGCAAGTTGAATAACAGAGCATCATTCTATTCCTATACTCATTTCTATTCCTCTAATTATACCAACCAAGGCAAGCATGCCCTAAGTTATAGCAGGGGTCTAAAATAAGCGGTACCGTCAAAAATCCAAAATTTTCATTATCCCCGCTATAATTCTCCCAAAATTAAAAACCTTACATCCCTCCAAGATTTTTCAATTAACTTGTATTCTTTTCTCCACTTTGATTCCAAAATAAAACCATAAAACCACCGCAATGACCACGCCACTCCTTGTTAATTCCTTGATATTCTCGAGATTTAAGGTACGCCTAGTATTTTGGGTTTATTTTTTTTCTTAATACAGTTTATTCAATTTACTTCAAATGTTACTCTTCAAGTGTAGAGTATGCTCCAAATATGAAAGAGATGAATCATGTTTAGAAAGAAAATATCGATTGTTGATAATTTTGACTATTTTGGCCACTATCTCCTTGTATGTTTGTAGATAATATATAATATATCTACTTGCTTTAAAAAAAAAAAAAATGATTTTGAGTTTTTGATGTTGCATTGCTTAATGAGAAGTTAACTATGTGATAACTTTAACACATACAATTGATTGCTTAGTATTTTTAAGATGTACTATTAGTTAAGTAAAATCATTCTTGACTAAATATGATTAATTTGTTGAGCTGGGAGCTTGTATAGAAGGAGAATGTTTGTTAGTGTTGTTGATCATGTCAGATTGATACCTCAACTTCTGTTAGATTATTAGTTACACAGTTATTTGTAGCATTTGTTGTTCTTTCCCTCTGATTGCATAAATTGGATCTACACCCGGTTTTTATAATTCAATCACCTGGAACTCAAACTCGAAGCTTTTGTTATGTCTTTGATATGATAAGTTACATCTCTTAGATATCATGTGCATTCTCCACATTCAGTTTATTTATTATGTGTCTTCTTTGTTTTCCATTATTATCAGGTTGATGGTCTTATTTGGCTCATGGAAGGAAACAATACAGGGAATCTTGGAAATCTAGGTTAGTATCTATAAATATAAAGACAAAATTGCTGAAATAGTCCCTGTGGTTTGTACCAAAACGCTGGTTTAGTCCCTGTGCTTTTTTTTGATGGATTTGGTCCCGGTGGTTTGTAAAAGTTGCTGATTTAGTCCCTCTGACCGACGATCGTCAAAAAATGCCGTTAACTCCAGTCATGTGCCAGACATGTGAGGGTATTTTCGTCAGTTTCTTTCATTTATTAGCAAAATTGCTGAAATGGTCCCTGTGGTTTGTACTAAAATTGTTGAATTGGTCCCTGTGATTTGTACTAAACTTGCTGAATTGGTCCCTGTGATTTGTACCAAATCACAAATTCCATAATTAACACAAATTCATGATCTGTACATTTCAGCTATATTCATAAATATATATAAATAATACTCTGTAATATTGTTCCTATAAACACAAATATAAATTAAACGCCACCAAATTCATCAAAATCAATAATAAAAAGACTGTTAGTATTTGACATTTTATTCTTCATTGGAACCCCTTTACAATCGACACATTCACACACAAATACATAGAGAACCTGTTAAACTTTTTTGCTTCTAAAATGAAATCAAATTAATAATAAACCCATTTAATTTCAAACCCATTTTCAATTAAGATCTGCAATCGGACATCAGATCTGAAATCAAAGATCGATTGTTGCTACAAATCTGAAAAGCGATAAGATCTACAAACCGATTAGATCTACAAATTTGAAACTCGATTGTTGCAGCTCTCGTCAGAGAAAACGAACGTTCGCCGGAGATGGTGACGGTGGTGGAAGTGAATTTAATTAATTTCAGATTAATGAGCTAAGGATGCAGATGAGAGGAAAAGGAGGGCGGTGGTGGAAGTGAATTTAATTAATTTATGTTTGGTGTTGATTAGGATTTGATTATTTGATTTTAATAAGTTCTTGTAATGTTTAATGGAAATGAATTTGGTGTTCTTGAGAGTTTTAATTTTCCAGATCTGTTGGTTATTTTCCAGATCTGTTGGTGCCGGCGGTTTTCGATTGAAGGTATCAACTTAGTAATTTGCAATTGAATGTGAAAATGGTGGATTTGAGTATAATTTAGAGTTTATAATTTGTATATTTATCTGAGTACGAAACCCAGATTCATATTCGATTTTTTTTATAAATTTTTTTTGCATATATGAAATTATATTTATTAATTGGTTTGAATAATATGAATAGATTTTGAAGAATCTGATGTGAATTTGAGTATAATTTAGAGTTTATAGTTTGTAGGTTTATTAAAATGAATTTAGGGTTTGTTCATGTTTTTTTGGCGATAAAGATGAAGGTGAGGAAGAAAACATTTTTAGAATAAAGATTTCAGCAATTTTTTTACAAACCACGGGGACCATTTTAGCAATTTTGGTACAAACTACAGGGACGATTTCAGCAATTTTTTAAATAAAGGAAAGAAACTGACGAAAATACCCTCACATGTCTGGCACATGACTGGAGTTAACGGCATTTTTTGACGGCCGTCGGTCAGAGGGACTAAATCAGCAACTTTTACAAACCACCGGGACCAAATCCATCAAAAAAAAAGCACAGGGACTAAACTAGCGTTTTGATACAAACCACAGGGACTATTTCAGCAATTTTGTCAAATATAAATATATTCAAATAAATTAAAGGTGACCAAATGGGTGGGTTGGTGACCGGTGGAAACTGGACAGTGTCTACAACCTGACATGAGACATTTTTATGCACTCAAAAAACTGTTTAAAAAACTTGAGACTAGATTGACTAGTTACCTTTTAAGCTTGGGTTTATCAGTATTTTATGTTGTGTGACTGACTATCAGTGTATTGTCATAGTTTACTGAATCAGAATTATGATGACAGAGCAATGCTAATCTCTCTTTTTTGTACTCAGGTGAATTAACCATGCTTGAACTTGCAAAAATGTGAAAGAGGTCAGTTCTGAAGTTTACTACTAGTACTATAAGTGATTTCAGATCTGACATGTAACAAATCTTTTTGGGTTTGGACGGCGTCACAGCGCAATTGCTTATCTTTCTGGTCAAGGTGAGACTGAATATTGTTGTATCGGTAACAATTTTTTATGTTGGAATATTGCTGAAGATACTGTAACATAGCTGCTGGGAGGAGCAAGGTATGCAGCTATTGGTATTGCAGATATCATTTTTTTTCCTTCTCTATTTCACATGTTTGTTTGTTGATGGCTGGTATTTCAGAGTATTGAACTTTACCTGCAACTGTTAGAATTCTTTGAACTTATCCACTTTTGGTTTTCATTTCCAGATGCAATGAAGGGATTGAGGTTGCTTGGAACTAAGTGATGTTAAGATGACTCAATGTTATTTTTCGAAAACTTGGAGATATTCACCTCTAGAAGTTTGAGTCAGCAAGTCATGTTCCTCTTGATTTACCCTTTCTAAAGTTTAAGTTTCATGTGAATATATGATATGTTAATTATCCTCTTGATTTGTGGATAATTTGATTGTGGCTTGTAATAATGTCAACTGATGAAGACACGCTTAAACTGAAACAAGCAGATATTGATACCCATATAATTCTCGATAAACATTTGTTGGTTCATGCAGCATCGCTATTTCAAACACATACCAAACCCATTACGGTAAGCATCTTCAGCTTGACATCTGCTTTCTGAATATTTTTCACATGTATGTGAGGTAGAAAGTTTCAGTTTTTACTTTTTAGCACTCTACTGTCTGTAGAAAAGAAAAGGTTTGTGCTACTTACATTCTAAAGGATTTAAGATTTGAAAAAATGCTAAGTTGGATGGGATGTACTTTGATATATAAACCATATAGATATGGATAAGTTAGTTTGTACTGTGCTATATACTTATTTCATCTGTATGCAAGTAGATAGATGCACATAATGTTAGTTATAAATTGTAGGAAAAATGGTCTTTTTTTTTTTTTTTTTTCTTATCGTGCAAATGTCTGACCTGACCACTGATCTTTTAATGGTGGTGATAAGTTTCACACATTTTTTTTACACAAATTTCTTAGTGTTGATGCTTATTATTGTTTTTAGTATAATTTTAATTTATTTGTGTTGATTGTGTTTCTCCCTGCTGATAGTTCATTTTATCATCCACAATTCGGTGTCATTATGCGATGGCGTCAGTTATGGAGGAGATGCAGTTTCATAAAGAAACTGTTTTGAATCAAGGATGCAATTGCTTTGTTCCAGTAACGCTACCTGCTATGTTTTTGAGTTATATGCGTACCTGCTATATTTTTTTAATTAATTTGGATATGATTTCAAGGGCTGTGGATATGCTTACGTTTAATTCTACGAAATTAAGGCAAACTATACAGATTTTAAAGAACTTTCTAAAAAACTTAGTCACTCCATACACAAAACGGCACAAAACGGAATGCGAGTTCATATTTACTTTGTTAACCTAAATCAGTCTTGGCATCCTTTTCTTGCATACGAACTACCCTTGTTCCACATGGTATTAGTCTTAATTATCTCGAAGAAAAATAACAAGAACACATATAAAAGTATGTATAATAATATATGAGCTACAACTTTCACTTAAGCAATCTGACACAGTTTTGATTTGGAATATTAGGTTGGTTAGAGGGTCATTTATTATCAGCCAAAATATAATTTATTTTCTTCTAGCAAATTAAGCTAAAGTTAAGAATGCGGTTTCAAATTAGTCTATGGTGAAGGTGCTAGGTTAAGTTTATTGTGAGGTTTAGTTGCTATTTTGGGATAAAGTGGTATATCTGTTATTTTGATTTATACATATAGCTTAATTTGTAAACACTTCTAATTTTCTTAGCATATAGTGTATTTCTCATTTGCTTTAAATGCTTTATATGAAATTATGAATATGACTACTAACAATTACTATTGAGCTAATCCTGTTGTAGTTAAAAAGTACTTTGCAGATCAAGTATTGAAGAATCACAAGGAGTATCTCAGATGAACCACCTGATGAATCACAACAATTGAACAAGATGGCTTTCAACACCTTAAGAAAGCAGGTAACAAGTTACATTGTTTAATTGGTACAATTACCATTTTTGTATTAACTGGTTAGAAAAGTCTTTGACCAATTAATATTTTAATGCAAATCGATAGTCTCATTCAAGATATTTGGTTGTCAGCCTCTTTGGGTTTTTCACATTGTAGCAACCGTTCATCAATTTAGCAAAATAGTAGTGACAATTAACATTATTTGTATTGTGAAAATATAGGTGCTTTATCATGCTGACATAGAAACCGTTAGTTTTGGTAGCGGGTTTCCAAAAGGGATGTGCTAAGTGTCAGGCTGAGATGACGCGAAACAGTTTTGCTCTTGCACTTGGGGGCGCATGGTTTTTCCTTCTACGCTATGACATCAAAGATTTAACTATTTTTTCATGTTGAGTCGTGTGAATATAGTGTAATTCATTCAGGGAAGTTGTGGTGTGATAGCTGTTCCATTTAACCTAAAGGTACAACACATCAAACTATAGGTGGTATAGTTGGTGAGTCTAATGGGTTGGGTAACAGGGCAAACTGATTCCGGTTAAATGGGTTTTTATAATATGGGTTTCTACTAGCCAGGTTGTGCTGATACCCATGCACTTTTTGAATTTTATGAATGATCGTTACATTATCATTTTTTTGGTTATAACAGCTTAGAAGGTTATGTGCATTATGAGCACACCCAAACTTTAGACCCATCTTTACACATTGGGATTTTTGCCAGTTCTTCTAACTTGACCCATTAGAGATATTTATAACTTATATTAACATATTTACTCATAACCTGGTCACATTCCTAGCATTAAATCGTACCTTCAACAGTTATTCTGATATCCCAGACGAATGTAACTTTGAATATCTTGTCTTTTTGCAGGTTTTCGAAGTCGGGTATAGGTACATAAATCTTTTAGATTCAACAAATATGTGCTACTACGTTTCAGAAGTTCTTGATGCGGGGAAAGGTACACCTTTGTTTATTGTAACCAAAAATCATCCGTGTTTAACAATGATAAAAATGTTGGGGAAAATATATGTGGTATACTTGGTATTGACTTGATCATGCAAATTAATAATGATAGAAACGTATTTGTTATCCTAGGTCTCGTCAGAAAACCATCCAAGCGAAGTATTTGTTCATTTGCCGCGGACAAAATGATGGGAATAATGATTAAGGAGAAAGTACGAGATCTCAAAGCAACATAAGTTGAATAATAATTCTATGTGGTAATATATGCATCTCGGGTTTCTTAAAAAAATGAGAATTTGGAGGAGTTAGACACGTTTTTTAGCGTTTTGTTTAAAGATGGGTCAAGTAGCAATCAACACGCGATGACAAAACTTCGAAGAGATACTTAAACGCCCAGATGACAGATATTCATTTCAAAAACAAAACAAAAAAAGAAATCATAACTCAATTGTAAGGTTTATATAAATGGTCATTTCTCTTGGCCAATACACCTTTAATTTTCATGCTCCGTTTCTGTATCATCACTCTGTTTTGTATAAGTTGTTACAATGTATTTCCATATAGGTTTCATATTAAAAATTGCATGTGTCATCAAATGGTTGCTTTAACATTATGGAATATATTCCATTTGGTTATTTTATTAGTTGTTATACACATTATTGGATCTTGTACTGATATATCAAGTTTGATTTTGATCATCTAGTAGCTGCACTTCTAGTATCTGTATGATTTTATTCTATACATTTTTTAAATTTTAGTTCTGTACACTTTTACAAATATTGAAACCTAAAAGTCTTTTATAAATTTGGTTCTATACATTTAACAAATAGCCGCACTTCTAGTAACTGCCCTACGCACTTAGTAGTGTATGAAATTTGGTTCTGTACACTTTTATAGATAATTAAAAGTTTTTTTGTTCAATACACGTGAACCCTAAAAGTAACAAAGGTACTTTTAGTTAAAGCATTGATATGAAGAGGTTCACATCTTCTCTTTGTTAGTTTAATCTTCGAAAACAAATATACCTAACCTTAAATTTAATTGACTCAATGAACTATATATAGATCACTTATGCACTGAAAAAGTTTTCGGATCTTCAAGTTTTGTTGCATCAGACAAGAAACATACCAATTTATGTTATAAAAACATCATGACTTGAGAATCATTAGGTCGATCTACTAGCCTAATATGCGATGTTCATAAGATAACCGAATTATAATAATTTATATTTATTAAGACACAAATTACCCATTCGTATTATTAAACAATCAATTTCTCCTAAAAACTTACATTAATATAACCTAAATATCAAATGTCTTAATATGTTTTGATGTAATACGACTATGACAAATAAATGTCCTATGATAGTATATTTAATATGACATTTATATAAGGTGTCCTATTAAATTAACACAATGCGACATCAAACCGTTAAATGTCTTATAAAGTCCCGTTTAATGATTCACAATTAAAGTGTCCTATGAAATCATATGATAATTAAGACCCTAAAAACTCATCCGTCATATTAAAGAATCAAAGTGTCCTAAAATTTTACAATGATAGGACCATAAATATCACATATCCTATTAGCTTATGATATAATACGACTATGACAAATAAATGTCCTATGATAGTTTATTTCATATGACTTTTATATAAAGTGTCATATTAAATTAACACATAATGCGACACTAAACCGTTAAATGTCTTATAAAGTTCCATTTTATGATTCACAATTAAAGTGTCCTATGAAATCATATGATAATTATAATTAACGTGTCCTAAAATTTTACAATGATACAACATAAATATCATATGTCCTGTTAGCTTATGTTATAATACGACTATGACAAATAAATGTCCTATTAGAGTTTATTTCATATGACTTTTATATAAGGTGTTCTATTAAATTAACATGTAATACTACACTATGCCGATAAATGTCTTATAAAGTACTATCTTATGGTTCACACTTAAAGTGTCCTATAAAATCATATGACCATTAAGCCAGAAAAATATCAATCAGTCATATTAAGTTCTATTATGTTCTACTATGACACGACTCACAAAAATAAACGTCATATAAAGGTACATTTCATATGACCGTCATATAATGTGTCTTAATAACATAAATTTATAGGACATAAGTACCAAAAGTCCTAACATGATACAATTTAAATTGGGTCGAGGTAATTTCTATAACATCATCGGAATCCTCATCGGGATCCGATTCATCGGAAAATTGGTAATCTTCCCAATATTTTGCTTCCTCGGCGGAAACACCATTGACCATTATTAACTTTGGTCCGTTGGTTGAGGATCTTCTTTTATTTAATCGATTTACTACAGGTATCAATATTTCTTCCTCCGGAACCTCTTCTTCTTCTGGTTCCTCCTCTTCCGATTCATCCTCTTCTGGTTCCTCTTCTTCCGGTTCCTCCTCTTCTGGTTCCTCCTCTTCCGGTTCCTCTTCGGGAATTTGTGAATCTTCCCAAAATATATTCGACTCTTCATTATTATTAAGTGAATCAATGGGATTTGTACTAGAGATAGACATCTATCACACAATATCAAACACGTTAAGAGATTAATATATCACATAATATTTACATGTTAATAATATATAGTTTCCAACAAAAAAAATGTTAAGCAATCGTTTTTGAAGAAAAAACGGTCGAAGTCCAGACTCACTAATGCATCCTAACAAACTCGGTAAGACACACTAATGCAATTTTCTGGTTCTCTAAGACCAACGCTCGGATACCAACTGAAATGTCCCGTTCATATTGATTATAAACGTTCCATATTAATTGATTTCGTCGCGAGGTTTTGACCTCTATATGAGACGTTTTTCAAAGACTGCATTCATTTTTAAAACAACCATAACCTTTAATTTATCTATAAAGGTTTAAAAAGCATTACGTAGATTATCAAATAATGATAATCTAAAATATACCGTTTACACACGACCATTACATAATGGTTTACAATAAGAATATATTACATCAAAAATAAGTTTCTTGAATGCAGTTTTTACATAATATCATACAAGCATGGACTCCAAATCTTGTCCTTATTTTAGTATGCAACAGCGAAAGCTCTTAATAATCACCTGAGAATAAACATGCTTAAAACGTCAACAAAAATGTTGGTGAGTTATAGGTTTAACCTATATATTATCAAATCATAATAATAGACCACAAGATTTCATATTTCAATATACATCCCATACATAGAGATAAAAATCATTCATATGGTGAACACCTGGTAACCGACATTAACAAGATGCATATAAGAATATCCCCTATCATTCCGGGAAATCCTTCGGACATGATAAAAACGAATTCGAAGTACTAAAGCATCCGGTACTTTGGATGGTGTTCGTTAGGCCCAATAGATCTATCTTTAGGATTCGCGTCAATTAGTAGATCGGTTTACTAATTCTTAGGCTACCAAGCAAAAGGGGCATATTCGGATTCGATCATTCACCCATATAATGTAGTTTCATTTACTTGTGTCTATTTCGTAAAACATTTATAAAACTGCATGTATTCTCATCCCAAAATATTAGATTTTAAAAGTGGGACTATAACTCACTTTCACAGATTTTTACTTCGTCGGGAAGTAAGACTTGGCCACTGGTCGATTCACGAACCTATAACAAATATGTACATATATATCAAAGTATGTTCAAAATATATTTACAACATTTTTAATACGTTTTACTGTTTTAAGTTTATTAAGTCAGTTGTCCTTGTTAGTAACCTACAACTAGTTGTCCATAATTAGATGTACAGAAATAAATCGATATATATTATCTTGAATCAATCCACGACCCAGTGTATACACGTTTCAGGCTAGATCACAACTCAAAGTATATATATTTTTGGAATCAACCTCAACCCTGTATTGCTAACTCCAACATTACTGCATATAGAGTGTCTATGGTTGTTCCAAATAATATATATAGATGGGTCGATATGATATGTCAAAACATTTGCATACGTGTCTATGGTATCCCAAGATTACATAATATATTAGAATACATGTATAATACAATATAAGTTAGCTAGGATATGACTAATATAGATTTGTTATCAATTTTCACGTAGCTACAACAAGCAAAAATAACGAATCTTGTTTTACCCATAACTTCTTCGTTTTAAATCCGTTTTGAGTGAATCCAATTGCTATGATTTAATATTGAACTTAAGTTTATGAATCTATACAGAAAAAGTATAAGTTTATAGTCGGAATTACAGGTTACAAGTCATTTTTGTAAAGGTAGTCATTTCAGTCGAAAGAATGACGTCTAGATGACCATTTTGGAAAACATACTTCCACTTTGAGTTTAACCATGATTTTTGGATATAGTTTCATGTTCATAAGAAAAATCATTTTCCCAGAAGAACAACTTTTAAATTAAAGTTTATCATAGTTTTTAATTAACTAACCCAAAACAGCCCGCGGTGTTTCTACAACGGCGTATATCCGGTTTTACGGTGTTTTTCGTGTTTTCCGGTTTTAAATCATTAAGTTAGCATATCATATAGATATATAACATTGTTTAGTTGATTTTAAAAGTAAAGTTAGAAGGATTAACTTTTGTTTGCGAACAAGTTTAGAATTAACTAAACTATGTTCTAGTGATTTCAAGTTTAAACCTTCGAATAAGGTAGTTTTATATATATGAATCGAATGATGTTATAAACATCATTACTACCTCAGGTTTTGTGGATAAACCTACTGGAAATTAGAAAAATAGATTTAGCTTCAAAGGATCCTTGGATGGCTTGAAAGTTCTTGAAGCAGAATCCTGACACGAAAACAAGTTCAAGTAAGATTTCCACTCGAAATAAGATTGTTATAGTTATAGAAATTGAATCAAAGTTTGAATATGAGTATTACCTTGTATTAGAAAGATATCTTACTGTAAATAAGAAAGATTTCTTGAAGTTGGATGATCACTTTACAAGATTGGAAGTAAGCTAGCAAACTTGGAAGTATTCTTGATTTTATGAAACTAGAACTTATAGAATTTATGAAGAACACTTAGAACTTGAAGATAGAACTTGAGAGAGATCACTTAGATGAAGAAAATTGAAGAATGAAAGTGTTTGTAGGTGTTTTTGGTCATTGGTATATGGATTAGATATAAAGGATGTGTAATTTTATTTTCATGTAAATAAGTCATGAATGATTACTCATATTTTTGTAATTTTATGAGATATTTCATGCTAGTTTCCAAATGATGGTTCCCACATGTGTTAGGTGACTCACATGGGCTGCTAAGAGCTGATCATTGGAGTGTATATACCAATAGTACATACATCTAAAAGCTGTGTATTGTACGAGTATGAATACGGGTGCATACGAGTAGAATTGTTGATGAAACTGAACGAGGATGTAATTGTAAGCATTTTTGTTAATTAGAAGTATTTTGATAAGTGTCTTAAAGTCTTTCAAAAGTGTATGAATACATATTAAAACACTACATGTATATACATTTTAACTGAGTCGTTAAGTCATCGTTAGTCGTTACATGTAAATGTTGATTTGAAACCTTTAAGTTAACGATCTTGTTAAATGTTGTTAACCCAATGTTTATTATATCTAATGAGATGTTAAATTATTATATTATCATGATATTATGATATATTACTATATCTTAATATGATATATATACATTTAAATGTCGTTACAACGATAATCGTTACATATATGTCTCGTTTCGAAAACCTTAAGTTAGTAGTCTTGTTTTTACATATGTAGTTCATTGTTAATATACATAATGACATGTTTACTTATCATTTATCATGATTAAACATAGTGTATCAATATCTTAATATGATTCATATGTATTTAGTAAGACGTTGTTATAACGATAATCGTTATATATATCGTTTCGAGTTTCTTAATTCAATAAACTCAATTTTATGTATATAACTCATTGTTAAAATACCTAATGAGATACTTACTTATCATAATATCATGTTAACTATATATATATAATCATATATATGTCATCATATAGTTTTTACAAGTTTTAACGTTTGTGAATCACCGGTCAACTTGGGTGGTCAATTGTCTATATGAAACCTATTTCAATTAATCAAGTCTTAACAAGTTTGATTGCTTAACATGTTGGAAACACTTAATCATGTAAATATCAATTTCATTTAATATATATAAACATGGAAAAGTTCGGGTCACTACATTATCAACCCCATCACCCAAGTGATCCATCCGTACACAAAACCATTTACTCGATTTATCTTTCCAACAAAGAATAGACTACCTGGTAGAACAAACACGTGGACACAACCGTCAAGATACTCATGAGAGAACACTACCACATCCTTGATCCTCCACCTTACCGCTTTCCCTTTCAGCGTTGGAACACTGACCACATACGCGCACACAAATTTAGACGAACCTAATTCTTTAACCCGAGTCAACTCCCATTGTACGGATGTTGTAATACCAATGACTCCCACAAGAATATCTCGTTTATCTTCACCGGTCAATTGCAACATAGTTGCCATTGGAGGTGATCTAACTGAAGTCTCGAAATCTCTAGTGCTTCTTAATCGACCAAACTGTTTAGTGGCTTCAACACTCCAACTCAAACCCGATTCCCCACTAGTTCCAAGTCTTCCTGAGCTCCCACTCAAACTAGATCCCTCAACAAAATCAGAAAGTTCAAGCATGCTAGGATTTCCGACCAAATACATGCAGTTTTATAAATGTTTTACGAAATAGACACAATTAAATGAAACTACATTATATGGGTGAATGATCGAAGCCGAATATGCCCCTTTTTCTTGGTAACCTAAGAATTAGTAAACCGATCTACTAATTTACGCGAATCCTAAAGATAGATCTAGTGGGCCTAACGAACCCCATCCAAAGTACCGGATGCTTTAGTACTTCGAATTCGTTTTTATCATGTCCGAAGGATTTCCTGGAATGATAAGGGATATTCTTATATGCATCTTGTTAATGTCGATTACCAGGTGTTCACCATATGAATGATTTTTATCTCTATGTATGGGATGTATATTGAAATATGAAATCTTGTGGTCTATTATTATGATTTGATAATATATACGTTAAACCTATAACTCACCAACATTTTTGTTGACGTTTTAAGCATGTTTATTCTCAGGTAATTATTAAGAGCTTCCGCTGTTGCATACTAAAATAAGGACAAGATTTGGAGTCCATGCTTGTATGATATTATGTAAAAACTGCATTCAAGAAATTTATTTTTGATGTAATATATTCTTATTGTAAACCATTATGTAATGGTCGTGTGTAAAAGGTATATTTTAGATTATCATTATTTGATAATCTACGTAATGCTTTTTAAACCTTTATAGATAAAATAAAGGTTATGGTTGTTTTAAAAATGAATGCAGTCTTTGAAAAACGTCTCATATAGAGGTCAAAACCTCGCGACGAAATCAATTAATATGGAACGTTTATAATCAATATGAACGGGACATTTCATTCATCTCACAATGGTGTTGATCTTGATTACCTGGTTTGGTTTATTAATTGTCTTTGATTTTGATTTAATTATTATTTTTCTTTGACTTTTGTGACGATCGCTCCAAATCCATATGGAAGAACACGTCATTCATCGATTTCATTGCGAGGTATTTGACCTCTATATGATACGTTTTGTAAACATTGCATTCTTTTAAAAAGGCACACCATAAATGAATATTTAAATCAAAGGTTTTCGATATCTGATGATTTCTACATATAGACAATCACCGTAAATAATAGTTTACAATAGTACTTCTGTTGACAATGCAGTCAAAACAAGATATATGGTGATTTGGTGAATGCAACGTTTCCTTGAAAAATATGCCAATTGAAAAGCAATTTCTTGCTCGTTTTCCCAATTAAATCTCGCGTTCTTCCTCGTCAACTTCGTCAATGGAGAAGCGATCTTAGAAAAGTTTTAGATAAACCGACGATAATAACCAGCCAATCCGAGAAAACTTCGAATTTCCGTAGGTGTAGTCAGTTGTCCCCAACTCTTTACCGTCTCTATCTTCCCCGAATCTACTTGAATACCATCTTTGTTCACAATATGGCCAAGGAATTGAACTTCCCTTAGCCAAAATTCACATTTGGAGAATTTAGCATACAACTTCTCCTTCCGCAATGTCTTCAACACCTCACGCAAATGATGTTCATGTTCCTTCATACCCTTCGAATAGACAAGTATGGCGTCAATGAACACTATCACCGACTTATCCAACATAGGTTGGCACACTCGGTTCATAAGATCCATGAATGCCGCCGGTGCATTCGTAAGACCAAAAGGCATAACTACAAACTCAAAATGTCCGTAGTGCGTTCGAAAAACCGTTTTCTCAATATCTTCCTCACGGACCCGCATTTGGTGATAGCCGGACCGTAAGTCAATTTTTGAAAAATACGTCGCACCTTGGAGTTGGTAAAACAAATCGTCAATCCGAGGAAATGGATAACAATTCTTGATCGTCACTTTGTTCAACTCCCGATAATCGATGCACATTCGCATACTACCATCCTTCTTCTTCACGAATAAAACCGGAGCACCCCATGGTGAAGCACTCGGTCGAATAAAACCTTTTTCAAGCAACTCTTGGGTTTGATTTAACAACTCTTGCATTTCCGTTGGTGCTAAACGATAAGGAGTTTTAGCAATGGGGGTAGCCCCCGGAACCAACTCAATGCGAAATTCAACTTGTCTTTCCGTCGAAACACCCGGTAATTCATCCGGAAAAACGTCTTCAAATTCACTAACCACCGAAATTTCACAAATGGATGGTGGCTCTTCACGAGTATCAACTACATGTACAAGAAAAGTCATGCCACCACTACTAAGAAAACGACGTGCCCATTCGTAAGTGCATAATGGCACAAGTCTTCTCCGTTTCTCCCCACGAATAATTAACTCTCCCCCACTTGGGGTCTTCACACGAATAGACTTTTCATGACATGCGATATCGACTCTATAACGATAGAGTCAATCCATACCAATGACAATATCAAACTCACCCAAGGTCATCGGGATAAGATCGATTTTAAAGATTTCGGCACCAAACATAACATCACAATCATTACAAACATCAACCCCTAGCACCATCTTACCATCCTCTATTTCAACTTCTACCGGATGACTTAACTTAGCTAGCAGTTTATCAAGCTTAGACACAAATCGAGGAGACACAAACGATAAATTAGCACCGCTATCAAATAGTATCCTTGTCGGTTTAGAGTTAACCATGAAAGTACCTGAGACAACTTTGTTAGATTTCTTGGCCTCATCATTGGTCATTAAATAATTTCGTCCCCGAGCCGTACCCACCGCTTTCTCCAACTTCTTAACATGATCACCCCGCAACTCAGGACACTTCGACCTTCGGTGTCCTTGCTTTTGACAATTAAAACATGTGAGTGTGCTTGCGGAAGAGGGGTTCTGTAGTGACCCGAACTTTTCCATGTTTATATATATTAAATGAAATTGATATTTACATGATTAAGTGTTTCCAATATGTTAAGCAATCAAACTTGTTAAGAATTGATTAATTGAAATAGGTTTCATATAGACAATTGACCACCCAAGTTGACCGGTGATTCACGAACGTTAAAACTTGTAAAAACTATATGATGACATATATATGATTATATATATAAATAACATGATATTATGATAAGTAAGTATCTCATTAGGTATTTTAACAATGAGTTATATACATAAAATTGTGTTTATTGAATTAAGAAACTCGAAATGATATATATAACGATTATCGTTATAACAACGTCTTACTAATTACATATGAATCATATTAAGATATTGTTACACTATGTTTAATCATGATAAATGATAAGTAAACATGTCATTATGTATATTAACAATGAACTACATATGTAAAACAAGACTACTAACTTAAGAATTTCGAAACGAGACATATATGTAACGATTATCGTTGTAACAACATTTAACTGTATATATATCATACTAAGATATATTAATATATCATAATATCATGATAATGTAATAATTTAACATCTCTTTAGATATAATAAACAATGGGTTAACAACATTTAACAAGATCGTTAACCTAAAGGTTTCAAAACAACATTTACATGTAACGACTAACGATGACTTAACGACTCAGTTAAAATGTATATACATGTAGTATTTTAATATGTATTCATACACTTTTGAAAGACTTTAAGACACTTATCAAAATACTTCTAATTAACAAAAATGCTTACAATTACATCCTCGTTCAGTTTCATCAACAATTCTACTCGTATGCACCCGTATTCGTACTCGTACAATACACAGCTTTTAGATGTATGTACTATTGGTATATACACTCCAATGATCAGCTCTTAGCAGCCCATGTGAGTCACCTAACACATGTGGGAACCATCATTTGGCAACTAGCATGAAATAACTCATAAAATTACAAAAATATTAGTAATCATTCATGACTTATTTACATGAAAACAAAATTACATATCCTTTATATCTAATCCATATACCAACGACCAAAAACACCTACAAACACTTTCATTCTTCAATTTTCTTCATCTAATTGATGTCTCTCAAGTTCAATCTTTAAGTTCTAAGTGTTCTTCATAAATTCTACAAGTTCTAGTTTCATAAAATCAAGAATACTTCCAAGTTTACTAGCTCACTTCCAATCTTGTAAAGTGATCATCCAACCTCAAGAAATCCTTGTTGTTTACAGTAAGATATCATTCTAAATCAAGGTAATACTCATATACAAACTTTGATTTAATTCCTATGACTATAACTATCTTAATTTGAGTGATAATCTTACTTGAACTTGTTTTCATGTCATGATTCTACTTCAAGAACTTTCAAGCCATCCAAGATCCTTTGAAGCTAGATCATTTCTTGTCACTTCCAGTAGGTTTACCTACTAAACTTGAGGTAGTAATTATGTTCATAACATCATTCGATTCATACATATAAAACTATCTTATTCGAAGATTTGAACATGTAATCACTAGAACATAGTTTAGTTAATTCTAAACTTGTTCGCAAACAAAAGTTAATCCTTCTAACTTGACTTTTAAAATCAACTAAACACATGTTCTATATCTATATGATATGCTAACTTAACGATTTAAAACCGGAAAACACGAAAAATACCGTAAAACCGGATATACGCCGTCGTAGTAACACCGCGGGCTGTTTTGGGTTAGTTAATTAAAAACTATGATAAACTCTGATTTAAAAGTTGTTCTTCTGGGAAAATAATTTTTCCTATGAACATGAAACTATATCCAAAAATCATGGTTAAACTCAAAGTGGAAGTATGTTTTCCAAAATGGTCATCTAGACATCGTTCTTTCGACTGAAATGACTACCTTTACAAAAACGACATGCAACTTATATTTCCGACTATAAACCTATACTTTTTATGTTTAGATTCATAAAATAGAGTTCAATTCAAAACTATAGCAATTTGATTCACTAAAATTGGATTTAAAACGAAGAAGTTATGGGTAAAACAAGATTGGATATTTTTTTGATTGTTGTAGCTACGGGAAATATTGTAACAATTCTATACAAATCATATCCTAGCTAACTTATATTGTATTATACATGTATTCTAATGTAAGCTTGTGATACCATAGACACGTATGCAAATGTTTTGACATATCATATCGACCCATGTATATATATTATTTGGAACAACCATAGACACTTTATATGCAGTAATGTTGAAGTTAGCTATACAGGGTTGAGGTTGATTCCAAAAATATATATACTTTGAGTTGTGATCTAGCCTGAGACGTGTATACACTGGGTCATGGATTGATTCAAGATAATATATATCGATTTATTTCTGTACATCTAACTGTGGACAACTAGTTGTAGGTTACTAACGAGGACAGTTGACTTAATAAATTTAAAATAGTAAAACGTATTAAAAATATTGTAAATATATTTTGAACATACTTTGATATATATGTACATATTTGCTATAGGTTCGTGAATCGACCAGTGGCCAAGTCTTACTTCCCGACGAAGTAAAAATCTGTGAAAGTGAGTTATAGTCCCACTTTTAAAATCTAATATTTTGGGATGAGAATACATGCAGTTTTATAAATGTTTTACGAAATAGACACAATTAAATGAAACTACATTATATGGGTGAATGATCGAAGCCGAATATGCCCCTTTTGCTTGGTAACCTAAGAATTAGTAAACCGATCTACTAATTGACGCGAATCCTAAAGATAGATCTATTGGGCCTAACGAACCCCATCCAAAGTACCGGATGCTTTAGTACTTCGAATTCGTTTTTATCATGTCCGAAGGATTTCCCAGAATGATAAGGGATATTCTTATATGCATCTTGTTAATGTCGGTTACCAGGTGTTCACCATATGAATGATTTTTATCTCTATGTATGAGATGTATATTGAAATATGAAATCTTGTGGTCTATTATTATGATTTGATAATATATACGTTAAACCTATAACTCACCAACATTTTTGTTGACGTTTTAAGCATGTTTATTCTCAGGTGATTATTAAGAGCTTCCGCTGTTGCATACTAAAATAAGGACAAGATTTGGAGTCCATGCTTGTATGATATTATGTAAAAACTGCATTCAAGAAACTTATTTTTGATGTAATATATTCTTATTGTAAACCATTATGTAATGGTCGTGTGTAAACGGTATATTTTAGATTATCATTATTTGATAATCTACGTAATGCTTTTTAAACCTTTATAGATAAAATAAAGGTTATGGTTGTTTTAAAAATGAATGCAGTCTTTGAAAAACGTCTCATATAGAGGTCAAAACCTCACGACGAAATCAATTAATATGGAACGTTTATAATCAATATGAACGGGACATTTCATTCATCTCACAATGGTGTTGATCTTGATTACCTGGTTTGGTTTATTAATTGTCTTTGATTTTGATTTAATTATTATTTTTCTTTGACTTTTGTGACGATCGCTCCAAATCCATATGGACGAACACGTCATTCATCGATTTCATTGCGAGGTATTTGACCTCTATATGATACGTTTTGTAAACATTGCATTCTTTTAAAAAGGCACACCATAAATGAATATTTAAATCAAAGGTTTTCGATATCTGATGATTTCTACATATAGACAATCACCGTAAATAATAGTTTACAATAGTACTTCCGTTGACAATGCAGTCAAAATAAGATATATGGTGATGATTTGGTGAATGCAACGTTTCCTTGAAAAATATGCCATGTAAGACTCCATGCACATAGCTTGTCTAACATATAAGCAAACAGCGGAAGACTTCTAGTGAACCTGAGAATAAACATGCTAACAAGTGTCAACACAAAGGTTGGTGAGTTCATAGTTTTAATGTTTTGCATAATCTGTACATAAAGATGGATCACAAGATTTCAGTTGTTTCATCCATAAACGTTTATCAAAATATTCTACAAGATTGAGCACCCTGGTAACTAAACTTAACGTATATATAATTTGTACCGTTTGTATAATCATCTTAATAATACACGCAAACCAACGTGTACGCTTATCAAATAGCATACGTCCGTTAAAAGGCTAGTGCTCAAGCTCAGACGGGGATATCAAGCCCTATGGATTCATATACAACTATTCGCGCGCATCAGTTCTTATAACCGGCAGCTACTAGTTACCAAAGCTAAGGAATTTTCGGTTCAAACTCAGTGTAGAATTTAGTATGTACTTGTATCCATTGCGTTTAAAATAAAGTGCATGTATTCTAAGCCTAAAAATATAGATTGCAAAAGCAATTAAAAAAGGGAGCATATGAAACTCACCTTAGCAGCACATAACGTTATTCACCGAAATGTGACCGAAACTCGGAATACCAAATAACCGTAGATCTCAACGTATCAATATTGTGATTCAATATTTTATAAAGTACTTAGGCGCAACGGAGATGATAAACACTAGGTTTGACTTGCGAACAATACTCATGAACATTACCCATGACTTCCAAAGCTATAACTCATAGTTTCCTTAGCTCTATCCCTCTCGAAAAGCTCGTTTGAAAATAAATCGCTCATGACCTCGTCGTAGTATTTTATGTATAATAATACTAATAATAATACTCCTAACTATAAGATTAATAATAATATTAATCTTAATAATAATAATAATAATAATATAAATAATAAATATAAAATATAATACGGAGTAATATAGATAGGGTGGAAGAATTGTGTGAATGAAAAACTGAATTCGTTCGAATTTATAGCACCTTGCCTGTCCAGCACTCCCATACGATCGCATGGGTCTGAGGAACAATGGCCATGTGATTGCATGGCTTGAAGATCCAGCTCACAATCGTTTTTTGCTAGTTCGTCGACATATTATTTAATTATATATAATATATTTAATTTATATAATTAATTATATATTATATTAAATTCACGTGCATAGTTGACTTGTAATTTTTGGTCCGTTGACTCGTACGTTGTTACTCGACTTATGTCCCGGTTCCGGTTTCTCAAATGCATTTTCGTACGCTTAGAAAACTAGTACTTTTCATTACGCGACGTGTACCTTTATCAAAAATTAAACTTAATCATTGATAAACTATGTCATTCGAAGTGTAGATTTAATCAATTAAATGTTTTGGTTATTTGCTTCTATAAATCATCGTCTCGTAGTATATACATATACATATATACATTTTCATTTTAAAATAGTATTTTACTGTAGCAAAGTTTTTTTTACTGTAGCAAATAGTGATTTTCGAAAACACTGTAGCTTTTCGGGTACTGTAGCAATTCGAAAATACTGTAGCAAATTAGTGTTTTACTGGTTCATCTTAAACGTTTTAGTTAACT
Source organism: Rutidosis leptorrhynchoides (assembly GCF_046630445.1). Taxonomy (NCBI): domain Eukaryota; kingdom Viridiplantae; phylum Streptophyta; class Magnoliopsida; order Asterales; family Asteraceae; genus Rutidosis; species Rutidosis leptorrhynchoides. Next base: position 520,726,057 of record NC_092335.1, on the reverse strand, counting down.
TATCTAAATATCAATCGAATCAATAATCGAATGTTACTATCGTTTACTAAATAACTTGAAATCATATATATATATATATATATATATATATATATATATATATATATATATATATATATATATATATGCACATTAAGTTATATATATATATTGTTCGTGAATCTTCGAGAACAGTCAAAGAATAATTGATTACATGAATATAGTTCCAAAACTTTCGTGACTCAACATTACATACTTTGCATATCGTGTTGGAAACGTTAATCATTAAGTTTAAATTTGGTCAGAAATTTTCGGGTCATCACAGTACCTACCCTTTCGTCCTGAAATTTGAGTGAGGTCGTTATGGCTAACAATAAAAATATTTTCATGACGAATATGCGTTGATAAATAGAATTTTATCACCGTTGAATAATATGGATAAAACAATCCGGTTACTCGAAGCGTATGAGAGAAGTTATCGTAAAAGAGTGAAATGAGGGAATAGAGATTCGTTTTAACTCTTGACGTAGTAACGATTGATTTCCGGAATTTAAGGAATAGAAAATCTTCATAATCTAAATAAGATTTGATTCTTCGGAATTTAAGGAAATTAAGATCTTCTTTAATTAAATGCGTAATCTGCCTCGATTGCTATGTCTGATATTTCACTATAAATTGACCTCTTCCGTTTCATTTATTTTCACCACTCCTATAAGCTTCTTTCTTATTTCATACTTCCTATTAGATTGTGAAAATGCTTAATCCAGTTCTGATTCTTGATATTTTCTTGGCTATCGTATCCTTCATTCTTCTTTTTCATTTGCCACCAGAGGAGGTTATTTTCTTCTACTATTACCTTGGGTTATAGTGTTTTTCATTCTCCCGTGTCTTTATATTGTTATACGCATTGATATACACGGTTTGTAATTTCGGCGTTTTTATCGGGCTTTTTATTCTCCATTATATTTCGGAGCTTCATGCTTTTATTTTCTCTTCCCGACCTTAAGTCAAGCGGATAATGGTCCAGAATTCGTAGTTATGCATTTCGGAATGAACATAGTCAATGTTCTAAGAAAGAAATTGTAATGGCACGATCTTGATTTGTCAAATTACCAGAATATCCGAAAAAGACCGAATCATCAAGAAAAATATTTTCTTGATATATTTAGAGGTTAAATAGAATGAAAGAGTTATGTAACATGGTTCATGATGAGGGTATGTGTAATGACCCGAACTTTTCCATGTTTATATATATTAATTGAGATTGATATTTACATGAATAAATGTTTCCAACATGTTAAGCAATCAAACTTGTTAAGACTTGATTAATTGAAATATGTTTCATATAGACAATTGACCACCCAAGTTGACCGGTGATTCACGAACGTTAAAACTTGTAAAAACTATATGATGACATATATATGGATATATATATAGTTAACATGATACTATGATAAGTAAACATATCATTAAGTATATTAACAATGAACTACATATGTAAAAACAAGACTACTAACTTAATGATTTTTAAACGAGACATATATGTAACGATTATCGTTGTAAAGACATTTAATGTATATATATATATATATCATATTAAGAGATATTCATACATGATAATATCATGATAATATAATAATTTAAAATCTCATTTGATATTATAAACATTGGGTTAACAACATTTAACAAGATCGTTAACCTAAAGGTTTCAAAACAACACTTACATGTAACGACTAACGATGACTTAACGACTCAGTTAAAATGTATATTACATGTAGTGTTTTAATATGTATTTATACACTTTTGAAAGACTTCAATACACTTATCAAAATACTTCTACTTAACAAAAATGCTTACAATTACATCCTCGTTCAGTTTTATCAACAATTCTACTCGTATGCACCCGTATTCGTACCCGTACAATACACAACTTTTAGATGTATGTACTATTGGTATATACACTCCAATGATCAGCTCTTAGCAGCCCATGTGAGTCACCTAACACATGTGGGAACTATCATTTGGCAACTAGCATGAAATATCTCATAAAATTACAAAAATATGAGTAATCATTCTTGACTTATTTACATGAAAACAAAATTACATATCCTTTATATCTAATCCATACACCAACGACCAAAAACACCTACAAACACTTTCATTCTTCAATTTTCTTCATCTAATTGATCTCTCTCAAGTTCTATCTTCAAGTTCTAAGTGTTCTTCATATATTCTACAAGTTCTAGTTACATAAAATCAAGAATACTTTCAAGTTTGCTAGCTCACTTCCAATCTTGTAAGGTGATCATCCAACCTCAAGAAATCTTTGTTTCTTACAGTAGGTTATCATTCTAATACAAGGTAATAATCATATTCAAACTTTGGTTCAATTTCTATAACTATAACAATCTTATTTCAAGTGATGATCTTACTTGAACTTGTTTTTTGTGTCATGATCCTACTTCAAGAACTTTCAAGCCATCCAAGATCCTTTGAAGCTAGATCATTTCTTGTCACTTCCAGTAGGTTTACCTACTAAACTTGAGGTAGTAATGATGTTCATAACATCATTCGATTCATATATATAAAACTATCATATTCGAAGGTTTAAACTCGTAATCACTAGAACATAGTTTAGTTAATTCTAAAGTTGTTCGCAAACAAAAGTTAATCCTTCTAACTTGACTTTTAAAATTAACTACACACATGTTCTATATCTATATGATATGCTAACTTAATGATTTAAAACCTGAAAACACAAAAAACACCGTAAAACCGAATTTACGCCGTCGTAGTAACACCGCGGGCTGTTTTGGGTTAGTTAATTAAAAACTATGATAAACTTTGATTTAAAAGTTGTTATTCTGAGAAAATGATTTTTATTATGAACATGAAACTATATCCAAAAATTATGGTTAAACTCAAAGTGGAAGTATGTTTTCTAAAATGGTCATCTAGACGTCGTTCTTTCGACTGAAATGACTACCTTTACAAAAACGACTTGTAACTTATTTTTCCGACTATAAACCTATACTTTTCTCTTTAGATTCATAAAATAGAGTTCAATATGAAACCATAGCAATTTGATTAACTCAAAACGGATTTAAAATGAAGAAGTTATGGGTAAAACAAGATTGGATAATTTTTCTCATTTTAGCTACGTGAAAATTGGTAACAAATCTATTCCAACCATAACTTAATCAACTTGTATTGTATATTATGTAATCTTGAGATACCATAGACACGTATACAATGTTTCGACCTATCATGTCGACACATCTATATATATTTCGGAACAACCATAAACACTCTATATGTGAATGTTGGAGTTAGCTATACAGGGTTGAGGTTGATTCCAAAATATATATAGTTTGAGTTGTGATCAATACTGAGATACGTATACACTGGGTCGTGGATTGATTCAAGATAATATTTATCGATTTATTTCTGTACATCTAACTGTGGACAACTAGTTGTAGGTTACTAACGAGGACAGCTGACTTAATAAACTTAAAACATCAAAATATATTAAAAGTGTTGTAAATATATTTTAAACATACTTTGATATATATGTATATATTGTTATAGGTTCGTGAATCAACCAGTGGCCAAGTATTACTTCTCGACGAAGTAAAAATATGTGAAAGTGAGTTATAGTCCCACTTTTAAAATCTAATATTTTTGGGATGAGAATACATGCAGGTTTTATAAATGATTTACAAAATAGACACAAGTACGTGAAACTACATTCTATGGTTAAATTATCGAAATCGAATATGCCCCTTTTTATTAAGTCTGGTAATCTAAGAATTAGGGAACAGACACCCTAATTGACGCGAATCCTAAAGATAGATCTATTGGGCCTAACAAACCCCATCCAAAGTACCAGATGCTTTAGTACTTCGAAATTTATATCATATCCGAAGGGTGTCCCGGAATGATGGGGATATTCTTATATATGCATCTTATTAATGTCGGTTACCAGGTGTTCACCATATGAATGATTTTTATCTCTATGTATGGGATGTGTATTGAAATATGAAATCTTGTGGTATATTATTATGATTTGATATATATCGGTTAAACCTATAACTCACCAACATTTTTGTTGACGTTTTAAGCATGTTTATTCTCAGGTGATTATTAAGAGCTTCCGCTGTCGCATACTTAAATAAGGACGAGATTTGGAGTCCATGCTTGTATGATATTGTGTAAAAACTGCATTCAAGAAAATTATTTTTTTGTAACATATTTGTATTGTAAACCATTATGTAATGGTCGTGTGTAAACAGGATATTTTAGATTATCATTATTTGATAATCTACGTAAAGCTTTTTAAACCTTTATTGATGAAATAAAGGTTATGGTTTGTTTTAAAATGAATGCAGTCTTTGAAAAAAACGTCTCATATAGAGGTCAAAACCTCGCAACGAAATCAATTAATATGGAACGTTTTTAATCAATAAGAACGGGACATTTCAGTTGGTATCCGAGCGTTGGTCTTAGAGAACCAGAATTTTGCATTAGTGTGTCTTATCGAGTTTGTTAGGATGCATTAGTGAGTCTGGACTTCGACCGTGTTTACTTGAAAAATGATTGCTTAACAAATTTTGTTGGAAACTATATATTTTTAACATGTGAATATTATGTGATATATTAATCTCTTAACGCGTTTGATATTATGTGATAGATGTCTACCTCTAGAACAAGTCCCATTGACTCACCTAATAATAATGAAGAGTCAAATGTAAATTGGAATGATTCGTGGACTGATTCACAAGTTCCCGATGAGGAACCGGAAGAAGAGTCGGAACCGGAAGAAGAATCGAAACCGGAAGAAGAATCGGAATCGGATGAAGAAATAGAACCGGTGGGGGAAATAATAAAACGGTTAAGTAAAAGAAAATCCTCAACCAACCGACCAAGGTTAATTATGGTCAATGGTGTTTCCGCCAACGAAGCAAAATATTGGGAGGATTACCAATTCTCCGATGAATCGGATTCCGACGAGAATTCCGATGATGTTATAGAAATTACCCCAACTGAATTTAAAAAGGCAAAAGAAAATAATAAGGGAAAGGGCATAAAAATAGAGAAATCTAATTCCAACCCCGATGAACTTTATATGTATCGTCAACCCCCGAAGTCCTTAAGTTGTAACAATGACCCGGGAACCTCTAAACCACCAGGTTTTTCTAAACCAATGTGGACAACGACGGCTCGTATTAGGGGAACATCATATATCCCTAGAAACTTGGCAAAACGAACCAAAACCGAACAAGAAGAAACGAGCGAGTCGGAATAAGATAGTTGTATTTGTGTGGTGTAATATATGTAATATAGTGTGCTTATGCTTTATGATATATGTAAAAATTGCTTGTATTAATAAGTATTTTTTTATGAATCTAACTCTTATCTATTTTACAATATAAAAACACAAAATGGATAGACAACCCAATATTTTAAGAGACCTACCCGGAGACATGATTGATGAAATCTTGTCTAGAGTCGGTCAGAATTCCTCGGCACAACTATTTAAGGCGAGATCAGTTTGTAAGACATTCGAAGAACGTTCCAAGTATGCCTTGGTTTATAAAAGGCTTTCATTCGAAAGATGGGGGATATCACATTGGGAAATCCATAAGTTACGATGTGTTTACTTTGACGCATATATTGCGGGGAATCCAAATGCTATTTTACGCAACGGATTAAGAAATTATTTTGACTCAGTATATCCGAATATAGGACTTCGTGATTTAGAAAAGGCGGCTAACATGCAACATAAAGAAGCATGTTATGCTTACGGGTTAGTAATGTTCGCTTCTCACCAAAGTGAGAACAAGAACATCGGGCTATAACTATTAAACAAAACGTTCCCACAAGTGACGGAGTTGGTAATTGGGGTAAGAAATGAGGTTTTTAGGTTATTACGAGACTGTTGGTCATTACGTAACCCTCGTCCCTTTGACGAAGTTACAACACGCTGTCTTATCAACGGCCATAACGGTTATGTTCCACAAGACCAAGGATGGGAAGTAGTCCTAGTAAAACCAGAATGCATGACTTGTTTCTGGACGTATGAATTACGTGTCTTTATTGCCTTTGCTGAACGACTTGTGTACTAGCTAGAATTATCTTCACAACTATCTTGTATCAAAGTTATTGTGTGCTATATTTCATGCTTTATGTAAAATAAGCGGTATTGTAAGTTTGTAAAATATTGTATAAAAGTTTGAACGCGAAATATTATTAAATCAGTTTTTCATATAGAATTGTAGTAGTTGAATTGTATATTAGCTACTAAGTATGAACTTAACGGGTAGGTACTACCCGAATTTAAACTTATAAAACGCTAATATGAAGAAAAAGCTTTTATAAATGAGTTCATATTATGCTACGAAATACTATTAACTACTCTTAATATTCTGTATGATTAACTTGTTCCATTTGACTATTTTGAAGGAAATGGCACCGACTACTCGACACACCGTGAATATGAATGAAGAGGAATTCCGTACTTTTCTAGCTTCAAACATAGCCGCAGTACAGGCTGCGCTACATACCAACAATAACCTTGGATCTGGCAGTACAGGAAATCGTGTAGGATGCACCTACAAAGAATTCACTGCCTGCAAACCTTTGGAATTTGATGGAACCGAAGGACCGATCGGATTGAAACGGTGGACCGAGAAGGTCGAATTGGTGTTTGCCATAAGTAAGTGTACTGAAGAGGATAAAGTGAAGTACGCTACGCATACCTTCACAGGTTATGCGTTAACATGGTGGAATACCTATCTAGAGCAAGTGGGACAAGATGATGCGTACGCACTACCGTGGTCAGCATTCAAGCACTTGATGAACGAGAAGTACCATCCCAGAACCGAGGTCAATAAGCTCAAGACAGAACTTAGAGGGTTACGAACCCAAGGATTTGATATTACCACGTACGAAAGACGATTCACAGAATTGTGCCTATTGTGTCCGGGAGCATTCGAAGATGAGGAAGAGAAGATCGACGCGTTTGTGAAAGGATTACCGGAAAGAATCCAAGAAGATATAAGTTCACACGAGCCCGCCTCCATACAACAGGCATGTAGAATGGCTCACAAACTAGTGAACCAGATTGAAGAAAGAATTAAAGAACAGACTGCTGAAGAGGCCAATGTGAAGCAAGTCAAAAGAAAGTGGGAGGAAAACGGTGATAAGAATCACCAATACAACAACAACAGCAATTACAACAATAATCGCAACAATTATCCCAACAATCGCAACATCAATCGCAACTACAACAAACGGCCCAACAACAACAACAACAACAACAACAACAACAACAGCAACTACAACAATCATCCCAACAACAATAATAACCGCAACAACAACAACAACAACAATCAGAAGCAGCTATGCCAAAGGTGTGAAAAGTATCACTCGGGGTTCTGCACCAAATTTTGCAACAAGTGTAAAAGAAATGGTCATAGCGCGGCGAAGTGTGAGGTCTACGGACCAGGGGTTAATAGAACGAAAGGAACAAATGGTGTCGGAACGAGTAATGGCGGAGCAAGTAGTGTCGGAGCAAGTTATGCCAATGTAGTTTGTTACAAATGTGGAAAACTGGGCCACATTATTAGAAATTGCCCGAACCAGGAGAACACGAATGGACAAGGCCACGGAAGAGTTTTCAATATTAATGCGGCAGAGGCACAGGAAGACCCGGAGCTTGTTACGGGTACGTTTCTTATTGACAATAAATCTGCTTACGTTTTATTTGATTCGGGTGCGGATAGAAGCTATATGAGTAGAGATTTTTGTGCTAAATTAAGTTGTCCATTGACGCCTTTGGATAGTATATTTTTACTCGAATTAGCAAATGGTAAATTAATTTCAGCAGATAATATATGTCGGAATCGAGAAATTAAACTGGTTAGCGAAACATTTAAGATTGATTTGATACCAGTTGAGTTAGGGAGTTTTGATGTGATAATCGGTATGGACTGGTTGAAAGAAGTGAAAGCAGAGATCGTTTGTTACAAAAATGCAATTCGCATTATACGAGAAAAAGGAAAACCCTTAATGGTGTACGGAGAAAAGTGCAACACGAAGCTACATCTTATTAGTAATTTGAAGGCACAAAAACTAATAAGAAAAGGTTGCTATGCTGTTCTAGCACACGTCGAGAAAGTACAAACTGAAGAAAAGAGCATCAATGATGTTCCCATTGCAAAAGAATTTCCCGATGTATTTCCGAAAGAATTACCGGGATTACCCCCACATCGATCCGTTGAATTTCAAATAGATCTTGTACCAGGAGCTGCACCAATAGCTCGTGCTCCTTACAGACTCGCACCCAGCGAGATGAAAGAACTGCAAAGCCAATTACAAGAACTTTTAGAGCATGGTTTCATTCGACCAAGCACATCACCTTGGGGATCTCCTGTTTTGTTTGTCAAGAAGAAAGATGGTACATTCAGGTTGTGTATCGACTACTGAGAGTTGAACAAACTTACCATCAAGAACCGCTACCCACTACCGAGAATCGACGACTTATTTGATCAACTACAAGGCTCGTCTGTTTATTCAAAGATTGACTTACGTTCCGGGTATCATCAAATGCGGGTGAAAGAAGATGATATTCCAAAGACTGCTTTCAGAACACGTTACGGTCATTACGAGTTTATGGTCATGCCGTTTGGTTTAACTAATGCACCAGCTGTGTTCATGGACCTTATGAACCGAGTGTGTGGACCATACCTTGACAAGTTTGTCATTGTTTTCATTGATGACATACTTATTTACTCAAAGAATGACCAAGAACACGGTGAACATTTGAGAAAGGTGTTAGAAGTATTGAGGAAGGAAGAATTGTACGCTAAGTTTTCAAAGTGTGCATTTTGGTTGGAAGAAGTTCAATTCCTCGGTCACATAGTGAACAAAGAAGGTATTAAGGTGGATCCGGCAAAGATAGAAACTTTTGAAAAGTGGGAAACCCCAAAAACTCCAAAACACATACGCCAGTTTTTAGGACTAGCTGGTTACTACAGAAGGTTCATCCAAGACTTTTCCACAATAGCAAAACCCTTGACTGCATTAACGCATAAAGGGAAGAAATTTGAATGGAATGATGAACAAGAGAAAGCGTTTCAGTTATTGAAGAAAAAGCTAACTACGGCACCTATATTGTCATTGCCTGAAGGGAATGATGATTTTGTGATTTATTGTGACGCATCAAAGCAAGGTCTCGGTTGTGTATTAATGCAACGAACGAAGGTGATTGCTTATGCGTCTAGACAATTGAAGATTCACGAACAAAATTATACGACGCATGATTTGGAATTAGGCGCAGTTGTTTTTGCATTAAAGACTTGGAGGCACTACTTATATGGGGTCAAAAGTATTATATATACCGACCACAAATGTCTTCAACACATATTTAATCAGAAACAACTGAATAGGAGGCAGCGTAGGTGGATTGAATTATTGAATGATTACGACTTTGAGATTCGTTACCACCCGGGGAAGGCAAATGTGGTAGCCGATGCCTTGAGTAGGAAGGACAGAGAACCCATTCGAGTAAAATCTATGAATATAATGATTCATAATAACCTTACTACTTAAATAAAGGAGGCGCAACAAGGAGTTTTAAAAGAGGGAAATTTAAAGGATGAAATACCCAAAGGATCGGAGAAGCATCTTAATATTCGGGAAGACGAAACCCGGTATAGGGCTGAAAGGATTTGGGTACCAAAATTTGGAGATATGAGAGAAATGGTACTTAGAGAAGCTCATAAAACCAGATACTCAATACATCCTGGAACGGGAAAGATGTACAAGGATCTCAAGAAATATTTTTGGTGGCCGGGTATGAAAGTCGATGTTGCTAAATACGTAGGAGAATGTTTGACGTGTTCTAAGTTCAAAGCTGAGCATCAGAAACCATCAGGTCTACTTCAACAACCCGAAATCCCGGAATGGAAATGGGAAAACATTACCATGGATTTCATCACTAAATTGCCAAGGACTGCAAGTGGTTTTGATACTATTTGGGTAATAGTTGATCGTCTCACCAAATCAGCACATTTCCTGCCAATAAGAGAAGATGACAAGATGGAGAAGTTAGCACGACTGTATTTAAAGAAAGTCGTCTCCAGACATGGAATACCAATCTCTATTATCTCTGATAGGGATGGCAGATTTATTTCAAGATTCTGGCAGACATTACAGCAAGCATTAGGAACTCGTCTAGACATGAGTACTGCCTATCATCTACAAACTGATAGGCAGAGCGAAAGGATGATATAAACGCTTGAAGACATGCTACGAGCATGTGTTATTGATTTCGGAAACAGTTGGGATCGACATCTACCATTAGCAGAATTTTCCTACAACAACAGCTACCATTCAAGCATTGAGATGGCGCCATTTGAAGCACTTTATGGTAGAAAGTGCAGGTCTCCGATTTGTTGGAGTGAAGTGGGGGATAGACAGATTACGGGTCCGGAGATTATACAAGAAACTACCGAGAAGATCATCCAAATTCAACAACGGTTGAAAACCGCCCAAAGTCGACAAAAGAGCTACGCTGACATTAAAAGAAAAGATATAGAATTTGAAATTGGAGAGATGGTCATGCTTAAAGTTGCACCTTGGAAAGGCGTTGTTTGATTTGGTAAACGAGGGAAATTAAATCCAAGGTATATTGGACCATTCAAGATTATTGATCGTGTCGGACCAGTAGCTTACCGACTTGAGTTACCTCAACAACTCGCGGCTGTACATAACACTTTCCACGTCTCGAATTTGAAGAAATGTTTTGCTAAAGAAGATCTCACTATTCCGTTAGATGAAATCCAAATCAACGAAAAACTTCAATTCATCGAAGAACCCGTCGAAATAATGGATCGTGAGGTTAAAAGACTTAAGCAAAACAAGATACCAATTGTTAAGGTTCGATGGAATGCTCGTAGAGGACCCGAGTTCACCTGGGAGCGTGAAGATCAGATGAAGAAGAAATACCCACATCTATTTCCAGAAGATTCGTCAACACCTTCAACAGCTTAAAATTTCGGGACGAAATTTATTTAACGGGTAGGTACTATAGTGACCCGAACTTTTCCATGTTTATATATATTAATTGAGATTGATATTTACATGATTAAATGTTTCCAACATGTTAAGCAATCAAACTTGTTAAGACTTGATTAATTGAAATATGTTTCATATAGACAATTGACCACCCAAGTTGACCGGTGATTCACGAACGTTAAAACTTGTAAAAACTATATGATGACATATATATGGATATATATATAGTTAACATGATACTATGATAAGTAAACATATCATTAAGTATATTAACAATGAACTACATATGTAAAAACAAGACTACTAACTTAATGATTTTTAAACGAGACATATATGTAACGATTATCGTTGTAAAGACATTTAATGTATATATATCATATTAAGAGATATTCATACATGATAATATCATGATAATATAATAATTTAAAATCTCATTTGATATTATAAACATTGGGTTAACAACATTTAACAAGATCGTTAACCTAAAGGTTTCAAAACAACACTTACATGTAACGACTAACGATGACTTAACGACTCAGTTAAAATGTATATTACATGTAGTGTTTTAATATGTATTTATACACTTTTGAAAGACTTCAATACACTTATCAAAATACTTCTACTTAACAAAAATGCTTACAATTACATCCTCGTTCAGTTTCATCAACAATTCTACTCGTATGCACCCGTATTCGTACTCGTACAATACACAACTTTTAGATGTATGTACTATTGGTATATACACTCCAATGATCAGCTCTTAACAGCCCATGTGAGTCACCTAACACATGTGGGAACCATCATTTGGCAACTAGCATGAAATATCGCATAAAATTACAAAAATATGAGTAATCATTCATGACTTATTTACATGAAAACAAAATTACATATCCTTTATATCTAATCCATACATGATAATGCTAAAAACGAACATATATTTCATAGCATTATTCCTCAAGAAAGACAAGCTTTTAGTTGAAATTGTTCTATTTACAAGTGATATTCGTTTAAATAATAAAAGGTGAAGACAAAAGACAGATTCGACGAATTGAAGACGCAAACGACCAAAAAGCTCAAAAGTACAAAAGACAATCAAAGAGGTTCCAATTATTGACAAGAAACGTCTCGAAATTACAAGAGTACAAGATTCAAAACGCAAAGTACAAAATATAAAATTGTACGCAAGGACGTTCGAAAATCCGGAACCGGGACATGAGTCAACTCTCAACGCTCGACGCAACGGACTAAAAATTACAAGTCAACTATGCACATAAATATAATATAATATTTAAATAATTCTTATAATTATTTATATATTATAATAAATAATAAAAACCGTCGGCAAGAAAGACTCCAAAGGGACTGAGCTGTAATTTCATTCTCCGCGACTCGCGGAGTTTGAAGGCAAAAATGCCGCGAGTCGCGGAGCCCCAAAAGTCAAAAATCCCTATAAAAGCAACCGAATTCTGATCGCAAATCATCATCTTTTTCTTCTTCTTCTCATACGTAAAATATATATATATATTTATAATTTATATTTTAATTTTAATTATAATTCTAATAATAAGGGTATGTTAGCAAATGTTGTAAGGGTGTAAGTCGAAATTCTGTCCGTGTAACGCTACGCTATTTTTAATCATTGTAAGTTATGTTCAACCTTTTTACATTAATGTCTCGTAGCTAAGTTATTATTATGCTTATTTAAAATGAAGTAATCATGATGTTGGGCTAATTACTAAAATTGGGTAATTGGGCTTTGTACCATAATTGGGGTTTGGACAAAAGAACGACACTTGTGGAAATTAGACTATGGGCTATTAATGGGCTTTATATTTGTTTAACTAAATGATAGTTTGTTAATGTTAATATAAAGATTTACAATTGGGCGTCCCTATAAATTACCATATACACTCAATCGGACACGATGGGCGGGGTATTTATATGTACGAATAATCGTTCATTTAACCGGACACGGGAATGGATTAATAGCCACTAGAATAATTAAAACAGGGGTGAAATTATGTACAAGGACACTTGGTATAATTGATAACAAAATATTAAAACCTTGGGTTACACGTAGTCGACATCCTGGTGTAATTATTAAACAAAGTATTAAAATCTTGTTACAGTTTAAGTCCCCAATTAGTTGGAATATTTAACTTCGGGTATAAGGATAATTTGACGAGGACACTCGCACTTTATATTTATGACTGATGGACTGTTATGGACAAAAACCAGACGGACATATTAAATAATCCAAGACAAAGGACAATTAACCCATGGGCATAAAACTAAAATCAACAAGTCAAACATCATGATTACGGAAGTTTAAATAAGCATAATTCTTTTATTTCATATTTAATTTCCTTTATTTTATATTTAATTGCACTTCTAATTATCGCACTTTTATTTATTGTTATTTAATTGCACTTTTAATTATCGTCCTTTTTAATTATCGCAAGTTTATTTTATCGCACTTTTATTATTCGCAATTTCATTATCGTTATTTACTTTACGCTTAAAATTAAGTCTTGTATTTATTTATTATTTTACATTTGGTTTTAACTGCGACTAAAGTTTTAAAATCGACAAACCGGTCATTAAACGGTAAAAACCCCCCTTTATAATAATAATATTACTTATATATATGTTTGTATTTTTATAAGAGTAAACTAATATAGCGTTGAACTTTGTTTAAAAAAAAAGATTCCCTGTGGAACGAACCGGACTTACTAAAAACTACACTACTGTACGATTAGGTACACTGCCTATAAGTGTTGTAGCAAGGTTTAAGTATATCCATTCTATAAATAAATAAATATCTTGTGTAAAATTGCATCGTATTTAATAGTATTTTCGCACTAAAAATAATACTATTTTGTATACACCCCCTACGACATCAAGTATTTTTTGGCGCCGCTGCCGGGGAACTTTCTAAATGCCGGAAGCGCAACGCTAATATATAAAAAAAAATGTTTTAAATATTCGAAAATATAAAAAGAAAAACAAAAATATAAGTATTTTTAAGATTTTGTTAAATATTTAAGTTTTATAAGTTTCTTTATTTTTATTTTAGTTTATAAAAATATAAGTTTTATTTAAATATCTTTTATTTATATAAAAACAGAAAACAGAAAAAAAAAAAATAAATAAATAAAGAAAAACGCGTCGAAGATTAAACCTGTCATCTGAATTTCTGAACCCCGCGAGTCGCGGGGTTTGAAGCTTTGAATACCGCAAGTCGCGGAGGGGACCTGACACACGAACAGGAAGCCCTAATCCTGCATTTATTACGGATTATTATTAATTATTATTATTATTAACCCTTATTATTATTATTATTATTATAATTAAGTTTATTTTTAATTTAAGTTTTATTTAATTTATATTTTAGTTAAATTAGTTTAATTAAATTGTAAAATTAGTAGTTTTATTAAATAAATAATATAAAAATAATATTTTTATAAAAAATTGTAATTTTTACAACTTTTTGTATATTTTTATATTTTGTCCCTTTTTAATCGTTGTAGCGTAATATTTGTATTTTTCGCTCATATTTAATTTTAAACTTAGTTTTTGCCATAGTCATTTTTACTCCTAGATTTTTAGGCTTTGCCGTAGAATTCCTTAAGTGCTTTTTCTTTAGACTAAGATTTAGGTACTTTAGAATTTTGCGACGCCTTTTTAAGTTTTAGTTTCTTTTTAAGTTATTTCCATTTGGGATTTAGTTTTTCTTGTAAGCTTTAATATTTTTAGACGACTTTTACCTATGTATCAATTATCATTCCAATTAGTAATCTCAATTTGCGATTATAATTTTAAGTTAGTTGTAGTAATAAGGTTAGGTTAGTCAAGTATTTTTAAGTTTTTATAAGTTTCTTTTATTTTTCCGTCACCTTTTATTTTTTCAACCATTTTTCTTTTTCAACCTTTTTCCGACGAACTCTTTTTCTTTCTTATTTCTCGCTATTCTAGTTTTTAGGACATAGATTTTTATTCTACTTCTTATCTAAATTTCTTAAAATTACGAAAATTTATTTTAAGTGGTTAAATTAATAGACATCAAAATTTTCTGGTTCGTAGTAATAGTTGGATTTGTACGTGGACCGGGTTATTGGAGCCAAACAGTCCTCAATTATATTGAGACCAAACGAATCCTGCCCCTCTGCTGCATCTTTTGGCTATTCGAAACGTGGGCAAAATCAGAAAAGTCTATTGGTTGGATAACTTATTATAATTTTTCTTTCCTTTTAAAAACTAATAGGATATTCAGTGAATGCACCGAGCAAGACGTTCATCACCTTTTGTACGTTCACCACCTGTAACTAGATCAAGACATTTAGCAAATATAACCGCCGTTGATTTTTCTTTAGAATCGTCATCCAGTCGACCAAGTACTTCAGTTCAAATTTCCGATAATCCATTTTTTGAACCCGACCTCACAATTGAGAATCCGGAGAATATTCAGGAATGGTTCGTAGATCCTGAACCATTAAACTTTCCTCCGGAGCCACCAATCATTCAAACAGAGATTGTTGAGGAATGAACCATTAAATCAGAATCATCTAGTGATACCGATTCAACAAATTCAATTATGGAGAATCTGGAACCTTTAAGTATGGAAGACCGAATGAGAGCTAAACGCACTGGCCAAGGTCACGCAATTACTCATCCAGACATTAATGCGCCAGATTATGAAATCAAAGGACAAATTCTACACATGGTGACTAATCAATGCCAATTTAGTGGTGCGCCGAAGGAAGATCCAAATGAACATCTACGTACCTTTAATAGGATCTGTACACTATTTAAAATCCGAGAAGTGGAGGATGAACAGATATATCTCATGTTATTTCCCTGGACTTTAAAGGGAGAAGCCAAAGATTGGTTAGAATCGTTACCTGAAGGGACGATTGATACATGGGATGTTTTAGTTGACAAATTTCTTAAATAATTCTTTTCTGCATCTAAAGCCGTAAGACTTCAAGCAGAAATTGTTACGTTTACACAGAAGCCAAATGAAACTCTATATGAGGCATGGACAAGATATGGAAAGTTGTTAAGAGGATGTCCGCAACATGGTTTAGACACCTGTCAAATAGTACAAATATTCTACCAAGGATGCGACATCACTACAAGGAAAGACATAGATATAGCAGCTGGTGGTTCTATTATGAAGAAAACCGAAACTGATGCTTACAAAATTATTGATAACACTGCTTCCTACTCACATGAGTGGCACCAAGAAAAAGATATCGTTAGATCATCTAAAGCAGCTAGAGCCGATTCTAGCCATGACTTAGATTCCATTTCTGCAAAGATAGATGCTGTGGAGAGACGAATGGAAAAGATGACTAAAGATATTCACTCAATACGAATTAGTTGTGAGCAGTGTGGAGGACCACATTTGACAAAAGATTGTCTCAGTATTGAATTAACAATGGAACAAAGAGAGAATATTTCATACATAAACCAAAGGCCCGGAAATAATTATCAGAATAATTATCAACCGCCAAGACCGATTTACAATCAAAACCAAAATTATAACCGAAATATTCCATACAACAACCAACAAGGTCCTAGCAATCAACAAGTATCCAATAATACTTACAATCAGTAAAGACCTAATTTTCAAAACAAACCACCACAACAAACCGATGATAAAAAGCCGAATTTAGAAGATATGATGACGAAGCTAGTTGAAACTCAAACGCAGTTTTTCACATCTCAGAAACAAACTAATGAACAAAATGCTCAAGCATTTAGAAATCAACAAGCTTCTATTCAAAATCTAGAACAAGAAGTGAGTAACCTAGCAAGGTTAATAGGTGAAAGAAAACCGGGAAGTCTACCTAGTGATACAAATGCTAACCCCCGGAATGAAACAGCTAAAGCTATTACCACAAGAAGTGGTACAACACTTAAACCACCTGAAATAACTGTAACTTCTGATGAAGCTATTCCTACTCCACGAGAACCACAACCTGATCAAGATAAGGAAAAAGAACCGGTAGTTGAAAAGGTTAATGAAGATAACACAGTTAAGGATAAACCTTATGTTAAACCATATCAACCACCACTTCCTTACCCGAGTAAAATGAAGAAAGAGAAACTTGAAGCCGAGCAGTCCAAATTCTTGGATATGTTTAAACAGATAAATGTAAATCTTCCTTTCATTGATGTGATTTCAGGAATGCCTAGATATGCTAAATTCTTGAAAGATCTAATCTCAAATAGAAAGAAAATGGAAGAACTCTCGGCTGTTACTATGAATGCTAATTGTTCAGAAGTGCTGTTGAATAAGATACCAGAAAAACTATCTGATCCAGGAAGTTTCACAATTCCATGTTTTCTGGGTAGTCTTAGTTCAATAGAAGCATTGGCAGACTTAGGTGCTAGTATAAATCTAATGCCGTATTCACTATACACTAAACTAGACCTTGGAGAATTGAAACCAACCAGAATAAGCATACAACTAGCCGATAGATCAATAAAATATCCTAGAGGGATAATGGAGAACATACTAGTTAAAGTTGGTACTTTAGTATTTCCAGTAGATTTTGTTGTTTTGGACATGGAAGAAGATTCTCAAGTTCCTCTCATATTAGGAAGACCATTCTTAAACACGGCTAAAGCAATGATAGACGTGTTCGGTAAGTGAAATGTCCCGTTCTTATTGATTAAAAACGTTCCATATTAATTGATTTCGTTGCGAGGTTTTGACCTCTATATGAGACGTTTTTCAAAGACTGCATTCATTTTTAAAACAAACCATAACCTTTATTTCATAAATAAAGGTTTAAAAAGCTTTACGTAGATTATCAAATAATGATAATCTAAAATATCCTGTTTACACACGACCATTACATAATGGTTTACAATACAAATATGTTACATCGAAATCAGTTTCTTGAATGCAGTTTTTACACAATATCATACAAACATGGACTCCAAATCTTGTCCTTATTTTAGTATGCAACAGCGGAAGCTCTTAATATTCACCTGAGAATAAACATGCTTTAAACGTCAACAAAAATGTTGGTGAGTTATAGGTTTAACCTATATATATCAAATCGTAACAATAGACCACAAGATTTCATATTTCAATACATATCCCATACATAGAGATAAAAATCATTCATATGGTGAACACCTGGTAACCGACAATAACAAGATGCATATATAAGAATATCCCCATCATTCCGGGACACCCTTCGGATATGATATAAATTTCGAAGTACTAAAGCATCCGGTACTTTGGATGGGGTTTGTTAGGCCCAATAGATCTATCTTTAGGATTCGCGTCAATTAGGGTGTCTGTTCCCTAATTCTTAGATTACCAGACTTAATAAAAAGGGGCATATTCGATTTCGATAATTCAACCATAGAATGTAGTTTCACGTACTTGTGTCTATTTTGTAAATCATTTATAAAACCTGCATGTATTCTCATCCCAAAAATATTAGACTTTAAAAGTGGGACTATAACTCACTTTCACAGATTTTTACTTCGTCGGGAAGTAAGACTTGGCCACTGTTGATTCACGAACCTATAACAATATATACATATATATTAAAGTATGTTCAAAATATATTTACAACACTTTTAATATATTTTGATGTTTTAAGTTTATTAAGTCAGCTGTCCTCGTTAGTAACCTATAACTAGTTGTCCACAGTTAGATGTACAGAAATAAATCGATAAATATTATCTTGAATCAATCCACGACCCAGTGTATACGTATCTCAGTATTGATCACAACTCAAACTATATATATTTTGGAATCAACCTCAACCCTGTATAGCTAACTCCAACATTCACATATAGAGTGTCTATGGTTGTTCCGAAATATATATAGATGTGTCGACATGATAGGTCGAAACATTGTATACATGTCTATGGTATCTCAAGATTACATAATATACAATACAAGTTGATTAAGTTATGGTTGGAATAGATTTGTTACCAATTTTCACGTAGCTAAAATGAGAAAAATTATCCAATCTTGTTTTACCCATAACTTCTTCATTTTAAATCCGTTTTGAGTGAATCAAATTGCTATGGTTTCATATTGAACTCTATTTTATGAATCTAAACAGAAAAAGTATAGGTTTATAGTCGGAAAAATAAGTTACAAGTCGTTTTTGTAAAGGTAGTCATTTCAGTCGAAAGAACGACGTCTAGATGACCATTTTAGAAAACATACTTCCACTTTGAGTTTAACCATAATTTTTGGATATAGTTTCATGTTCATAATAAAAATCATTTTCTCAGAATAACAACTTTTAAATCAAAGTTTATCATAGTTTTTAATTAACTAACCCAAAACAGCCCGCGGTGTTACTACGACGGCGTAAATCCGGTTTTACGGTGTTTTTCGTGTTTCCAGGTTTTAAATCATTAAGTTAGCATATCATATAGATATAGAACATGTGTTTAGTTGATTTTAAAAGTCAAGTTAGAAGGATTAACTTTTGTTTGCGAACAAGTTTAGAATTAACTAAACTATGTTCTAGTGATTACAAGTTTAAACCTTCGAATAAGATAGCTTTATATGTATGAATCGAATGATGTTATGAACATCATTACTACCTTAATTTTCTTGGATAAACCTACTGGAAAAGAGAAAAATGGATCTAGCTTCAATGGATCCTTGGATGGCTCGAAGTTCTTGAAGCAGAATCATGACACGAAAACAAGTTCAAGTAAGATCATCACTTGAAATAAGATTGTTATAGTTATAGAAATTGAACCAAAGTTTGAATATGATTATTACCTTGTATTAGAATGATAACCTACTGTAAGAAACAAAGATTTCTTGAGGTTGGATGATCACCTTACAAGATTGGAAGTGAGCTAGCAAACTTGAAAGTATTCTTGATTTTATGAAACTAGAACTTTTGGAATTTATGAAGAACACTTAGAACTTGAAGATAGAACTTGAGAGAGATCAATTAGATGAAGAAAATTGAAGAATGAAAGTGTTTGTAGGTGTTTTTGGTCGTTGGTGTATGGATTAGATATAAAGGATATGTAATTTTGTTTTCATGTAAATAAGTCATGAATGATTACTCATATTTTTGTAATTTTATGAGATATTTCATGCTAGTTGCCAAATGATGGTTCCCACATGTGTTAGGTGACTCACATGGGCTGCTAAGAGCTGATCATTGGAGTGTATATACCAATAGTACATACCTCTAAAAGCTGTGTATTGTACGAGTACGAATACGGGTGCATACGAGTAGAATTGTTGATGAAACTGAACGAGGATGTAATTGTAAGCATTTTTGTTAAGTAGAAGTATTTTGATAAGTGTATTGAAGTCTTTCAAAAGTGTATAAATACATATTAAAACACTACATGTATATACATTTTAACTGAGTCGTTAAGTCATCGTTAGTCGTTACATGTAAGTGTTGTTTTGAAACCTTTAGGTTAACGATCTTGTTAAATGTTGTTAACCCAATGTTTATAATATCAAATGAGATTTTAAATTATTATATTATCATGATATTATCATGTATGAATATCTCTTAATATGATATATATACATTAAATGTCTTTACAACGATAATCGTTACATATATGTCTCGTTTAAAAATCATTAAGTTAGTAGTCTTGTTTTTACATATGTAGTTCATTGTTAATATACTTTATGATATGTTTTCTTATCATAGTATCATGTTAACTATATATATATATCCATATATATGTCATCATATAGTTTTTACAAGTTTTAACGTTCGTGAATCACCGATCAACTTGGGTGGTCAATTGTCTATATGAAACATATTTCAATTAATCAAGTCTTAAAAAGTTTGATTGCTTAACATGTTGGAAACATTTAATCATGTAAATATCAATCTCAATTAATATATATAAACATGGAAAAGTTCGGGTCACTACAGTACCTACCCGTTAAATAAATTTCGTCCCGAAATTTTAAGCTGTTGAAGGTGTTGACGAATCTTCTGGAAATAGATGCGGGTATTTCTTCTTCATCTGATCTTCACGCTCCCAGGTGAACTCGGGTCCTCTACGAGCATTCCATCGAACCTTAACAATTGGTATCTTGTTTTGCTTAAGTCTTTTAACCTCACGATCCATTATTTCGACGGGTTCTTCGATGAATTGAAGTTTTTCGTTGATTTGGATTTCATCTAACGGAATAGTGAGATCTTCTTTAGCAAAACATTTCTTTAAATTCGAGACGTGGAAAGTGTTATGTACAGCCGCGAGTTGTTGAGGTAACTCTAGTCGGTAAGCTACTGGTCCGACACGATCAATAATCTTGAATGGTCCAATATACCTTGGATTTAATTTCCCTCATTTACCAAATCGAACAACGCCTTTCCAAGGTGCAACTTTAAGCATGACCATCTCTCCAATTTCAAATTCTATATCTTTTATTTTAATGTCAGCGTAGCTCTTTTGTCGACTTTGGGCGGTTTTCAACCGTTGTTGAATTTGGATGATCTTCTCGGTAGTTTCTTGTATAATCTCTGGACCCGTAATCTGTCTATCCCCCACTTCACTCCAACAAATCGGAGACCTGCACTTTCTACCATAAAGTGCTTCAAACGGCGCCATCTCAATGCTTGAATGGTAGCTGTTGTTGTAGGAAAATTCTGCTAATGGTAGATGTCGATCCCAACTGTTTCCGAAATCAATAACACATGCTCGTAGCATGTCTTCAAGCATTTGTATCGTCCTTTCGCTCTGCCCATCAGTTTGTGGATGATAGGCAGTACTCATGTCTAGACGAGTTCCTAATGCTTGCTGTAATGTCTGCCAGAATCTTGAAATAAATCTGCCATCCCTATCAGAGATAATAGAGATTGGTATTCCATGTCTGGAGACGACTTCCTTCAAATACAGTCGTGCTAACTTCTCCATCTTGTCATCTTCTCTTATTGGTAGGAAGTGTGCTGATTTGGTGAGACGATCAACTATTACCCAAATAGTATCAAAACCACTTGCAGTCCTTGGCAATTTAGTGATGAAATCCATGGTAATGTTTTCCCATTTCCATTCCGGGATTTCGGGTTGTTGAAGTAGACCTGATGGTTTCTGATGCTCAGCTTTGACCTTAGAACACGTCAAACATTCTCCTACGTATTTAGCAACATCGGCTTTCATACCCGGCCACCAAAAATGTTTCTTGAGATCCTTGTACATCTTCCCCGTTCCAGGATGTATTGAGTATCTGGTTTTATGAGCTTCTCTAAGTGCCATTTCTCTCATATCTCCAAATTTTGGTACCCAAATCCTTTCAGCCCTATACCGGGTTCCGTCTTCCCGAATATTAAGATGCTTCTCCGATCCTTTGGGTATTTCATCCTTTAAATTTCCCTCTTTTAAAACTCCTTGTTGCGCCTCCTTTATTTGAGTAGTAATGTTATTATGAATCATTATATTCATAGATTTTACTCGAATGGGTTCTCTGTCCTTCCTGCTCAAGGCATCGGCTACCACATTTGCCTTCCCCGAGTGGTAACGAATCTCAAAGTCATAATCATTCAATAATTCAATCCACCTACGCTGCCTCATATTCAGTTGTTTCTGATTAAATATGTGTTGAAGACTTTTGTGGTCGGTATATATAATACTTTTGACCCCATATAAGTAGTGCCTCCAAGTCTTTAATGCAAAAACAACCGCGCCTAATTCCAAATCATGCGTCGTATAATTTTGTTCGTGAATCTTCAATTGTCTAGACGCATAAGCAATCACCTTCGTTCGTTGCATTAATACACAACCGAGACCTTGCTTTGATGCATCACAATAAATCACAAAATCATCATTCCCTTCAGGCAATGACAATATAGGTGCCGTAGTTAGCTTTTTCTTCAATAACTGAAACGCTTTCTCTTGTTCATCATTCCATTCAAATTTCTTCCCTTTATGCGTTAATGCAGTCAAGGGTTTTGCTATTTTGGAAAAGTCTTGGATGAACCTTCTGTAGTAACCAGCTAGTCCTAAAAATTGGCGTATGTGTTTCGGAGTTTTCGGGGTTTCCCACTTTTCAACAGTTTCTATCTTTGCCGGATCCACCTTAATACCTTCTTTGTTCACTATGTGACCGAGGAATTGAACTTCTTCCAACCAAAATGCACACTTTGAAAACTTAGCGTACAATTCTTCCTTCCTCAATACTTCTAACACCTTTCTCAAATGTTCACCGTGTTCTTGGTCATTCTTTGAGTAAATAAGTATGTCATCAATGAAAATAATGACAAACTTGTCAAGGTATGGTCCACACACTCGGTTCATAAGGTCCATGAACACAGCTGGTGCATTAGTTAAACCAAACGGCATGACCATAAACTCGTAATGACCGTAACGTGTTCTGAAAGCAGTCTTTGGAATATCATCTTCTTTCACCCGCATTTGATGATACCCGGAACGTAAGTCAATCTTTGAATAAACAGACGAGCCTTGTAGTTGATCAAATAAATCGTCGATTCTCGGTAGTGGGTAGCGGTTCTTGATGGTAAGTTTGTTCAACTCTCGGTAGTCGATACACAACCTGAATGTACCATCTTTCTTCTTGACAAACAAAACAGGAGCTCCCCACGGTGATGTGCTTGGTCGAATGAAAACACGCTCTAAAAGTTCTTGTAATTGGCTTTGCAGTTCTTTCATCTCGCTGGGTGCGAGTCTGTAAGGAGCACGAGCTATTGGTGCAGCTCC
The DNA here is from genome assembly GCF_046630445.1 of Rutidosis leptorrhynchoides. Taxonomy (NCBI): domain Eukaryota; kingdom Viridiplantae; phylum Streptophyta; class Magnoliopsida; order Asterales; family Asteraceae; genus Rutidosis; species Rutidosis leptorrhynchoides. The sequence continues at coordinate 520,702,303 of NC_092335.1, read as the reverse complement.
TGGTACAAGATCTATTTGAAATTCAACGGATCGATGTGGGGGTAATCCCGGTAATTCTTTCGGAAATACATCGGGAAATTCTTTTGCAATGGGAACATCATTGATGCTCTTTTCTTCAGTTTGTACTTTCTCGACGTGTGCTAGAACAGCATAGAAACCTTTTCTTATTAGTTTTTGTGCCTTCAAATTACTAATAAGATGTAGCTTCGTGTTGCCCTTTTCTCCGTACACCATTAAGGGTTTTCCTTTTTCTCGTATAATGCGAATTGCATTTTTGTAACAAACGATCTCCGCTTTCACTTCTTTCAACCAGTCCATACCGATTATCACATCAAAACTCCCTAACTCTACTGGTATCAAATCAATCTTAAATGTTTCGCTAACCAGTTTAATTTCTCGATTCCGACATATATTATCTGCTGAAATTAATTTACCATTTGCTAATTCGAGTAAAAATTTACTATCCAAAGGCGTCAATGGACAACTTAATTTAGCACAAAAATCTCTACTCATATAGCTTCTATCCGCACCCGAATCAAATAAAACGTAAGCAGATTTATTGTCAATAAGAAACGTACCCGTAACAAGCTCCGGGTCTTCCTGTGCCTCTACCGCATTAATATTGAAAACTCTTCCACGGCCTTGTCCATTCGTGTTCTCCTGGTTCGGGCAATTTCTAATAATGTGGCCTGGTTTTCCACATTTATAACAAACTACATTGGCATAACTTGCTCCGACACTACTTGCTCCGCCATTACTCGTTCCGACACCATTTGTTCCTTTCGTTCTATTAACCCCTGGTCCGTAGACCTCACACTTCGCCGCGCTATGACCATTTCTTTTACACTTGTTGCAAAATTTGGTGCAGAACCCCGAGTGATTCTTTTCACACCTTTGGCATAGCTGCTTCTGATTGTTGTTGTTGTTGCGGTTATTATTGTTGTTGGGATGATTGTTGTAGTTGCTGTTGTTGTTGTTGTTGTTGTTGTTGTTGGGCCGTTTGTTGTAGTTGCGATTGATGTTGCGATTGTTGGGATAATTGTTGCGATTATTGTTGTAATTGCTGTTGTTGTTGTATTGGTGATTCTTATCACCGTTTTCCTCCCACTTTCTTTTGACTTGCTTCACATTGGCCTCTTCAGCAGTCTGTTCTTTAATTCTTTCTTCAATCTGGTTCACTAGTTTGTGAGCCATTCTACATGCCTGTTGTATGGAGGCGGGCTCGTGTGAACTTATATCTTCTTGGATTCTTTCCGGTAATCCTTTCACAAACGCGTCGATCTTCTCTTCCTCATCTTCGAATGCTCCCGGACACAATAGGCACAATTCTGTGAATCGTCTTTCGTACGTGGTAATATCAAATCCTTGGGTTCGTAACCCTCTAAGTTCTGTCTTGAGCTTATTGACCTCGGTTCTGGGACGGTACTTCTCGTTCATCAAGTGCTTGAATGCTGACCACGGTAGTGCGTACGCATCATCTTGTCCCACTTGCTCTAGATAGGTATTCCACCATGTTAACGCAGAACCTGTGAAGGTATGCGTAGCGTACTTCACTTTATCCTCTTCAGTACACTTACTTATGGCAAACACCGATTCAACCTTCTCGGTCCACCGTTTCAATCCGATCGGTCCTTCGGTTCCATCAAATTCCAAAGGTTTGCAGGCAGTGAATTCTTTGTAGGTGCATCCTACACGATTTCCTGTACTGCTAGATCCAAGGTTATTGTTGGTATGTAGCGCAGCCTGTACTGCGGCTATGTTTGAAGCTAGAAAAGTACGGAATTCCTCTTCATTCATATTCACGGTGTGTCGAGTAGTCGGTGCCATTTCCTTCAAAATAGTTAAATGGAACAAGTTAATCATACCGAATATTAAGAGTAGTTAATAGTATTTCGTAGCATAATATGAACTCATTTATAAAAGCTTTTTCTTCATATTAGCGTTTTATAAGTTTAAATTCGGGTAGTACCTACCCGTTAAGTTCATACTTAGTAGCTAATATACAATTCAACTACTACAATTCTATATGAAAAACTGATTATAATAATATTTCGCGTTCAAACTTTTATACAATATTTTACAAACTTACAATACCGCTTATTTTACATAAAGCATGAAATATAGCACACAATAACTTTGATACAAGATAGTTGTGAAGACAATTCTAGCTAGTACACAAGTCGTTCAGCAAAGGCAATAAAGACACGTAATTCATACGTCCAGAAACAAGTCATGCATTCTGGTTTTACTAGGACTACTTCCCATCCTTGGTCTTGTGCAACATAACCGTTATGGCCGTTGATAAGACAGCGTGTTGTAACGTCATCAAAGGGACGAGGGTTACGTAATGTCCAACAGTCCCGTAATAATCTAAAAACCTCATTTCTTACCCCAATTACCGACTCCGTCACTTGTGAAAACGTTTTGTTTAATAGTTGTAGCCCGATGTTCTTGTTCTCACTTTGGTGAGAAGCGAACATTACTAATCCGTAAGCATAACATGCTTCTTTATGTTGCATGTTAGCCGCTTTTTCTAAATCACGAAGTCCAATATTCGGATATATTGAGTCAAAATAATTTCTTAACCCGTTGCGTAAAATAGCATTTGGGTTCCCCGCAATATATGCGTCAAAGTAAACACATCGTAACTTATGGGTTTCCCAATGTGATATCCCCCATCTTTCAAACGAAAGTCTCTTATAAACTAAGACATTCTTGGAACGTTCTTCGAATGTCTTACAAACTGATCTCGCCTTAAATAGTTGTGCCGAAGAATTCTGGCCGACTCTAGACAAGATTTCATCAATCATGTCTCCGGGTAGGTCTCTTAAAATATTGGGTTGTCTATCCATTTTGTGTTTTTAAACTGTAAAATAGACAAGAGTTAGATTCATAAAAAAATACTTATTAATACAAGCAATTTTTACATATATCATAAAGCATAAGAACACTATATTACATATATTACACCACACGAATACAACTATCTTATTCCGACTCGCTCGTTTCTTCTTCTTCGATTTTGGTTCGTTTTGCCAAGTTTCTAGGGATATATGATGTTCCCCTAATACGAGCCGTCGTTGTCCACATTGGTTTAGAAAAACCTGGTGGTTTAGAGGTTCCCGGGTCATTGTTACAACTTAAGGACTTCGGGGGTTGACGATACATATAAAGTTCATCGGGGTTGGAATTAGATTTCTCTATTTTTATGCCCTTTCTCTTATTATTTTCTTTTGCCTTTTTAAATTCAGTTGGGGTAATTTCTATAACATCATCGGAATTCTCGTCGGAATCCGATTCATCGGAGAATTGGTAATCCTCCCAATATTTTGCTTCCTTGGCGGAAACACCATTGACCATAATTAACTTTGGTCGGTTGGTTGAGTATTTTCTTTTACTTAACCGTTTTATTATTTCCCCCACCGGTTCTATTTCTTCATCCGGTTCCGATTCTTCTTCCGGTTCCGATTCTTCTTTCGGTTCCGACTCTTCTTCCGGTTCCTCTTCGGGAACTTGTGAATCAGTCCACAAATCATTCCAATTTACATTTGACTCTTCATTATTATTAGGTGAGTCAATGGGACTTGTTCTAGAGGTAGACATCTATCACATAATATCAAACACGTTAAGAGATTAATAAATCACATAATATTCATATGTTAAAAATATATAGTTTCCAACAAAAATGTTAAGCAATCATTTTTAAAGAAAACACGGTCGAAGTCCAGACTCACTAATGCATCCTAACAAACTCGATAAGACACACTAATGCAAATTTTCTGGTTCTCTAAGACCAACGCTCGGATACCAACTGAAATGTCCCGTTCTTATTGATTAAAAACGTTCCATATTAATTGATTTCGTTGCGAGGTTTTGACCTCTATATGAGACGTTTTTCAAAGACTGCATTCATTTTTAAAACAAACCATAACCTTTATTTCATAAATAAAGGTTTAAAAAGCTTTACGTAGATTATCAAATAATGATAATCTAAAATATCCTGTTTACACACGACCATTACATAATGGTTTACAATACAAATATGTTACATCGAAATCAGTTTCTTGAATGCAGTTTTTACACAATATCATACAAACATGGACTCCAAATCTTGTCCTTATTTTAGTATGCAACAGCGGAAGCTCTTAATATTCACCTGAGAATAAACATGCTTTAAACGTCAACAAAAATGTTGGTGAGTTATAGGTTTAACCTATATATATCAAATCGTAACAATAGACCACAAGATTTCATATTTCAATACATATCCCATACATAGAGATAAAAATCATTCATATGGTGAACACCTGGTAACCGACAATAACAAGATGCATATATAAGAATATCCCCATCATTCCGGGACACCCTTCAGATATGATATAAATTTCGAAGTACTAAAGCATCCGGTACTTTGGATGGGGTTTGTTAGGCCCAATAGATCTATCTTTAGGATTCGCGTCAATTAGGGTGTCTGTTCCCTAATTCTTAGATTACCAGACTTAATAAAAAGGGGCATATTCGATTTCGATAATTCAACCATAGAATGTAGTTTCACGTACTTGTGTCTATTTTGTAAATCATTTATAAAACCTGCATGTATTCTCATCCCAAAAATATTAGATTTTAAAAGTGGGACTATAACTCACTTTCACAGATTTTTACTTCGTCGGGAAGTAAGACTTGGCCACTGTTGATTCACGAACCTATAACAATATATACATATATATTAAAGTATGTTCAAAATATATTTACAACACTTTTAATATATTTTAATGTTTTAAGTTTATTAAGTCAGCTGTCCTCGTTAGTAACCTATAACTAGTTGTCCACAGTTAGATGTACAGAAATAAATTGATAAATATTATCTTGAATCAATCCACGACCCAGTGTATACGTATCTCAGTATTGATCACAACTCAAACTATATATATTTTGGAATCAACCTCAACCCTGTATAGCTAACTCCAACATTCACATATAGAGTGTCTATGGTTGTTCCGAAATATATATAGATGTGTCGACATGATAGGTCGAAACATTGTATACATGTCTATGGTATCTCAAAATTACATAATATACAATACAAGTTGATTAAGTTATGGTTGGAATAGATTTGTTACCAATTTTCACGTAGCTAAAATGAGAAAAATTATCCAATCTTGTTTTACCCATAACTTCTTCATTTTAAATCCGTTTTGAGTGAATCAAATTGCTATGGTTTCATATTGAACTCTATTTTATGAATCTAAACAGAAAAAGTATAGGTTTATAGTCGGAAAAATATGTTACAAGTCGTTTTTGTAAAGGTAGTCATTTCAGTCGAAAGAACGACGTCTAGATGACCATTTTAGAAAACATACTTCCACTTTGAGTTTAACCATAATTTTTGGATATAGTTTCATGTTCATAATAAAAATCATTTTCTCAGAATAACAACTTTTAAATCAAAGTTTATCATAGTTTTTAATTAACTAACCCAAAACAGCCCGCGGTGTTACTACGACGGCGTAAATCCGGTTTTACGGTGTTTTTCGTGTTTCCAGGTTTTAAATCATTAAGTTAGCATATCATATAGATATAGAACATGTGTTTAGTTGATTTTAAAAGTCAAGTTAGAAGGATTAACTTTTGTTTGCGAACAAGTTTAGAATTAACTAAACTATGTTCTAGTGATTACAAGTTTAAACCTTCGAATAAGATAGCTTTATATGTATGAATCGAATGATGTTATGAACATCATTAATACCTTAATTTCCTTGGATAAACCTACTGGAAAAGAGAAAAATGGATCTAGCTTCAATGGATCCTTGGATGGCTCGAAGTTCTTGAAGCAGAATCATGACACGAAAACAAGTTCAAGTAAGATCATCACTTGAAATAAAATTGTTATAGTTATAGAAATTGAACCAAAGTTTGAATATGATTATTACCTTGTATTAGAATGATAACCTACTGTAAGAAACAAAGATTTCTTGAGGTTGGATGATCACCTTACAAGATTGGAAGTGAGCTAGCAAACTTGAAAGTATTCTTGATTTTATGAAACTAGAACTTTTGGAATTTATGAAGAACACTTAGAACTTGAAGATAGAACTTGAGAGAGATCAATTAGATGAAGAAAATTGAAGAATGAAAGTGTTTGTAGGTGTTTTTGGTCGTTGGTGTATGGATTAGATATAAAGGATATGTAATTTTGTTTTCATGTAAATAAGTCATGAATGATTACTCATATTTTTGTAATTTTATGAGATATTTCATGCTAGTTGCCAAATGATGGTTCCCACATGTGTTAGGTGACTCACATGGGCTGCTAAGAGCTGATCATTGGAGTGTATATACCAATAGTACATACCTCTAAAAGCTGTGTATTGTACGAGTACGAATACGGGTGCATACGAGTAGAATTGTTGATGAAACTGAACGAGGATGTAATTGTAAGCATTTTTGTTAAGTAGAAGTATTTTGATAAGTGTATTGAAGTCTTTCAAAAGTGTATAAATACATATTAAAACACTACATGTATATACATTTTAACTGAGACGTTAAGTCATCGTTAGTCGTTACATGTAAGTGTTGTTTTGAAACCTTTAGGTTAACGATCTTGTTAAATGTTGTTAACCCAATGTTTATAATATCAAATGAGATTTTAAATTATTATATTATCATGATATTATCATGTATGAATATCTCTTAATATGATATATATACATTAAATGTCTTTACAACGATAATCGTTACATATATGTCTCGTTTAAAAATCATTAAGTTAGTAGTCTTGTTTTTACATATGTAGTTCATTGTTAATATACTTTATGATATGTTTTCTTATCATAGTATCATGTTAACTATATATATATATCCATATATATGTCATCATATAGTTTTTACAAGTTTTAACGTTCGTGAATCACCGATCAACTTAGGTGGTCAATTGTCTATATGAAACATATTTCAATTAATCAAGTCTTAAAAAGTTTGATTGCTTAACATGTTGGAAACATTTAATCATGTAAATATCAATCTCAATTAATATATATAAACATGGAAAAGTTCGGGTCACTACAGTAAGAAACTGACCCTAAGTATAGAGGATGAGAGTGTTACCTTTTCAGTTGATAGAGCAATGCAACAACCACAATCTGCAGATGATACATGTTATTATATTCAAACTATAGATGCACATGCAGAATTATTAGAAGAATTTCCAGAATTACAAGGAACAGGAGAATGTTCTTTAGGAGAAGGTAATGAACCAATTGATGAAGCTGAAATGTTAGCTACACTTATAGCTAATGGATATGAACCAACAACAGAAGAAATTCAAATGCTAAAAGAAGAAGACAGATATCGATATAAATCATCGATAGAAGAACCTCCGAAATTAGAGTTAAAACCACTTCCAAACCATTTGGAATACGCTTATTTACATGGTGAATCTGAATTACCTGTAATAATATCGTCTTCTCTTACTGAAAATGAGAAATCACAACTCATTTCTGTGTTGAAAGCTCATAAACCCGCCATTGCATGGAAGATTCATGATATTAAAGGAATAAGTCCTTCGTATTGCACACATAAAATCCTTATGGAAGAAGGTCATAAAACGTATGTGCAACGCCAACGAAGACTAAATCCTAATATGCAAGATGTAGTTAAGAAAGAGATTATTAAACTGCTAGATGCAGGTTTGATATATCCAATTTCTGATAGTCCATGGGTAAGCCCAGTTCAATGCGTACCTAAGAAGGGTGGCATGACTGTCATTACAAATGAGAAAAATGAGCTTATTCCTACTAGGACTGTAACAGGATGGCGTGTATGTATTGATTATAGAAAATTAAATGACGCCACCAGAAAAGATCACTTTCCCTTACCTTTCATTGATCAAATGTTGGAAAGATTAGCCGGAAATAGTTACTATTGTTTTCTAGATGGATTTTCCGGATATTTTCAAATTCCAATAGCACCCGAGGACCAAGAGAAAACCACATTCACGTGCCCTTATGGTACTTTTGCTTACAAACGCATGCCATTTGGACTTTGCAACGCCCCTGCAACCTTTCAAAGGTGTATGATGGCGATTTTTCACGACATGATAGAAGAATGCATGGAAGTTTTCATGGATGACTTTTCAGTCTTCGGTGATACATTTGAATCATGTTTAGTTAATCTTGAACGAATGCTCATTAGTTAATCTAGTACTTAATTGGGAGAAATGCCATTTCATGGTTAAAGCAGGCATCGTTCTTGGACATAAAATTTCAAAAGAAGGAATTGAAGTGGACAGAGCTAAAGTAGATGTAATTGCTAAACTTCCACATCCCACCAATGTTAGAGGAGTTAGGAGTTTTCTAGGGCATGCCGGTTTTTACCGACGTTTCATAAAAGATTTTTCTAAAATTGCCACTCCTATGAATAAACTCCTAGAAAAGGATGCTCCATTCATCCTTTCAGATGAGTGTATCAAATCTTTTAATAATCTTAAAGAGAAACTCACTAATGCGCCGATCATGATAACACCAAATTGGAATCTACCATTTGAACTAATGTGCGATGCAAGTGATTTTGCAATGGGAGCCGTTTTAGGATAAAGTATTGAAAAACGATTTCAACCTATATATTATGCTAGTAAGACGTTACAAGGAGCACAAACGAACTATACAACTACTAAAAAAGAACTCCTTGCTATTGTCTTTGCTTTTGACAAATTTCGATCATATCTCGTTCTAGCAAAAACGGTGGTCTATACCGACCATTCTGCTCTTAGATACCTATTTTCAAAACAAGATGCTAAACCAAGATTAATCCGTTGGATCTTACTCTTACAAGAGTTTGATATTGAAATCCGAGATAAAAGAGGAGCAGAAAATCTCGCCGCTGATCATCTTTCTCGTCTTGAAAATCCTGAGTTAGAAGTTCTAAATGAATCGGCCATACAAGACAACTTTCCTGATGAATATCTATTGAAGATAGATTATAAAGAAATCCCATGGTTTGCAGACTATGCAAACTACTTAGTTTGTGGATTCCTTGAAAAAGGATTATCGTACCAAAGATGAAAGAAATTCTTCAGTGATATAAAACACTATTTCTGGGAAGATCCACATCTGTTTAAAAGTTGTCCCGATAGAATAATACGCCGATGTGTATTTGGAGATGAAGCTAGTAAAATTTTAAACCATTGTCACACAGGACCAACAGGAGGGCATTATGGGCCTCAACTAACAGCAAGAAAAGTTTATGAAGCTGGATTCTATTGGCCTACAATTTACAAAGATGCACACCTTCTTTGCAAATCCTGTGATGCATGTCAAAGGGCCGGAAAAATAAGTCAACGTGATGAAATGCCACAAAATATCATCCAAGTATGTGAAGTATTTGACATTTGGGGTATTGACTTTATGGGTCCATTTCCAAAATCTCATAATAATCTATATATACTCGTAGCCATTGATTATGTATCTAAATGAGCGGAAGCACAAGCTCTCCCAACTAACGATGCACGAGTTGTAGTCAACTTTTTAAAACGTCTTTTTGCAAGGTTTGGAACACCGAAAGCTTTAATAAGTGATCGGGGTACTCATTTCTTTAATAATCAACTTGAGAAAGTTCTTAAAAGATATGGAGTAACTCATAAAATCTCCACCGCATATCATCCACAAACAAGTGGACAAGTTGAAAATACCAACCGAGCTTTAAAACGTATTCTAGAGAAAACCGTAGGATCAAATCCAAAGGAATGGTCCATTAAATTGGAGGATGCACTCTGGGCTTTTAGAACAGCCTACAAAACTCCAATTGGAATCACACCTTTTAGACTTGTTTATGGAAAAGCATGTCATCTTCCAGTAGAAATTGAACACAAAGCATTTTGGGCTTTGAAGACATGTAATCTTGATTTACATGAAGCCGGACGTCTATGATTAAGTCAACTAAACGAATTAGAAGAATTAAGACATGAAGCATACGATAATTCGTTAATCTATAAAGAAAGAACGAAGAAATGGCATGATAAAAGAATCAGAAGTTCAAAAGAATTTAAAGAAGGAGACAGAGTTCTTCTTTTCAATTCACGATTCAAGCTATTTCCTGGAAAATTGAAATCAAGATGGTCTGGACCATTCATAGTCAAAAGAGTTTTCCTATACGGAACGATAGAATTAATAAATTCAAATGGGATTGAATTTAAAGTTAATGGTCACAGAGTTAAACATTACATAGATAGTCCGATGGAAGTCGACAACGAAGTTAATCACAATTTTGATACCACAGCTAACTAAGTGTGGAGAGAATCAAGTCTTTAAAGGATAATATGTATTTCTGTTAGAGTTAGATTGTCTGTTTTCGTGTAGTTCTCGAAAATGGAACCCGAATGGTCTTTCCCTAGCAGACCCTAAAGAACTAGTCTTCTCCCCCCATTCTGAATTTTTATTTTTTTTTAGGTTTTTACGAAATGAAGACTGCCTGTGAACTAAACCATGGTCTAATGCTACACGCTTTGATCACTAAACGTAATAATGACACACTTCCGAGTGAAATAGTATCAGTAATCAGAGAAAGATTGGACGGAGTAAGAAAAGAATCCAGATGCGAAGATAATAAGTTACAATTTGGTAAAGGAAAATCAAAATCCACAGCAAAAAGAAGAGCACGACACCTAGAAAGATGTCACAAATGCGGAAAATGGTCACATGGAGGTAAATGTTCAAATAATCAAACCTATTCAAATACCGAATTTGTTACTTTATGCAGAGACGGACCGTTCATATGTTTAGAAGAAAAGACACTGAATGCTCGAGGTTACGCCTATGTAGCCATGGAAAACCAATTAAACCGACTATCTTATGAATGGGATAGATCATATAACTAAGAAATCTATTTCACAGGTATGTCTGTACAGTTTTTATTTTTATTTTTTTTATTTTTAACCTTTTGATAATAAACGCTAATTTGTTCGCTAAAAAGTATTAAATTAGTATTGAATAAAATTAGGTTTGGCGACCGAAATTATTGATATCATTCAAAAATTTATTACATCACTGCGAAATTTAACGTTTATTCTTAAGGTATAAATATCTTTAATCAATCAACCCAAAATATTTCAAAAATTCGTCATGAGTTAAATTAGGTCTTGGAACCGAAATTACTTTACCGAAAAGAGGGGCGCATATTTTTGATAATATTTGATTGATTAAAGTGGGATAAAAAGACAAAAAGATTTTTAATTTTATTTTTACCATGTTTTTAAAATTAATATTTGAACCCTTTATAAATATTGTAAACTTTGTAAAATCAATATTTTTAAAATTGTAAATATTTGAAAAAATTAATATAAGTTTGGTATGAATTTATAATATGAATTTTTAAATTAAGTTTGGTGTGAACTTTTAATTTTTAAAATATGAATTTTTAATTTTATGCATTTCAAATTTTAAGTTTGGTGTGAATTTTTAATATTAATTTTGAATTTTATATTTAAGTTGTGTGAATTTAAAAACAAAAATTTACTTTATCTCATTAAGTTAAGAATATGATTTTTAAAATTCATCGTATGTTGAAGACTAGGTCTTTGAACCGAAATTGCTTTACCCGAGGGAGGGACGAGAACTTTTATTATCATTATTTTTAATTTTATTGAATTAAAGTATGCCAAAAACATTGAAAAAACCCAAAAATCTTAGCTTTTAAAACAATCGCTACAAAAAGACAAATTTTAAAATTTTGTCGAGGGACGGACTAGGACATCGATCCGAAACGACCTCGTCCTAAATAACAAGGGAAACAAAATTTTAAAATTAAGTACTTAATTGTTTCATAAGTTAATGATTATAAAAAAAAAAAAAATAAAATAAAATAGCAAACTCTGCGACTCGCGGAGTTTGAAGGCATAAATGCCGCGAGTCGCGAGAGTACCGGATTACAGAAAAAAAATAAAGAGCTGCAACTGATCAGTTCATTCCCCACAACAGCAAAATAACTGCGAACATACTCCACAAAAACCCGAAAAATACACCCCAAAATCACAATTTTTAACCGTTAATCACCAAATCTTTTACTAAAATCATGTTGAGAAGGATGCTATCTAGGAATTACTCAAGAAAAACGGTAAATTTCTACACCTAAACACCATTTAATCCGAAATTAGTGTTCTTGAGCCATTTTTTCCCCAATTTGATTTTGATGCTTTTTAGTGTAATTATGCTTAAATTGTTTATGTATTATGCTTGTATAACCTAGATTGATGCTGTTTAACATGATTAGAAGCCTTAAACTTCAAATTTTGAGTAATCTAGGGTTTGTGTTCTTGAGCAAATTTGGGACTTTTTGATATAAACAGGTTATGGCCGATTTTTGTCATGAATTGTTGCTAAATTGAGTAGTGTAACATGTCTAGGTAGTTAAATGATCCAAACTTTGAGCCTAAACATGATTTTGAGAATTAAAGTGGACTTTTTCAAGTCTAAAATTCATGAACTTGATTTTTGAAAGATAATGCCATTTGAGACTTGTTTAATTGCTAGTAATGATTATTTTGACATGTTATTTGAGTTGAATGATTATGAACTTGGCGAACATTTTCGTATATGCTTATATGAAAAAGTGTAGATTTGATGAAAATATGAAAATAAGCTTAAGTTTGATATAAATTGATAATGTCATTGTAATTATTTTGATTGATGATTTTGCTGACACTAATGCATATTTGGATGCACAAAATTTGTGTTTGATGTGTTTTGCAGACTGAAAGGGGTGAATCTTCATCCCAAGCCCGCAATGCTCCTGCTGAGAATGCGGAACAACAGGAGGTGGATAACTACTACAAGCAGGATATACCTCATCCAGTCATGACCTTTTCTGATATGCACTTGGAAGAGTTGCACCCGAACCTGAGATTTGACAGACTTTGGATAGATTATCCAAAATATCAAAGGGGTTTGCATACTCTTCATTCTAAGGTTGTTGAGGTACCGAGGGTCATAGAATGGGGACCCTTAGAAGCTGTAGAATTGGCCGGGCCAATTAGGGAATTACTTGTACAGAGGTATGGTAATTCTACTTTTAATGACTGGGTACGTTTATTCACCATGCGTAGACCTGTATATAAAGTATGGTGTGAAGAATTGTTATGTAGTATAGAGTTGAATGATCGGGTAGCTAGTTTAACCGATCGTTCTTTTATTAGATTTTTGTTAGGCGGTTCGATGCGCCACATGTCTTTACTGGACATGGCTCAGGCTTTACGTATATATACGCCTGAGGAGTTAGCATCTGCCGATTGTAGAGGGTTGATACTAAACGGTAGAAAGATAGATGAAAATTTTGATACACACGGTGTGTGGAGTCAAATGACAAGCCATCACCGTTTCAAAGGGGGAAATTACTCTTATTTGGATATAGATAGAGCCGAATTAAGAGTGATTCATAGGTTTTTAGCTAATTCGATTACACAAAGGGGTAAGAACAAGGAAAAGGTAAATGAACAAGATTTGTTTTACCATATGTGTATTCGAGACCCACAAAGCGCTGTAAGTATACCATATTGTGTGGGTTATTATTTATCAGCTATGGTTCGGGGGATGCGACCGCATAGCATAATAGGAGGTGGTATTTTTATTACTTTGATTGGTGAATATCTCGGTGTGGATATAAGTCGGGGGGGATTATTAGTAGAAGAACCAGAACCCCGCGATACTATAGGTTTAAATGTATACCATGGTGCGAAAGTTTTGAAGAGGCGAAATAACGCCGCAGTACCATACCATGGTAGACATCCACAGGTTGAGAGAAACCAACAGCAAGGTAATGTAGGAGGGGGGAATGAGATGCAAGAAATGCAGAGGTTTATAGCTTCTCAGGAGTACGAAAATGCTAGACAGAGAGCATTTGAGGATTGGCAAGTTCATCAGAACCAAATCATAGCTCATTGCCAACATATAGGTAGAAACTATATTCCTACACCAAAACCCATCTTCCCTCCCTGGTCTATAGAGATGCAGCCACCATATCCTACGTATGACCCTGCCGAAGCATTCTATAGCACCTATGGTTATGCCTGGAACCCCTATTGGTACCAGTATCATCCCTAGTATACTTATTTTTTTTTTTTTGTAATTTGTAATTATTGATACGTTTAATACTTTTGTTAATATTGTAATCATTTTTATAATTATCTAACTTTTATTCTTAGATTTTAATAATTTTTGAATGTGGGGTAATATACCAAACTTCAAAAATATGTATATATGTTTGCAGTTTGTTTTATGTACACAACAGGGTAAAACAACGCATTTTCAAAGACTGGCATTAAGTTCAGCAAAAGCAACTAATTTTGACGACAAGATGCAAAATATATGTGAAATAACAACAAGACGGAATGAACAAATGATGTGCACCATTTATCATTCATCAAACAAACGCCAATATATTTGGAAACTTTGGTAAAAATTTAATCATTTTCACAATAAATCACCCTCAATAATTTAAATTGTTACTGATTTCTTGCAAATGAGGGCATTGCAAGATCTTAAGTGTGGGAAGGGGTTAAATTCTTTCGAATTTTAAAATTTTTATCTTTATACACTTGGTTACCATTAAAAATACTAGTAAAGCAGTAGTTGTATTAGAATCTAGTGCTCTCTGATAATAAAGAACATCCCTAGTCTTATATACTGACTACCCAATTCTAGTAAAAATTTTCAAAATTTTCAATTAAATGAACTCAAAATCATGTTTATACATATTTATGAACGATAAAACTAGGTTTTAACACCGAAATTATTATTACCTCGGAAAGGACATAAATTGAGAAACAAACCAAAATGTTAAAATTCATTTAAAATGGAATAGAGGACGATAAAAAGGAAAATAAAAGTCAAGTGTGGGAAAATCTACCAAGTTATCTTAAACAAATGTCACATATATCTGTAACAAATAACTGAAAATACTTTTGCTTTGGACTAAACTAAACTGTTTTACCCGATGAAAGAAAAGAAGAGATGGATCTACACGATGAATCAATTCCATCATTAAAAGGAAGTAAAGTCTTCCGAAAAAAGAAACGCGCTTCCTGATTTAGGTCATGAAGTTGTCGTCCAGACCAGCTGCAGGTTGACGAAAAATCTAGAAAAGTCATCACTAAAATCAGCAGGAAATCCATGGACCTCAGCATTAAACAGGGTCGCCAAGTGGTCAGATTTATCCTAACCATGAGAAGGATTTATCTCGTACAATGGGGGGGGCACCATGCAAATTAGCCGGATAAGACTAATGAATCAGATCCCCAGAAAGGATAATCTCCTTAAAGATTAAAAATCAGCTTTTAAGACTGATATTACTCAATCATAGAGATTGACCTTAAAGATTGAGAATTCAAACTCATGGAATTCAATGATATCTAAACTCGAGCTTGAACGAGAAAATATTTTGATCAAAATTACAAACCGATTTGTTTTCTGAAAACCCTATTTTCAATGCGTTCATTACCATTGAACGTAAAATCCTAGGAATTCACCTGGAATTCATTAGGTCACCTGAACCAAATCGGGTGTCAACCGTAAGAACGGTGGTTGCATAGTGGTCAAAGACAGGACCTTGTGCCATACTGAAAAATTATAAGGGTGAGCTTTACTATTGCTCCTACCAAGGATAGTAATTGCGTTCGACACGTTATAGACCATAATTAAAAGCATGTCAGGGGACATTGCCTTAACAGTTGCTTGTTCAATGCTTTCCTTTACAACCGGATGGTAGTTTACCGAAAGGTAATATACGGGACAAGTAAACTGGACGTGTTGCTTTCTAAATACAAGGTTAGCAAGTGGGTGACACAAAACCGCAAGTTTTGAGCTAAAATTTTCAAATCTGAAACCCACCAAACCCACAAAAATATTTTGCAAACACCGTTAAAGGGTTATTCCGGAAAACTTATCTAGGGTAAAAACTAGATTTAATTTTAAAAAGATCAAATGTTTTCATAAAGATCCAATTTCCTTAATGGATCTAAATTTTTATAGTCATGTGGAACTGTAAACCATATCGTTACTACCATTGTTTATACCGCCGTATAGAAATCACTGATGTACAAAGTGTGAAGAATAAAGAAGTGATTCTAGTATTTCAAGACGATATTGCTTGAGGACAAGCAACGCACAAGTGTGGGAATATTTGATAATGCTAAAAACGAACATATATTTCATAGCATTATTCCTCAAGAAAGACAAGCTTTTAGTTGAAATTGTTCTATTTACAAGTGATATTCGTTTAAATAATAAAAGGTGAAGACAAAAGACAGATTCGACGAATTGAAGACGCAAACGACCAAAAAGCTCAAAAGTACAAAAGACAATCAAAGAGGTTCCAATTATTGACAAGAAACGTCTCGAAATTATAAGAGTACAAGATTCAAAACGCAAAGTACAAAATATAAAATTGTACGCAAGGACGTTCGAAAATCCGGAACCGGGACATGAGTCAACTCTCAACGCTCGACGCAACGGACTAAAAATTACAAGTCAACTATGCACATAAATATAATATAATATTTAAATAATTCTTATAATTATTTATATATTATAATAAATAATAAAAACCGTCGGCAAGAAAGACTCCAAAGGGACTGAGCTGTAATTTCATTCTCCGCAACTCGCGGAGTTTGAAGGCAAAAATGCCGCGAGTCGCGGAGCCCCAAAAGTCAAAAATCCCTATAAAAACAACCGAATTCTGATCGCAAATCATCATCTTTTTCTTCTTCTTCTCATACGTAATATATATATATATATATTTATAATTTATATTTTAATTTTAATTATAATTCTAATAATAAGGGTATGTTAGCAAATGTTGTAAGGGTGTAAGTCGAAATTCTGTCCGTGTAACGCTACGTTATTTTTAATCATTGTAAGTTATGTTCAACCTTTTTACATTAATGTCTCGTAGCTAAGTTATTATTATGCTTATTTAAACGAAGTAATCATGATGTTGGGCTAATTACTAAAATTGGGTAATTGGGCTTTGTACCATAATTGGGGTTTGGACAAAAGAACGACACTTGTGGAAATTAGACTATGGGCTATTAATGGGCTTTATATTTGTTTAACTAAATGATAGTTTGTTAATGTTAATATAAAGATTTACAATTGGGCGTCCCTATAAATTACCATATACACTCAATCGGACACGATGGGCGGGGTATTTATATGTACAAATAATCGTTCATTTAACCGGACACGGGAATGGATTAATAGCCACTAGAATAATTAAAACAGGGGTGAAATTATGTACAAGGACACTTGGTATAATTGATAACAAAATATTAAAACCTTGGGTTACACTCAGTTGACATCCTGGTGTAATTATTAAACAAAGTATTAAAATCTTGTTACAGTTTAAGTCCCCAATTAGTTGGAATATTTAACTTCGGGTATAAGGATAATTTGACGAGGACACTCGCACTTTATATTTATGACTGATGGACTGTTATGGACAAAAACCAGACGGACATATTAAATAATCCAAGACAAAGGACAATTAACCCATGGGCATAAAACTAAAATCAACACGTCAAACATCATGATTACGGAAGTTTAAATAAGCATAATTCTTTTATTTCATATTTAATTTCCTTTATTTTATATTTAATTGCACTTCTAATTATCGCACTTTTATTTATTGTTATTTAATTGCACTTTTAATTATCGTCCTTTTTAATTATCGCAAGTTTATTTTATCGCACTTTTATTATTCGCAATTTCATTATCGTTATTTACTTTACGCTTAAAATTAAGTCTTGTATTTATTTATTATTTTACATTTGGTTTTAACTGCGACTAAAGTTTTAAAATCGACAAACCGGTCATTAAACAGTAAAAACCCCCCTTTATAATAATAATATTACTTATATATATGTTTGTATTTTTATAAGAGTAAACTAATATAGCGTTGAGCTTTGTTTAAAAAAAAAGATTCCCTGTGGAACGAACCGGACTTACTAAAAACTACACTACTGTACGATTAGGTACACTGCCTATAAGTGTTGTAGCAAGGTTTAAGTATATCCATTCTATAAATAAATAAATATCTTGTGTAAAATTGTATCGTATTTAATAGTATTTTCGCACTAAAAATAATACTATTTTGTATACACCCCCTACGACATCAATACACCAACGACCAAAAACACCTACAAACACTTTCATTCTTCAATTTTCTTCATCTAATTGATCTCTCTCAAGTTCTATCTTCAAGTTCTAAGTGTTCTTCATATATTCTACAAGTTCTAGTTACATAAAATCAAGAATACTTTCAAGTTTGCTAGCTCACTTCCAATCTTGTAAGGTGATCATCCAACCTCAAGAAATCTCTGTTTCTTACAGTAGGTTATCATTCTAATACAAGGTAATAATCATATTCAAACTTTGGTTCAATTTCTATAACTATAACAATCTTATTTCAAGTGATGATCTTACTTGAACTTGTTTTTTGTGTCATGATCCTACTTCAAGAACTTTCAAGCCATCCAAGATCCTTTGAAGCTAGATCATTTCTTGTCACTTCCAGTAGGTTTACCTAATAAACTTGAGGTAGTAATGATGTTCATAACATCATTCGATTCATATATATAAAACTATCTTTTTCGAAGGTTTAAACTCGTAATCACTAGAACATAGTTTAGTTAATTCTAAACTTGTTCGCAAACAAAAGTTAATCCTTCTAACTTGACTTTTAAAATTAACTACACACATGTTCTATATCTATATGATATGCTAACTTAATGATTTAAAACCTGGAAACACGACAAACACCGTAAAACCGGATTTACGCCGTCGTAGTAACACCGCGGGCTGTTTTGGGTTAGTTAATTAAAAACTATGATAAACTTTGATTTAAAAGTTGTTATTCTGAGAAAATGATTTTTATTATGAACATGAAACTATATTCAAAAATTATGGTTAAACTCGAAGTGGAAGTATGTTTTCTAAAATGGTCATCTAGACGTCGTTCTTTCGACTGAAATGACTACCTTTACAAAAACGACTTGTAACTTATTTTTCCGACTATAAACCTATACTTTTCTGTTTAGATTCATAAAATAGAGTTCAATATGAAACCATAGCAATTTGATTCACTCAAAACGGATTTAAAATGAAGAAGTTATGGGTAAAACAAGATTGGATAATTTTTCTCATTTTAGCTACGTGAAAATTGGTAACAAATCTATTCCAACCATAACTTAATCAACTTGTATTGTATATTATGTAATCTTGAGATACCATAGACACGTATACAATGTTTCGACCTATCATGTCGACACATCTATATATATTTCGGAACAACCATAGACACTCTATATGTGAATGTTGGAGTTAGCTATACAGGGTTGAGGTTGATTCCAAAATATATATAGTTTGAGTTGTGATCAATACTGAGATACGTATACACTGGGTCGTGGATTGATTCAAGATAATATTTATCGATTTATTTCTGTACATCTAAATGTGGACAACTAGTTGTAGGTTACTAACGAGGACAGCTGACTTAATAAACTTAAAACATCAAAATATATTAAAAGTGTTGTAAATATATTTTAAACATACTTTGATATATATGTATATATTGTTATAGGTTCGTGAATCAACCAGTGGCCAAGTCTTACTTCTCGACGAAGTAAAAATATGTGAAAGTGAGTTATAGTCCCACTTTTAAAATCTAATATTTTTGGGATGAGAATACATGCAGGTTTTATAAATGATTTACAAAATAGACACAAGTACGTGAAACTACATTCTATGGTTGAATTATCGAAATCGAATATGCCCCTTTTTATTAAGTCTGGTAATCTAAGAATTAGGGAACAGACACCCTAATTGACGCGAATCCTAAAGATAGATCTATTGGGCCTAACAAACCCCATCCAAAGTACCGGATGCTTTAGTACTTCGAAATTTATATCATATCCGAAGGGTGTCCCGGAATGATGGGGATATTCTTATATATGCATCTTGTTAATGTCAGTTACCAGGTGTTCACCATATGAATGATTTTTATCTCTATGTATGGGATGTGTATTGAAATATGAAATCTTGTGGTCTATTATTATGATTTGATATATATAGGTTACACCTATAACTCACCAACATTTTTGTTGACGTTTTAAGCATGTTTATTCTCAGGTGATTATTAAGAGCTTCCGCTGTCGCATACTTAAATAAGGACGAGATTTGGAGTCCATGCTTGTATGATATTGTGTAAAAACTGCATTCAAGAAAATTATTTTGTTGTAACATATTTGTATTGTAAGCCATTATGTAATGGTCGTGTGTAAACAGGATATTTTAGATTATCATTATTTGATAATCTACGTAAAGCTTTTTAAACCTTTATTGATGAAATAAAGGTTATGGTTTGTTTTAAAATGAATGCAGTCTTTGAAAAAAAACGTCTCATATAGAGGTCGAAACCTCGCAACGAAATCAATTAATATGGAACATTTTTAATCAATAAGAACGGGATATTTCAGTATGATCCGTGAATCTTTATCACGTTCCATTAGAAACTCAGCAGGACTTACTGTAATATAATCACGTTGATCAAGTGTCATTATATTATACTAACTCATGCTTCAATTCCCAACACTACTTCAAAAACATCCATTTTTCGAAATTTTCAGGATTTAGAAACTAAAATAGTTTCTTTTATGATGTAATACAGATAGCGCAAAGAGATAAATGATTTCAGATAAGAATAGTTGTGAAAATATCTTCAGGAATATCGAAGATATTTATAATGAAAGATACGATGATATCTTAGAATTTCTAATATTGAAGGATGATGAAGAAGATTTGTTCGTAAAGGTTTAGAGTCAGGAGCAAGGTATTCGTTAATGAATTCAGCAGAAACTGAATCATTTGGATTCTTTGAAGGCAGGTTTAGTCTTTGTGATTTGTCCACAGCCTCCTTCATGGTCTGCTCAATCCGTTTTCCAGTTCCAAATTTTCTCTTTTTTTGAGCTTTGCCAACACACTATTCTTTATCATCAAACTTTTGGCTGTTAAGGTCGTTTATAGTTTTTGCTGCTTCATCAGCATTTTTCCAAAATTCGAAGAACTAGTTTCGCAGTTTGGGGTGTTTTTCAGAAACTTCTCATTTGAAGTATGTAAGTCTATAAGATAGACATTATATATATATAACTGTTGGCGTAGAATTGATGCGAAATTCAAAATACTGATTGCTAATTCCCGGTAGTTGGTATGGCAATTACCGTTACAAGATGTGGATGAGTACATGATAGGGTTTCAATGAGTATAATGATTTTTCGGAAGGCCAGGGTTCAATGAAGTTGTTGGTAAATTTACTGCTAATGTAGTGGAACATGAAAGGTTCCCCAGTAACAAGAACGTATATGTCAAGGTTATAATAAGGCTAATCTGAAAAGTCGAAGTTGACTGGTTGGAAGTGTGGTAAAACTGGATACTTTGAACAGGGATTGCAAGATTATTTTCGGTAATAACAATGCTAAAGGATCTTTCACAGTTTTGAAGTCAAAGTATAGCTTTAAAAAATGTAGAGATCTAAGAATGATGTCACTTGTTAAATCTTGACTTGGATTCTGTTCTGTAATTGAATTTGAATAAGAATGGTTGTTCAGATTTCTATGAATGAATGTATAGCGTTGTGAAAGTAGTGGGTATAGTCAATAATTTTTGAATCAAAATTGAAGAATGTACAGTGTAACATATTAATTGTGAACTTATATATTTTCCGAGTGTTACCTACCCGTTAAAAATTTCACAAGTAATATTTTGTACAGAAGAATTTTACTACAGTCTTTATGAAAATATATGTATGACTATTTTCTTCAGATGTAATACAGATTTAATGAGTTAATATCATATTAAGCTCATTTAATTTTCGACTGGATTAGAAATGAATAATCTCTAAAACATTAAAGATTTCATAATCTTCGCGAAGTATTTTACTAATGTAATCAATACTTCGTTATTCAGTTTTATTGATATTTCCTCAGTGAATCATGTTGGTGCTTATGGAACTCTTGCTAACTTCGCAAGGTACGAATGATGTTTTCTGGAAAGTTTCAAGTACATCGAAAATGAAAATGTTAAAATCAATCATGTATTTGAATAATACACTTGATTTATTATGAAATGGAATCTATTAAGATGAAGCAGAGATTATAATTAACGATTGTTAAGTCATTAACGAAGGATGTATAGCATATTAGTAACATGAACTAACCGAGTAGTACCTACCAGTTATGATTCACATGTAATAGCTTAGTACGAAAAGATTTATTTTGATTTCAAATTTCACACACACATATATATATATATATATATATATATATATATATATATATATATATATATATATATATATATATATATATATATATATATATATAATATACATATAATTTCTTCAGGGGAAATGAGTTAATACTTCATAACTCGTTGATGCAATATATGCGTTGTTGATTTGTGATGATGTTGGTGATTATGGAACTGGTGGAAATCGTGATGTTATAGGTGCTGCTAGTGCTGACGATGCTGATAGTACTGACGTGCTGGTGATGCTGACGGTACTGTTGATTCTGCTTGTATAACAAGTCTAGCTTGTAAATCGCGCACTATTCCTGTCAGGGTTTCACTTTATTATTTCTATCCGCCCACTACTAATTTACAATATATAATCTCTAAAACTTTTAGAAACTACATATTCTCTGCAGAATATTTCTTCGATGAAGTTATGAATCAATACTTCATCGTTTGTTGTTGTTGATATTCCTTGGTATCTATAGGGCGTATGACGTTGATGCTCGTAGGATAGATTGTGAACTTAAGGTTTGCAGTGCGGTTGTTGTTGGTGGTGGTAATGGTACTGTTGGTGTGTTGTCGGTGGTACTGTTGATGCCGGTGATGCTGCTGGTGCTTGTAACCTTTGCACCATATTCTCCAAAGCCACTACCCAAGCGCGAAGCTCGTTGACTTCTTCTATTACACTGGGATGATTTTTGGTTCGGACGAGCGGATGAATAAGATTCAGAATTTGAGATAGTATATTACCGTGATGAGATACTCTGGAAATGAGAGAGAAAATGGTGTCTCGAACAGGTTCGCCGATAAGTGCTTCAGGTTCTTCGCCAAGAGGGGAATGTGGTGGATGGAAGGAATCACCTTCTTCTTGTCTCCAATGATTAAGTAGGCTATGAACCCATCCCCAATTCATCCAGAATAGGTGATGGCTGATTGGTTGATCCATTCCGGTTACACTGTCTTTGGAATTCAGGTGAATATCCATATTGGAATAGCTGTCAGAGTTTAAGGAATTTGAACTAGATACGGGATCCATCTTGTATAATTAGGAAGATGATTTTAGATATGAATTAGATTATAGAATTTAGTTTGGTATTCTTCAATACATAATTTACATATGTATATATAATACCAAATTTCATAAATCACGGAGAAATTTTCGGAAGATGTCAGGAAAAGTTTACAGTAACAGATACGCTAAGATATGAATTTTTGTCTATACACTATTTATGCAATAAATGCAGGAAAACGTGTCTAGACTTAAGAAGGATAAGCATGTAATTTCCGAAAAGAAATGATAAGCAAAGCTTTTAACATGCTGACACGGTCGAAGTCCAGACTTACTAATGCATCTTAGCAACTATCAGTTGGACACACTCATGCAAGACCTGGTTCGCTAAGACCAACGCTCTGATACCAACTGTGACGATCACTCCAAATCCATATGGACGAACACATCATTCATCGATTTCATTGTGAGGTATTTGACCTCTATATGATACGTTTTGTAAACATTGCATTCTTTTGAAAAGGCACACCATAAATGAATATTTAAATTAAAGGTTTTCGACATCTGATAATTTCTACATATAGACAATCACCGTAAATAATAGTTTACAATAGTTCTTCTGTTGACAAGGCAGTCAAAATAAGATACATGGTGATAATTTGGTGAATGCAACGTTTCCTTGAAAAATATGCCATGTAAGACTCCATGCACATAACTTGTCTAACATATAAGCAAACAGCGGAAGACTTCTAGGGAACCTGAGAATAAACATGCTAACAAGTGTCAACACAAAGGTTGGTGAGTTCATAGTTTTAATGTTTTGCATAATCTGTACATAAAGGTGGATCACAAGATTTCAGTTGTTTCATCTAGAAACATTTATCAAAATATTCTACATGATTGATCACCCTGGTAACTAAACTTAACGTATATATAATTTGTACCCTTTGTATAATCATCTTAATAATACACGTAAACCAACGTGTACGCTTCTCAAATAGCATACGTCCGTTAAAAGGCTAGTGCTCTAGCTCGGACGGGGATATCAAGCCCTTTGGATCCATATACAACTATTCGCGCCCATCAGTTCTTATAACCGGCAGCTACTAGTTACCAAAGCTAAGGGATTTTCGGTTCAAACTCAGTGTAGAATTTAGTATGTACTTGTATCCATTGCGTTTAAAATAAAGTGCATGTATTCTAAGCCCAAAAATATAGATTGCAAAAGCAATTAAAAAAGGGAGCATATGAAACTCACCTTAGCAGCACATAACGTCATTCACCGAAATATGAACGAAACTCGGAATACTAAATAACCGTAGATCTCAATGTATCAATATTGTGATTCAATATTGTAGGAAAGTACTTAGGCGCAACGGAGATGATAAACACTAGGTTTGACTTGCGAACAATACCCATGAACATTACCCATGACTTCCAAAGCTATAACCCATAGTTTCTTTAGCTCTATCCCGCTCGAAAAGCTCGTTTGAAAATAAATCGCTCATGACCTCGTCGTAGTATTTTATGTATAATAATACTAATAATTATACTCCTAACTATAAGATTAATAATAATATTAATCTTAATAATAATAATAATATAAATAATAATATAAATAATAAATATAAAATATAATATGGAGTAATATAGATAGGGTGGAAGAATTGTGTGAATGAAAAACTGAATTCGTTCGAATTTATAGCACCTTACCTGTCCAGCACTCCCATGCGATCGCATGGGTCTGAGGAACAATGGCCATGCGATCGCATGGCCTGAAGATCCAGCTCACAATTATTTGTTTGCTAGTTCGTCGACATATTATTTAATTATATATAATATATTTAATTTATATAATTAATTATATATTATATTAAATTCACGTGCATAGTTGACTTGTAATTTTTGGTCCGTTGACTCGTACATTGTTACTCGACTTATGTCCCGGTTCCGGTTTCTCAAATGCATTTTCGTACGCTTAGAAAACTAGTACTTTCATTACGCAACGTGTATAACAACCCGTCCTAATCCATCTGGATGAATACATTACATTTGGTTACATCGCAAGGTACTTGACCTCTATATGATACATTTTACAAACATTGTATTCGTTTTTAAAAGACAAACTTTCATTTCATCGAAAGTTGATGGCATGCATACCATTTTATAATATATCCAACTATAATTGACTTAATAATAATCTTGATGAACTCAACGACTCAAATGCAACGTCTTTTGAAATATGTCATGAATGACTCCAAGTAATATCTCTAAAATGAGCAAATGCACAGCGGAAGATTTCTTTCATACCTGAGAATAAACATGCTTTAAAGTGTCAACCAAAAGGTTGGTGAGTTCATTAGTTTAACATAAACATTCATTTCCATCATTTTAATAGACCACAAGATTTCATTTTTCATAAATATCATTACACTCGCAAGTGTATAAAATCTATTCGTATGATGAACACCTGGTAACCGACATTAACATAATGCATATAGATTATATCCCCCGCATACTCGCAAGTATGCCATAAATATTGGCAATCGCAATCACCATTTAAATCGAAGTACTAAAGCATTCCAAATTCTAGAATGGGGTTTGTTAGGCCCATAGATCTATCTTTAGGATTCGCGTCAATTAGGGGTCATTTCCCTAATTCTTAGGTTACCAGACTTGAAGGGGCGATATTCGGTATAGTAATCCAACCATACAATGTAGTTTCAAGTACTTGTGTCTATTTCGCCAAACATTTATAAAAGCAGCGCATGTATTCTCAGTCCCAAAAATATATATTGCAAAAGCATTTAAAAAGGGAGCAAATGAAACTCACAATACTGTATTTTGTAGTAAAAATACATATGACGTCATTGAACATGTGCAAGGTTGGCCTTGGATTCACGAACCTATATTAATTATATATATTTATATGTTTGATCAATATCTATCTAATAATTTAGGTCAAGTCGTAGTGTATCACAATCCTAATACTCGAGACTAAATATGCAAAAGTCAACAAAAGTCATATTGACCAAAATGTCTTTCAAAATTTATACATGATTATTATATAGTTTAAATATAGTTGTTTTATATATTTAAATATTTTTAACAAATTTTATTAAAGTAAATAATATAGTTCTTTTATTAATAAATAAAATTTTATATTAAAATTTATATAATAAAAATATACTTTTATATATCTTAAGTAATAAAATTTATAAAGTTCATTTAATATCATAAAAATAATATGATAGGTATTATTAATGTAATTATATTATACGTAGTAAAATATCTTTGTATCACATATTTATTTGATAAAATAATATTGATAATAATAATAATAAGTAAAAGTTATATTATTTTGTAATAATTATTATTATTCTACTAATAAAAATAACAATAATTATATTTTCTAAAAATGATAAAATGATAATCTTTATTAATAATAGTACTAAAATGATAATAATAATGATGTTTCATATTAACAATGATATTTTTATTAAAAATAATATTTTTAGTAAAAATGATAGTTTTAATATTAATAATACTTTTAATAACAATAATAGTAAAAAATAATGAAAACGATATTTTTCCTTTAAATCAATATCTTACAATATCTTAATTTCATCATGATACTCATACTCATTATTTCCTAATCGCTTCGTTTAATAGCTTTTAGTCGTCTTTTATATCGCGTTCATATTAATAATAATAATAGTAATCATAATAATTAGGTGTTACTAATATTAGTTTTAATTATAATAATACTAATAATAATAATATTAATGATAATACTAATAACTATTTGAATGATAATAATAATAATAATAATAATAATAATAATAATAATAATAATAATAATAATAATAATAATAATAATAATAATAATTATAACCTTAACGATAATAACGATAATAATAATAAAAATAACAATAATATCTTTTATTAATAACGATAATGATAATAATAATAATAATAATAATAATAATAATAATAATAATAATAATAATAATAATAATAATAATAATCTCTATCTCTATCTCTATATATATAATAACAAACACAAAAATAGGTCATCAACATCTCTAACTTCTAATCTTAGCCCTCCATTCATAAGCTATCATTAAATCTACACCATTAAAAACTACATGTCATGATTATGACCTCATAATCTTCTAAATTAGTAATGGTGAGACTAAAATACCCTTGCAAATAAAAAAACACGGGAGAAAACATAGATAATAGGGGTTCTACATAATTCCCCAAATACTCCCAAATCAAAATCCGTCGGAGAAAATAAGGTTCCCAATCAAATCATCAAAAATTGCACTATGACCGTTGATTCTATAGTATCAAACCCTAAATTGGCGTCAAATTGGTTCTTTTAATTTCCATCGATGATCCTTGCTGTGACAACCCGTAAATTTCTGGCAAAATTTAAACAAAAATCTTTATATGATTTCATTTAACCTCGACTAATTCCGACGATTCACGAATAATTATTTGTAAATAATTACGCATTAATTTGATATATTAATATTATTATTATTATTATCCTTTTTAAACAAGATATCAATAATTAATATCTTTATTATCAGTATTGTTATTATGAATAAAAAAAATATTGACAAATATTCTTGAAAAAGTAGTAAATCAATTTGTTTATTTTTTAAAAAAAATATGAAAAAAAAATCCTTAAAATAAATGATTTTTTTAATAAAATAAATAAATAAATAAATAAATTACTTTTTAATTAAAAATTATAATGGAAAACTACTTTTATTATTTTATTTTGTGCATTATCCCATGACCTAACATTTACTACTTTTGAATTTTAAAATCCCATTAAAAATTAAAATATTTCTTTTTCTTTTAATTATTTTATTCTTTTTACCTAATTTTTTCAAGTATAAATACCCCTCATTTCTCATTCAAACTCACACCAAAATTTCTCTCATTCTCTCTTTGAAGAATTACTACCAGTAAGTATTCTTTTCTTACTTTTTACTTTTTACTTTTTACTTTTTTACTTTTTACTATTTACTTCGGTTTATTTTTTTTTTTACCGAAACATGTAAATAATGTTATAAATTATATGCAATTAAAATTAAAATAAATAACATGTTATAATTAGTAATATATGTTACTAAAAATTATAAAAGTATTTTTATGAATTAATATATAGGAGTTATAATTAAAATCGAATTAATGAATATATGTGTATACGCACCTAACGTGAAGGTTATAATTAAAGATAGCGTACAAAGACTACAAACATCACCGCTACTTGTGGCCTAGGGTGATCCTTGTTGTGATGACCCGGGAATTTCCGACCAAATTTAAACATAATCTTATATGATTCGACTCGATAAGCAAAGTCTATTAAACCGAGTCTCATTATGTTTGAACTATTTCATGATAACATTTGACCTTTAACTATTTTCGACGATTCACGAACCTTTAATTGTAACTAAGAATGTAAATATAAATAATTATATATAAAACTAATTATATTAGTATTAATGAACTATTAAGTAATTTTGTTATTATAAAAGATAACATTTAATAACTAAAGATTTTCATTTTGAATATATATAGTATATTGTATATAAATGATTCAAACATATTTTACTAACGTTATCAAAATATTAAATGTACAATGTTATACTTTGTAGTTAATTGTTTAATATACATAATTAATCATCTACTCAACATTTAAAACATGATTTTATATATATGGTAGTATACATATATACATAAATATAACTATATATATATGATTTTATACATAATTATTATATTATGTATATGTAGAAATTTATAATATATCTATGATGAAATAATGTACTATTTTAATAAATATATATAATACTTACATATATAAAACATTTATATTTTTCATAATTACATACATAAGTATAATATAATTAGTATGTAAATAAATATTATAATATATTTATATTAAAATGCATAAATATATAATATTCAGTATATGTTACAATACATATTACATAATTATTAAATATTACATAATAATAGATGATATTAATAAATTAAATTTAAATACAAATATAGTTGTTGTAGTAATGTTATTTGTATCGTCAAATATCAATATTTGTATTCATAATATCACTTTATATCATGTAAAGATGAAATTGGATGTATAAATTAGATTATTATTACTAATATTATTATTATCGATAAAATATTAATATTATCATAATTAGTATGGTATTATTATTATTATTATTATTATTATTATCATTTTTACAATTATTATTATCATTAATATTATATTTATCATTATTATTAATTTTATTAATATTATTAGATATTAATAGTATTGTTATTATATATTATTATTATTAATTAAAAAAACAGTAGGGATCTATATTATACGCGTGACCTCTGTATCCTTTATCTCTATTATTATTATTTTTTTTGTTTCTTTCCTGCTCCCAACTCGTGAACCTGTGTTGACATTTTCTCCATTTTTTATCAACCGATCTCTATTATTACAACATGATTATGTATAATTGCAAATCAAGTAAAAAGGAAATCCAATGGGATTAAAAAGCACAGCGATATTTTTTTTTTCTTCTTCTCTGCACGCTCCAATTTTTTTTTCTCTTAATTCAATTTCGAATAAAGTTTCAAAATCTAAAAATGCAGAAAGGTTAGAAATCTTTCTTTGAATCTATCTGCAAATCTGAACTCTCAAATCTTTATATCGATCTTGAATTTTGAAGTCAAAGTTTAGTTTAAAAAAAGTCAACAATTGTTCTTGAGACAAATTCGCGTTCGTGTATATGTTTCTGATCAAATTGACGATTCCAGTAGTTTTTATACATGTTTAGAAAACTATTTCGTGTTATAAACATTATCTATAATGTTATCTATTACGAAATCAATTTTTTTTGTTTTGTTCCAAGAACCGACGCTGCAGTAGGCCTTTAGTATTTTTTTTTTTTATTTTAGAACCCAAATTATTTTTTTTTCTGTAATGTTTTGAAGCTTTAAAGGGAACCCCGATTTTTTTTTGTTTTGGTTATTGATGTTTTGTTGAATCCATGAGACTTGTGGAGAAGAAGAGGAATAGAAGAAAAACAGTTTATATATAAAATTTAAATTCGATATTAGTACAGAGAATCAGAATTGGTGGGATGGTCGAGAGTGTTTGCGTGTGAGCATGTGGTCACGAGATCGAGTCTAGAGGACGGTAGTTTCTTTTTTTTTTTTAAACTCTTTTCATGTGAGGTAGTTTTCTTTTCTAATTTTATTATTGTTATTATATATTAATTATTATTAGTATTATTATTATTATTGTGATTGTTTTGATTGTTATTGTTATTGTTATTATTAGTATCATACTTGTTATCATATTTGAAAGTATTATAGACATTACTATTATTATTATGATAGGTATTAATAATATTATTATTAGTAATAAACTTATCATTTTAGTATTTTATCATCATTAGGATTATGATTATGATTATCATTATTATTATTATGAAGGAAATAAAAATATATTATTATCATCAATATTAGAATTTGTACCGGTTTATAAATAATAGTATCATCAGTACATTTACAATTAATAATATCATATTTATCAGTATCATCATTAATATTTACTAGTATTATTATGATTATCATTTATCATTTTATAAATATTAGAACCCTTATTATTAACATAAGTATGGTATTAGTATTAATATTATTTTAGAGTTATTATTATTAGTATCATTAACAGTTATCATTTTCATTTTTTTTGCTATTAGTATTATCATTATTAATAAAATTATTATTATTATTAGTAAATCATTATTATCTAAATTATTATTTTAACAAATAAATCTTTTGTACACTATATATATACTTATGGTATATACTAGGATTGTATTAATAATTCACATAACAAACTAATAAAATTTCATAAATACAATACTAACCACAAATATATGTATATAAATATATTAATGTCACTATTTATATAAACGTAAATCATTATAGATATATATACATAAAATAGATATATATATATATATATAAAATATAACTTAAAATATAATATAAGTATACGTTTTAAAATAAAGGTTAGAATAAATTCTACAAAACTATAATATATAAATAATACATATTAATAAATGAAATTTTGTAACTTACATTATACGTATTAATATATACACAATTGATATAGGTTCGTGAATCCGAGGCCAACCCTGCATTGTTCAATGACGTCATATGTATTTTTACTACAAAATACAGTATCGTGAGTTTCATTTGCCTTTTTACCCTTTATATTTTTGGGCTGAGAATACATGCGCAACTTTTATAACTGTTTTACGAAATTGACACAAGTACGTGAAACTACATTCTATGGTTGGATTATCGAAGTCGAATATGCCCCTTTTTATTAAGTCTGGTAATCTAAGAATTAGGGAACAGACACCCTAATTGACGCGAATCCTAAAGATAGATCTATCGGGCCCAACAAGCCCCATCCAAAGTACCGGATGTTTTAGTACTTCGAAATTTATATCATGTCCGAAGGAGGATCCCGGAATGATGGGGATATTCTTATATATGCATATTGTTAATGTCGGTTACCAGGTGTTCAATCCATATGAATGATATTTTTGTCTCTATGCATGGGACGTATGTTTATGAGAAATGGAAATCTGAAATCTTGTGGTCTATTAAAATGATGGAAACGATTGTTTAAGTTAAACTAATGAACTCACCAACCTTTTGGTTGACACTTTAAAGCATGTTTATTCTCAGGTACGAAAGAAATCTTCCGCTGTGTATTTGCTCATTTTATAGATATTACTTGGAGTCATTCATGGCATATTTCAAAAGACGTTGCATTCGAGTCGTCGAGTTCATCAAGATTATTATCAAGTCAATTATAGTTGGATATATTATGAAATGGTATGCATGCCTGTCAACTTTCGATGTAATGAAAGTTTGTCTTTTCAAAAACGAATGCAATGTTTGTAAAATGTATCATATAGAGGTCAAGTACCTCGCGATGTAATCAACTGTTGTGAATCGTTTATAATCGATATGGACTTCGTTCGGATGGATTAGGACGGGTCTTCACAGTTGGTATCAGAGCGGTGGTCTTAGCGAACCAGGTCTTGCATTAGTGAGTCTAACTGATAGTCGTTAGAATGCATTAATGAGTCTGGACTTCGACCGTGTTTGCATGTCAAAAGTTTTGCTTATCATTTAGTATCGAAAAATTATTTGCTTATCATCCTTAAAGTCTAAGACACGTCTTACTGCCTTTATTGCATAGACAGTGTATAGTTAAATTCATATCTTAGCGTATCTATTATTGTTACCTTTGCCTGACAGCTTCCGTAGATTCCTCCGTAGCTTATGGGATTTTAGTATTATATATGCATATGTAAATTATGTATTGCAGGGTACTAATCTACATCCTATAATCTATTTCTTATCGAAAATCCTTCATCTGATCGTACGAGATGAATCCCTCAACCAGTTCGAGTCTATCAGATTTCGATAGCTATTTCGATAGTTATTCCGACAGCTATTTCGATATGGATTTCCACTCGAGCTCCGAAAGCAGAGTAACCGGAATGAATCGATCAATTAGCCATCATCTATTCTGAATGAATTGGAGATGGGTTCGTAGTCGACTTAATCAATGGAAACGCGAAGAAGGCGATCATTTCCACTAACCAAATTCACCTCTTGACAATGAACCTAAAACGTTTACAGCGAACCTGTTCGAGACACCATTTTCTCTCTCATTTCCAAAGTATCTCATCACGATCATATACTATCTCAGATTCTAAACCTCATTCATCCGCTCGTTCGAACCGACAATCATCCCGGTGTAATAGAAGAAGTTAACGAACTTTGCGCATAAGTTGTAGTCTTGGAAAATATGGTGCAAAACGTACCAGCTTCATCCAAATCACCGGCACCAACAGTACCACCAATAACCCAAATTTCAATATCACATGCCTCAACATCTCAATCTATACCTCGAGTATAATCATCATTCTACATGACATTCTACATCAGTTATCTTCGTTCGACATGGTGATTATGTAATCTCTAATGTTTTAGAGATTATTTATTCTAGTTCCAACTGAAAACTAAATGAGTTTAATATCATGTTAACTCATTAAATTCATGATTACATTTGAAGAAAATATATATGTATATATGTTTTCATAAAGATTGTAATTAAAAATTCTTTTGTACAAACTGTTAATAATAAAAATATTTTAACGGGTAGGTAATACCCGAGGAATATTTAAATTTCACATTAATAAGTTACACTGTATATTCTTCGAATCTGATTCAACAGTTATTCACTATCCTATTTACAACCACCGGGATACTTATCCATTCACCAAAGAATAACTATTTTCATTTAAATTCAATTTCATATTTGAATTTTGACCTATCAGAATCCAACAAGTGGCATAATGAAGAAATAATGGACACAATAAAAATTGATTAGAAACAGACTAATTAACAATATTAAATTTTATTAAGAAACCACGCTAACAAAATCCTAGCTAACTGTTCCTAGCTAACTGTTAATTCCGTATTACATTTTATTTATCGCAATTTATATTCTCGCAATTTTATTTATTGTCATTTAATTTCTGTTATTTACTTTACGCACTTTATTTATCGTCATTTAATTTCTGTTATTTATTTTACGCACTTTAAATATCGGGACACGTATACAAGGTTTTGACATATCATATCGACACATCTATATATATTATTTGGAATCACCATAGACACTCTATATGCAGTAATGATCGAGTTCTCTATACAGGGTTGAGGTTGATTCTATAATAATATATATACTTTGAGTTGTGATCGAGTCTGAGACATGTACACGGGTCACGATACGTATTAATTAATTCAAATATTATATATTAAACTATATATGAATGATTGCACTGTCAACTGTGGACTATCGACTGTGGACTAATAACATTGGACAATTAAAATGAATTAAAATATTGAATATAACATATGAAACTAAACAATTCTTCAAATTTGCCACTTGATTTCGTCTTAAACCTCATTTGTATCTTCACGATTACATTCTGCGTTCAAACCTTTCATGATTCTTGAAAACACCTCAATCGATAGGATGAATCAACCGCACTTCATCTACGGAAGGAAAGATTTATGCATATAGTTATGCACCTGAGAAACTCTCGGCAATTGAGTAAAAGTTCAACACATAGCCGCGTCAGATCCTTTGGCATTTATTAACAAAAACAACTTTGCGATCCCTTTTCAAAATTAGCCAATTTTGTCACAGCTCCAACAAGTCAACTTCGACTTTTCGTACGAAACAACCTTATTATAACGTTTATATATACGCGTGCTCTTTTATTGTTACCAGGTAACCTTTCATATTCCATCATATTACCATCAGCGTTTAATCATCTAAAAACACAATTCTCCTGAAACCACCTCAGATTAATAACCGATGATTCAGATATCATAGCATTAAATGCAGAGGAAACAGAAAAATGGTAGATGGTCTAAACGGACAAAAGTTTGATGATAAAGAAAGGAGTGTTAGGAACGCTCGATAGAAAATTGGGTATTGAAAAACAGATTGAGTTACCCATGAAGGAGACCAAGGACAAATACAAGGACCAAATCCTATATTCAAAGGATTCAGGTAATTCTGGATCCGTTGAAATCTTTAGAGAATATCTTGCTCCGAAGTCATGTTAAAATCTTCCGGAAAATCTTTCTCCATCAACCGTCGAACTTAGAAATTCCAAAATATCATCATCAATATCTTTGATATTTCTGAGGATATTTTCATAAATATTCTCGTCCGAAATTATATACCTCTTCGTGCTTCCTGTGTATCAATATATTGGAAACATTCAATAGAAAATATAGTACCGAAAAGCAGATTATGCGAAACTATGAAGAAAGCCGTGGATAAATCACAAAGAATAAGTTTGACTTCAAAGAATCCAAATAATTCAATGTCTGCTAAAGTCTATAGTGAATAACTTGCTCCTTACTCTAAACCCTTGCAGACAATAGTTTCTATCATCCTCTGATCTTAGATATTCTGAGATATTATCGTACCTTTCATTATAAATATCCTCCATATTTCTGGAGATATTTTTATAACTATTCTTATCTGAAATCATTAATCTTTTCGTGCTATCAGTATTACATCATATAGAAACTGTTAGTTTCTATATTCTGTAAATTTTCAAGCTTAAAATATGAATGTTATTGTAGTAATGATGGGAACTGATGCATGAGTTAGTATAATATAATGACACTTGATCAACGTGATTATATTACAGTAAGTCATGCTGAGTTTCTAAATGAAACGTGATGATTCACAGATCATAACGTCATCATGTGCCATGTTACATAACTCTTTCATCCTACTTAACTCCGTAACAAATCAAGAAAATGTATTCTTGATGGTTCTATCTTCCGTGATGTTGATAAATTTGAAAATCAAATCGTGCTATCACGTTCCTTCATGCTTAGAACATTATAATCATTCGAAACTCTATATCTATAAATTCTGGACCATTATTCGCTTGACTTGAAGTCGGGAAGAGAAAACAAAAGCATAGAGCTTTGAAATATAAGGGAGAATATAAAGTCCGATAACAACACATAAATTACAAACCGTGTATATCAATGTTTATCGCAACATAAAGACACGGGAGAATTAAAAACATTATAATCCCGAGGGCGAAGTAGAAGAAAGCAGATTCCTCTGGTGGAAGTTGGAAAAGGAGAATGATTGTTGCGATAGTAAGGATGAGGACAAGGATCAGAACTGGATTAATCATTTTCAGAATCTTTTGGATGTATGAACTAAGAAAGAAAGTATAAGAATGGTGAGAATAATGGAAAGGAAGAGCTTAATTTATACTGGAAGTATCAGACGTAGTAATCGGGGCAGATCACCGTATTTAATTAAAGAGATCTTAATTTCCATAAATCCCGAAGAATCAGATTTTATAGATCTTCAAGATTTTCTTTAAATCCCTTAAATTCCGGAATTCAACCAAGGCAATGTCAAAAGTTAAGACGCGCCTTATTTTCTAAATTCAAACCTGACTACGTCAAAAGTTAAAAACAAATCTTTGTTTCTCATTTCATCCTTTTGTGAATAGCTTCATTCGCACTCTTCGAATAATCGAATTATTTTTATCCATATTACTCAATGATGATAAAACTCAAGTTATCAACTCATATTCGTCAGGAAAACATATTTATTGTTAGCTATGACGACCTCACTCAAATTTCGGGACGAAATTTCTTTAACGGGTAGGTACTGTGATGACCCGAGAATTTCCGACCAAATTTAAACATAATCTTATATGATTCGACTCGATAAGCAAAGTCTATTAAACCGAGTCTCATTATGTTTGAACTATTTCATGATAACATTTGACCTTTAACTATTTCCGACGATTCACGAACCTTTAATTGTAACTAAGAATGTAAATATAAATAATTATATATAAAACTAATTATATTAGTATTAATGAACTATTAAGTAATTTTGTTATTATAAAAGATAACATTTAATAACTAAAGATTTTCATTTTGAATATATATAGTATATTGTATATAAATGATTCAAACATATTTTACCAACGTTATCAAAATATTAAATGTACAATGTTATACTTTGTAGTTAATTGTTTAATATACATAATTAATCATCTACTCAACATTTAAAACATGATTTTATATATATGGTAGTATACATATATACATAAATATAACTATATATATATGATTTTATACATAATTATTATATTATGTATATGTAGAAATTTATAATATATCTATGATGAAATAATGTACTATTTTAATAAATATATATAATACTTACATATATAAAACATTTATATTTTTCATAATTACATACATAAGTATAATATAATTAGTATGTAAATAAATATTATAATATATTTATATTAAAATGCATAAATATATAATATTCAGTATATGTTACAATACATATTACATAATTATTAAATATTACATAATAATAGATGATATTAATAAATTAAATTTAAATACAAATATAGTTGTTGTAGTAATGTTATTTGTATCGTCAAATATCAATATTTGTATTCATAATATCACTTTATATCATATAAAGATGAAATTGGATGTATAAATTAGATTATTATTACTAATATTATTATTATCGATAAAATATTAATATTATCATAATTAGTATGGTATTATTATTATTATTATTATTATTATCATTTTTACAATTATTATTATCATTAATATTATATTTATCATTATTATTAATTTTATTAATATTATTAGATATTAATAGTATTGTTATTATATATTATTATTATTAATTAAAAAAAACAATAGGGATCTATATTATACGCGTGACCTCTGTATCCTTTATCTCTATTATTATTATTTTTTTTGTTTCTTTCCTGCTCCCAACTCGTGAACCTGTGTTGACATTTTCTCCATTTTTTATCAACCGATCTCTATTATTACAACATGATTATGTATAATTGCAAATCAAATAAAAAGGAAATCCAATGGGATTAAAGAGCACAGCGATATTTTTTTTTTCTTCTTCTCTGCACGCTCCAATTTTTTTTCTCTTAATTCAATTTCGAATAAAGTTTCAAAATCTAAAAATGCAGAAAGGTTAGAAATCTTTCTTTGAATCTATCTGCAAAATCTCAACTCTCAAATCTTTATATCGATCTTGAATTTTGAAGTCAAAGTTTAGTTTAAAAAAAGTCAACAATTGTTCTTGAGACAAATTCGCGTTCGTGTATATGTTTCTGATCAAATTGACGATTCCAGTAGTTTTTATACATGTTTAGAAAACTATTTCGTGTTATAAACATTATCTATAATGTTATCTATTACGAAATCAATTTTTTTTTGTTTTGTTCCAAGAACCGACGCTGCAGTAGGCCTTTAGTATTTTTTTTTTTTATTTATTTTAGAACCCAAATTATTATTATTTCTGTAATGTTTTGAAGCTTTAAAGGGAACCCCGATTTTTTTTTTTTTTTTGGGTTATTGATGTTTTGTTGAATCCATGAGACTTGTGGAGAAGAAGAGGAATAGAAGAAAAACAGTTTATATATAAAATTTAAATTCGATATTAGTACAGAGAATCAGAATTGGTGGGATGGTCGAGAGTGTTTGCGTGTGAGCATGTGGTCACGAGATCGAGTCTAGAGGACGGTAGTTTCTTTTTTTTTTTAAACTCTTTTCATGTGAGGTAGTTTTCTTTTCTAATTTTATTATTGTTATTATATATTAATTATTATTAGTATTATTATTATTATTGTGATTGTTTTGATTGTTATTGTTATTGTTATTATTAGTATCATACTTGTTATCATATTTGAAAGTATTATAGACATTACTATTATTATTATGATAGGTATTAATAATATTATTATTAGTAATAAACTTATCATTTTAGTATTTTATCATCATTAGGATTATGATTATGATTATCATTATTATTATTATGAAGGAAATAAAAATATATTATTATCATCAATATTAGAATTTGTACCGGTTTATAAATAATAGTATCATCAGTACATTTACAATTAATAATATCATATTTATAAGTATCATCATTAATATTTACTAGTATTATTATGATTATCATTTATCATTTTATAAATATTAGAACCCTTATTATTAACATAAGTATGGTATTAGTATTAATATTATTTTAGAGTTATTATTATTAGTATCATTAACAGTTATCATTTTCATTTTTTTTGCTATTAGTATTATCATTATTAATAAAATTATTATTATTATTAGTAAATCATTATTATCTAAATTATTATTTTAACAAATAAATCTTTTGTACACTATATATATACTTATGGTATATACTAGGATTGTATTAATAATTCACATAACAAACTAATAAAATTTCATAAATACAATACTAACCACAAATATATGTATATAAATATATTAATGTCACTATTTATATAAACGTAAATCATTATAGATATATATACATAAAATAGATATATATATAAAATATAACTTAAAATATAATATAAGTATACGTTTTAAAATAAAGGTTAGAATAAATTCTACAAAACTATAATATATAAATAATACATATTAATAAATGAAATTTTGTAACTTACATTATACGTATTAATATATACACAATTGATATAGGTTCGTGAATCCGAGGCCAACCCTGCATTGTTCAATAACGTCATATGTATTTTTACTACAAAATACAGTATCGTGAGTTTCATTTGCCTTTTTACCCTTTATATTTTTGGGCTGAGAATACATGCGCAACTTTTATAACTGTTTTACGAAATTGACACAAGTACGTGAAACTACATTCTATGGTTGGATTATCGAAGTCGAATATGCCCCTTTTTATTAAGTATGGTAATCTAAGAATTAGGAAACAGACACTCTAATTGACGCGAATCCTAAAGATAGATCTATCGGGCCCAACAAGCCCCATCCAAAGTACCGGATGTTTTAGTACTTCGAAATTTATATCATGTCCGAAGGAGGATCCCGGAATGATGGGGATATTCTTATATATGCATATTGTTAATGTCGGTTACCAGGTGTTCAATCCATATGAATGATATTTTTGTCTCTATGCATGGGACGTATGTTTATGAGAAATGGAAATCTGAAATCTTGTGGTCTATTAAAATGATGGAAACGATTGTTTAAGTTAAACTAATGAACTCACCAACCATTTGGTTGACACTTTAAAGCATGTTTATTCTCAGGTACGAAAGAAATCTTCCACTGTGTATTTGCTCATTTTATAGATATTACTTGGAGTCATTCATGGCATATTTCAAAATACGTTGCATTCGAGTCGTCGAGTTCATCAAGATTATTATCAAGTCAATTATAGTTGGATATATTATGAAATGGTATGCATGCCTGTCAACTTTCGATGTAATGAAAGTTTGTCTTTTCAAAAACGAATGCAATGTTTGTAAAATGTATCATATAGAGGTCAAGTACCTCGCGATGTAATCAACTGTTGTGAATCGTTTATAATCGATATGGACTTCGTTCGGATGGATTAGGACGGGTCTTCACACTTGTTACCATTATGGGACGCTTGTGGATCTCAAATGCCAAGACTTAGATTCTGGTCAAGAGATCCTGGGCCGCTCGGTAACAATAGATCATTCGAGTGACTTGCATGTTAGCGACGAAGTTTGGGCGAGATTGTACAACGTCTTTGTTAAGAATTATAACCCGAACATTCTT
This sequence comes from Rutidosis leptorrhynchoides, assembly GCF_046630445.1. Taxonomy (NCBI): domain Eukaryota; kingdom Viridiplantae; phylum Streptophyta; class Magnoliopsida; order Asterales; family Asteraceae; genus Rutidosis; species Rutidosis leptorrhynchoides. The sequence goes on along the minus strand of NC_092335.1, from coordinate 520,661,650 downwards.
AAACTAGAAGCTTACTATAAGTGGAAGTTTTTCATAAATAGTAGGTTTCCAAAAATAGAAACTTTTGAGAAATAGGAACTTTTCTCGAAAACCATCACTGTCAATATAGTTGCTATATTAATAAACATACTTTATGTCAAGTTAGACATTAACTAATCAAACGTTATACCTCAAGGTTGATATCCAGATCACTTACTTGCTTTACTTTCCTTCTTGCGTGGAATACTTCAACTGTTATTTAATGTGAGTTCATCTGCTCCCTTTTTATCTATATTTTTGGGCTGAGAATACATGCGCAACTTTTATAACTGTTTTTATGAAATCAATACAAATGCTAAAACTGATTTTTCGTGAGTTTTCATATGCTCCCTTTTACTCTTTACATTTTTGGGCTGAGAATACATGCGCTACTTTTATAACTGTTTTTATGAAATGAATGCAAATAGTAAAACTGATTTTTCGTAAGTTCATCTGCTCCCTTTTTATCTATATTTTTGGGCTGAGAATACATGCGTAACTTTTATAACTGTTTTTATGAAATCAATACAAATGCTAAAACTGATTTTTCGTGAGTTTTCATATGCTCCCTTTTACTCTTTACATTTTTGGGCTGAGAATACATGCGCTACTTTTATAACTGTTTTTATGAAATGAATGCAAATACTAAAACTGATTTTTCGTGAGTTCATCTGCTCCCTTTTTATCTATATTTTTGGGTTGAGAATACATGCGCAACTTTTATAACTGTTTTTATGAAATCAATACAAATGCTAAAACTGATTTTTCGTGAGTTTTCATATGCTCCCTTTTACTCTTTACATTTTTGGGCTAAGAATACATGCGCTACTTTTATAACTGTTTTTATGAAATGAATGCAAATACTAAAACTGATTTTTCGTGAGTTCATCTCCTCCCTTTTTATCTATATTTTTGGGCTGAGAATACATGCGCAACTTTTATAACTGTTTTACACGTATCAACTATTAAACTGTGATATGTTGGGCTATGACCAGCAAGTCCCCAACCGACAAGTATAAACGATAACTTGTACGGGGTAAACTTGAAAGTCTAGTCTAAATATTAGTACCAACTATTAAACTGTGATATGTTGGGCTATGACCAGCAAGTCCCCAACCGACAAGTATAAATAATAACTTGTACGGGGTAAACTTGAAAGTCTAGTCTAAATATCAGTACCAACTGTTAAACTATGCTATACCCGACTATATCCGACTAAGTCCCTACAGTGATATTTTTAATTGCTGCGGCATTCTTAATTATTGGGGATAGGCCTATCGGGAGTAACGTCCCCGATACATTTGACTAAGTCTTTGTATTACTTGATAATGAAATTAAACGACAAGGACAAAACAACTTGTCACGGGGCAAACAACGTTTAGTCTAAATATCACGCACTGGCATAACTTTTTGATCCTGCGGGAGATCAACTTTTGGATCTTGCGAGATCTACTTTACAAACTAAATCTTGTGGTCTAATACTATTACTGAAATCATTATTTATGACAAACCTATGAACTCATTCAACCTCGTGTTGACTTTTTAAGCATGTTTATTCTCAGGTACTTAAATATTGCTTCCGCTGTATATCTACTGCTTTGATGATGATTGCTTGCTATGCTTGGAGTCTTCATTACATATCATATCAATTAAAGACATATTTATCTTCCGCTGCAAAACTCAACAAAACGTCTCATGTAGAGTCGTTCTCGTTTATACAACTGTGATTTGATATAATTAGACACAAATACCCCAGGCCCTATTTGGGGGTGTGATACTTGCTAACAATTTAAATGATTTTTCGTTTGCATCGGGTAATCAATTGGTATGATATTTAATCGATTTATAGTTTACCATTAATGATTATTTTGGTATATAATGGCCTTAAAAAATACCATATGTTCTTCATCTTTGTTTTCTGCTAACAATGAATCGATATCGTAATGGATATAAACAGTCGCCTGCTTACAATTATAATTTTATAACGATATATTATGAATTATGATATAATTACTATGTCAAAATCAACAAGTCTTAAAATTATTTCCTAATGTGGAGTGCAAATGGGGGAGATGATGAAGTTAACATAATATTACTCATTAAATAGCTTCGGGTGTTTATGTTCTTCTTGCTTGCCAATTTCCGGTTTATTTTTGGTAATGCACTATATTTTGTGTTTGCGTATCTCAGATGGGTTTGAGGGTGTTGACTATTATTATCATTTTTTTTTCTTATAAAACTTAAGAAGAGGAGGTTGAGATTGAGGATATCTTTGAGAGATCGATAATTGATAATGATCTTGCTGATAATGGAAATTAGCTTGCTGTAGTTGCTTATGTTGGAAATCTTTATGCTCATTATAGAAGTATGTGGGAAGGTGACTCCATTGCTCTTGATTTCTTGATGCAACAAAAAAAAAAAAAACGAATGCTTGGGGTATCATTTATCTGAATTTTCATGAAATGTAAGAGCACGACTGTATGAAAATTGAATTTTTTCCAAAATTTTTGTGGCATTTTCTAATTCTGTTATCTATTAGACGATTGATAATGCTAAAAACGAACATATATTTCATAGCATTATTCCTCAAGAAAGACAAGCTTTTAGTTGCAATTGTTCTATTTACAAGTGATATTCGTTTAAATAATAAAAGGTGAAGACAAACGACAGATTCGACGAATTGAAGACGCAAACGACCAAAAAGCTCAAAAGTACAAAAGACAATCAAAGAGGTTCCAATTATTGATAAGAAACGTCTCGAAATTACAAGAGTACAAGATTCAAAACGCAAAGTACAAAATATAAAATTGTACGCAAGGACGTTCGAAAATCCGGAACCGGGACCAGAGTCAACTCTCAACGCTCGACGCAACGGACTAAAAATTACAAGTCAACTATGCACATAAATATAATATAATATTTAAATAATTCTTATAATTATTTATATATTATAATAAATAATAAAAACCGTCGGCAAGAAAGACTCCAAACCAGAGTGAGCTGTAATTGCAAACTCCGCGACTCGCGGAGTTTGAAGGCCAAAAAGGCCGCGAGTCGCGGAGCCCCAATTTCAGAAAATCCCTATAAAGCTCGCGCATTCTGATCGTAATCATCATCTTTTTTCTTCTTCTCCTCATACGTAAAATATATATATATTTATAATTTATATTTTAATTTTAATTATAATTCTAATAATAAGGGTATGTTAGCGAATGTTGTAAGGGTGTAAGTCGAAATTCTGTCCGTGTAACGCTACGCTATTTTTAATCATTGTAAGTTATGTTCAACCTTTTTATATTAATGTCTCGTAGCTAAGTTATTATTATGCTTATTTAAAACGAAGTAATCATGATGTTGGGCTAATTACTAAAATTGGGTAATTGGGCTTTGTACCATAATTGGGGTTTGGACAAAAGAACGACACTTGTGGAAATTAGACTATGAGCTATTAATGGGCTTTATATTTGTTTAACTAAATGATAGTTTGTTAATGTTAATATAAAGATTTACAATTGAGCGTCCCTATAAATTACCATATACACTCAATCGGACACGATGGGCGGGGTATTTATATGTACGAATAATCGTTCATTTAACCGGACATGGGAATGGATTAATAGCCACTAGAATAATTAAAACAGGGGTGAAATTATGTACAAGGACACTTGGTATAATTGATAACAAAATATTAAAACCTTGGGTTACACTCAGTCGACATCCTGGTGTAATTATTAAACAAAGTATTAAAATCTTGTTACAGTTTAAGTCCCCAATTAGTTGGAATATTTAACTTCGGGTATAAGGATAATTTGATGAGGACACTCGCACTTTATATTTATGACTGATGGACTGTTATGGACAAAAACCAGACGGACATATTAAATAATTCAGGACAAAGGACAATTAACCCATGGGCATAAAACTAAAATCAACACGTCAAACATCATGATTACGGAAGTTTAAATAAGCATAATTCTTTTATTTTATATTTAATTTCCTTTATTTTATATTTAATTGCACTTCTAATTATCGCACTTTTATTTATTGTTATTTAATTGCACTTTTAATTATCGTCCTTTTTAATTATCGCAAGTTTATTTTATCGCACTTTTATTATTCGCAATTTCATTATCGTTATTTACTTTACGCTTAAAATTAAGTCTTGTATTTATTTATTATTTTACATTTGGTTTTAACTGCGACTAAAGTTTTAAAATCGACAAACCGGTCATTAAACGGTAAAAACCCCCCTTTATAATAATAATATTACTTATATATATGTTTGTATTTTTATGAAAGTAAACTAATATAGCGTTGAGCTTTGTTTAAAAAAGATTCCCTGTGGAACGAACCGGACTTACTAAAAACTACACTACTGTACGATTAGGTACACTGCCTATAAGTGTTGTAGCAAGGTTTAAGTATATCCATTCTATAAATAAATAAATATCTTGTGTAAAATTGTATCGTATTTAATAGTATTTCCTGCTAAAATTAATAACTATTTTATACCACTCCGCTACCACATCAAGTATTTTTGGCGCCGCTGCCGGGGACTCTTAAACGCCGGAAGCGCAACGCTAATATAAAAAAAAATAAAAATATAAGTATTTTTAAGATTTTGTTAAATATTTAAGTTTTATAAAGTTTCTTTATTTTTATAAAAGTTTTATTTAAGTATTTTGTATTTTTAAAAAAAACATAAAATCAAAAACCGAAAAAAATATATATATAATTCTAGTTTTAAGATTTTTATTTATAAAATTATAAAATATTTCTATTTTAGTTTTTAGATATAAGTTTTTATTATATAAATACTTTTATTAAAACAGAAAATTAAAAACAGAAATTAAAAATATAAAAAAAAAGAAGAAAAACGCGTAAAATTTCAAACTGCTCCAGAGTTGAATTTTGGAACCCCGCGACTCGCGGGGTTTGATGCTTTAAATACCGCGACTCGCGGAGATAACCTGACACGCCGACAGAAGCCCTAATTCAGCATTAATTACGGGTAATTATTAATTATTATTATTATAACCCTAACTAATTATTATTATTATAATTACTTTTACTTTTTATTTAATTTATATACTTTAGTTAAATTAGTTTTATTAAATTGTAAAATTAATAGTTTTACTAAATAAATAATATAAAAATAATATTTTTATAAAAATTGTACTTTTTACAACTTTTTGTATATTTTTATATTTTGTCCCTTTTTAATCGTTTTAGCATAATATTTGTATTTTTCGCTCATATTTAATTTTAAACTTAGTTTTTGCCATAGTCATTTTTACTCCTAGATTTTTAGTCTTTGCCGTAGAATTCCTTAAGTACTTTTTCTCTAGACTAAGATTTATGTACTTTAGAATTTTGCAACGCCTTTTTAAGTTTTAGTTTCTTTTTAAGTTAATTCCATTTGGGATTTAGTTTTTCCTGTAAGCTTTAATATTTTTAGACACCTTTTACTATGTATCAATTATCATTCCAATTAGTAATCTCAATTTGCGATTATAATTTTAAGTTAGTTGTAGTAATAAGGTTAGGTTAGTCAAGTATTTTTAAGTTTTATAAGTTTCTTTTATTTTTCCGTCACCTTTTATTTTTCAACCATTTTTCTTTTTTTTTCAATCTTTTTCCGACGAACTCTTTTTCTTTCTTATTTCTCGCTATTCTAGTTTTAGGACATAGATTTTTATTCTACTTCTTATCTAAATTTCTTAAAATTACGAAAATTTATTTTAAGTGGTTAAATTGATAGACATCAAAATTTTCTGGTTCGTAGTAATAGTTGGATTTGTACGTGGACCGGGTTATTGGAGCCAAACAGTCCTCAATTATATTGAGACCAAACGAATCCTGCCCCTCTGCTGCATCTTTTGGCTATTCGAAACGTGGGCAAAATCAGAAAAGTCTATTAATTGGATAACTTATTATAATTTTTCTTTCCTTTTAAAAACTAATAGGATATTCAGTGAATGCACCGAGCAAGACGATCACCACCTTTTGTACGTTCACCACCTGTAACTAGATCAAGACATTTAGCAAATATAACCGCCATTGATTTTTCTTTAGAATCGTCATCCAGTCGACCAAGTACTTCAGTTCAAATTTCCGATAATCCATTTTTTGAACCCGACCTCACAATTGAGAATCCGGAAAATATTCAGGAACGGTTCGTAGATCCCGAACCATTAAACTTTCCTCCGGAACCACCAATCATTCAAACAGAGATTGTTGAGGAACGAACCATTAAATCAGAATCCTCTAGTGATTCCGATTCAACAAATTCAATTATGGAGAATCTGGAACCTTTAAGTATGGAAGACCGAATGAGAGCTAAACGCACTGGCCAAGGTCACGCTATTACTCATCCAGACATTAATGCGCCAGATTATGAAATCAAAGGACAAATTCTACACATGGTGACTAATCAATGCCAATTTAGTGGTGCACCGAAGGAAGATCCAAATGAACATCTACGTACCTTTAATAGGATCTGCACACTATTTAAAATCCGAGAAGTGGAGGATAAACAGATATATCTCATGTTATTTCCCTGGACTTTAAAGGGAGAAGCCAAAGATTGGTTGGAATCGTTACCTGAAGGGGCGATTGATACATGGGATGTTTTAGTTGACAAATTTCTTAAACAATTCTTTCCTGCATCTAAAGCCGTAAGACTTCAAGCAGAAATTGTTACGTTCACACAAAAACCGAATGAGACTCTATATGAGGCATGGACAAGATATGGAAAGTTGTTAAGAGGATGTCCGCAACATGGTTTAGACACCTGTCAAATAGTACAAATATTCTACCAAGGATGCGACATCACTACAAGGAAAGACATAGATATAGCAGCTGGTGGTTCTATTATGAAGAAAACCGAAACTGATGCTTACAAAATTATTGATAACACTGCTTCCCACTCACATGAGTGGCACCAAGAAAAAGATATCGTTAGATCATCTAAAGCAGCTAGAGCCGATTCTAGCCATGACTTAGATTCCATTTCCGCAAAGATAGATGCTGTGGAGAGACGAATGGAAAAGATGACTAAAGATATTCACTCAATACGAATTAGTTGTGAGCAGTGTGGAGGACCACATTTGACAAAAGATTGTCTCAGTATTGAATTAACAATGGAACAAAGAGAGAATATTTCATACATAAACCAAAGGCCTGGAAATAATTATCAGAATAATTATCAACCGCCAAGACCGATTTACAATCAAAACCAGAATTATAACAGAAATATTCCATACAACAACCAACAAGGTCCTAGCAATCAACAAGTATCCAATAATAATTACAATCAGCAAAGACCAAATTTTCAAAACAAACCACCACAACAAACCGATGATAAAAAGCCGAATTTAGAAGATATGATGACGAAGCTAGTTGAAACTCAAACGCAGTTTTTCACATCTCAGAAACAAACTAATGAACAAAATGCTCAAGCATTTAGAAATCAACAAGCTTCTATTCAAAATCTAGAACAAGAAGTGAGTAACCTAGCAAGGTTAATAGGTGAAAGAAAACCGGGAAGTCTACCTAGTGATACAAATGCTAACCCCCGGAATGAAACAGCTAAAGCTATTACCACAAGAAGTGGTACAACACTTAAACCACCTGAAATACCTGTAACTTCTGATGAAGCTATTCCTACTCCACAAGAACCACAACCTGATCAAGATAAGGAAAAAGAACCGGTAGTTGAAAAGGTTAATGAAGATAACACAGCTAAGGCTAAACCTTATGTTAAACCATACCAACCACCACTTCCTTACCCGAGTAAAATGAAGAAAGAGAAACTTGAAGCCGAGCAATCCAAATTCTTGGATATGTTTAAACAGATAAATGTAAATCTTCCTTTCATTGATGTGATTTCAGGAATGTCTAGATATGCTAAATTCTTGAAAGATCTAATCTCAAATAGAAAGAAAATGGAAGAACTCTCGGCTGTTACTACGAATGCTAATTGTTTAGCAGTGCTGTTGAATAAGATACTAGAAAAACTATCTGATCCAGGAAGTTTCACAATTCCATGTTTTCTGGATAGTCTTAGTTCAATAGAAGCATTGGCAGACTTAGGTGCTAGTATAAATCTAATGCCGTATTCACTATACGCTAAACTAGACCTTGGAGAATTAAAACCAACCAGAATAAGCATACAACTAGCCGATAGATCAATAAAATATCCTAGAGGGATAATGGAGAACATGCTAGTTAAAGTTGGTACTTTAGTATTTCCAGTAGATTTTGTTGTTCTGGACATGGAAGAAGATTCTCAAGTTCCTCTCATATTAGGAAGACCATTCTTAAACACTGCTAAAGCAATGATAGACGTGTTCGGTAAGAAACTGACCCTAAGTATAGAGGATGAGAGTGTTACCTTTTCAGTTGATAGAGCAATGCAACAACCACAATCTGCAGATGATACATGTTATTATATTCAAACTATAGATGCACATGCAGAATTATTAGAAGAATTTCCAGAATTACAAGGAACAGGAGAATGTTCTTTAGGAGAAGGTAATGAACCAATTGATGAAGCTGAAATGTTAGCTACACTTATAGCTAATGGATATGAACCAACAACAGAAGAAATTCAAATGCTAAAAGAAGAAGACAGATATCGATACAAATCATCGATAGAAGAACCTCCGAAATTAGAGTTAAAGCCAGTTCCAAACCATTTGGAATACGCTTATTTACATGGTGAATCTGAATTACCTGTAATAATATCGTCTTCTCTTACTGAAAATGAGAAATCACAACTCATTTCTGTGTTGAAAGCTCATAAACCAGCCATTGCATGGAAGATTCATGATATTAAAGGAATAAGTCCTTCGTATTGCACACATAAAATCCTTATGGAAGAAGGTCATAAAACATATGTGCAACGCCAACGAAGACTAAATCCTAATATGCAAGATGTAGTTAAGAAAGAGATTATTAAACTGCTAGATGCAGGTTTAATTTATCCAATCTCTGATAGTCCATGGGTAAGCCCAGTTCAATGCGTGCCTAAGAAGGGTGGCATGACTGTCATTACAAATGAGAAAAATGAGCTTATTCCTACTAGGACTGTAACAGGATGGCGTGTGTGTATTGATTATAGAAAATTAAATGACGCCACCAGAAAAGATCACTTTCCCTTACCTTTCATAGATCAAATGTTGGAAAGATTAGCCGGAAATAGTTACTATTGTTTTCTAGATGGATTTTCCGGATATTTTCAAATTCCAATAGCACCCGAGGACCAAGAGAAAACCACATTCACGTGCCCTTATGGTACTTTTGCTTACAAACGCATGCCATTTGGACTTTGCAACGCCCCTGCAACCTTTCAAAGGTGTATGATGGCGATTTTTCACGACATGATAGAAGAATGCATGGAAGTTTTCATGGATGACTTTTCAGTCTTCGGTGATACATTTGAATCATGTCTAGCTAATCTTGAATGAATGCTTCTTAGATGCGAACAATCAAATCTAGTACTTAATTGGGAGAAATGCCATTTCATGGTTAAAGAAGGCATCGTTCTTGGACATAAAATTTCAAAAGAAGGAATTGAAGTGGATAGAGCTAAAGAAGATGTAATTGCTAAACTTCCACATCCCACCAATGTTAGAGGAATTAGGAGTTTTCTAGGGCATGCCGGTTTTTACCGACGTTTCATAAAAGATTTTTCTAAAATTGCCACTCCTATGAATAAACTCCTAGAAAATGATGCGCCATTCATCTTTTCAGATGAGTGTATCAAATCTTTTAATATTCTTAAAGAAAAACTCACTAATGCGCCGATCATGATAACACCAAATTGGAATCTACCATTTGAACTAATGTGCGATGCAAGTGATTTTGCAATGGGAGCCGTTTTAGGACAAAGGATTGAAAAAGGATTTCAACCTATATATTATGCTAGTAAGACGTTACAAGGAGCACAAACGAACTATATAACTACTGAAAAAGAACTCCTTGCTATTGTCTTTGCTTTTGACAAATTTCGATCATATCTCGTTCTAGCAAAAACAGTGGTCTATACCGACCATTCTGCTCTTAGATACCTATTTTCGAAACAAGATGCTAAACCAAGATTAATCCGTTGGATCTTACTCTTACAAGAATTTGATATTGAAATCTGAGATAAAAGAGGAGCAGAAAATCTCGCCGCTGATCATCTTTCTCGTCTTGAAAATCCTAAATTAGAAGTTCTAAATGAATCAGCCATAAAAGACAACTTTCCTGATGAATATCTATTGAAGATAGATTATAAAGAAATACCATGATTTGCAGACTATGCAAACTACTTGGTTTGTGGATTCCTTGAAAAAGGATTATCGTACCAAAGACGAAAGAAATTCTTCAGTGATATAAAACACTATTTTTGGGAAGATCCACATCTGTTTAAAAGTTGTCCCGATGAAATAATACGCCGATGTGTATTTGGAGATGAAGCTAGTAAAAAATTAAACCATTGTCACACAGGACCAACAGGAGGGCATTATGGGCCTCACCTAATAGCAAGAAAAGTTTATGGTGCTGGATTCTATTGGCCTACAATTTACAAAGACGCACACCTTCTTTGCAAATCCTGTGATGCTTGTCAAAGGGCCGAAAAAATAAGTCAACATGATGAAATGCCACAAAATGTCATCCAAGTATGTGAAGTATTTGACATTTGGGGTATTGACTTTATGGGTCCATTTCCAAAATCTCATAATAATCTATATATACTCGTAGCCATTGATTATGTATCTAAATGGGCGGAAGCACAAGCTCTCCCAACTAACGATGCACGAGTTGTAGTCAACTTTTTAAAACGTCTTTTTGCAAGGTTTGGAACACCAAAAGCTTTAATAAGTGATCGGGGTACTCATTTCTGTAATAATCAACTTGAGAAAGTTCTTAAAAGATATGGAGTAACTCATAAAATCTCCACCGCATATCATCCACAAACAAGTGGACAAGTTGAAAATACCAACCGAGCTTTAAAACGTATTCTAGAGAAAACCGTAGGATCAAATCCGAAGGAATGGTCCATTAAATTGGAGGATGCACTCTGGGCTTTTAGAACAGCCTACAAAACTCCAATTGGAACCACACCATTTAGACTTGTTTATGGAAAAGCATGTCATCTTCCAGTAGAAATTGAACACAAAGCATTTTGGGCTTTGAAGACATGTAATCTTCATTTACATGAAGCTGGACGTCTACGATTAAGTCAACTAAACGAATTAGAAGAATTAAGACATGAAGCATACGATAATTCGTTAATCTATAAAGAAAGAACGAAGAAATGGCATGATAAAAGAATCAGAAGTTCAAAAGAATTTAAAGAAGGAGACAGAGTTCTTCTTTTCAATTCACGATTCAAGCTATTTCCTGGAAAATTGAAATCAAGATGGTCTGGACCATTCATAGTCAAAAGAGTTTTCCCATACGGAACGATAGAATTGATAAATTCAAATGGGATTGAATTTAAAGTTAATGGTCACAGAGTTAAACATTACATACATGGTCCGATGGAAGTCGACAACGAAGTTAATCACCATTTCGACACCACAACTAACTAAGTGTGGGGAGAATAAAGTCTTTAAAGGATAATATGTATTTCTGTTAGAGTTAGATTGTCTGTTTTCGTGTAGTTCTCGAAAATGGAACCCGAATGGTCTTTCCCTAGCAGACCCTAAAGAACTAGTCTTCTCCCCCCATTCTGAATTTTTATTTTTTTTAGGTTTTTATGAAATGAAGACTGCCTGTGAACTAAACCATGGTCTAATGCTACACGCTTTGATCACTAAACGTAATAATGACATACTACCGAGTGAATTAGTATCAGTAATCAGAGAAAGAATGGACGGAGTTAGAAAAGAATCCAGATGCGAAGATAATAAGTTACAATTTGGTAAAGGAAAATCAAAATCCGCAGCGAAAAGAAGAGCACGACACCTAGAACGATGTCACAAATGCGGAAAATGGTCACATGGAGGTAAATGTTCAAATAATCAAACATATTCAAACACTGAATTTGTTACTTTATGCAGAGACGGACCGTTCATATGTTTAGAAGAAAAGACACTGAATGCTCGAGGTTACGCCTATGTAGCCATGGAAAACCAATTAAACCGACTATCTTATGAATGGGATAGATCATATAACTAAGAAATCTATTTCACAGGTATGTCTGTACAGTTTTTATTTTTATTTTTATTTTTAACCTTTTGATAATAAACGCTAATTTGTTCGCTAAAAAGTATTAAATTGGTATTGAATAAAATTAGGTTTGGCGATCGAAATTATTGATATCATTCAAAAATTTATTACATCACTGCGAAATTTAACGTTTATTCTTAAGGTATAAATATCTTTAAACAATCAACCCAAAATATTTCAAAAATTCGTCATGAGTTAAATTAGGTTTTGGAACCGAAATTACTTTACCGAAAAGAGGGGCGCATATTTTTGATAATATTTGATTGATTAAAGTGGGATAAAAAGCCAAAAAGATTTTTAATTTTATTTTTACCATGTTTTTAAAATTAATATTTAAATCTTAAATTAATATTGTAAACTTTGTAAAAACAATATATTTAAAATTGTGAATATTTGAAAAATTAATATAAGTTTGGTGTGAATTTATAATATGAATTTTTAAATTAAGATTGGTGTGAATTTTTTCTTATTTTTAAAATATGAATTTTTAATTTTATGCATTTCAAATTTTAAGTTTGGTGTGAATTTTTAATATTAATTTTGAATTTTATATTTAAGTTGTGTGAATTTAAAAAAATAAATTTACTTTATCTCATTAAGTTAAAAATATGATTTTTAAAATTCGTCGTAAGTTGAAGACTAGGTCTTTAAACCGAAATTGCTTTACCCGAGGGAGGGACGAGAACTTTTATTATCATTATTTTTAATCTTATTGAATTAAAGTATGCCAAAAACATTGAAAAAACTCAAAAATCTTAGCTTTTAAAACAATCGCTACAAAAAGACAAATTTTAAAATTTTGTCGAGGGACGGACTAGGACATCGATCCGAAACGACCTCGTCCTAAATAACAAGGGAAACAAAATTTTAAAATTAAGTACTTAATTGTTTCATAAGTTAATGATTATAAAAAAAAAATAGCAAACTCCGCGAGTCGCGGAGTTTGAAGTATCCAAACACCGCGAGTCGCGGAGGGGTCGGATTACAGAAAAAAAAAGAGCTGAACCAGCTCATTCCACACAAAACCCACAGAAAAAACTGCGAACATACTGCCGCAAAAACACCCAAAAACACCCCCAAAATCACAATTTTTAACCGTTAATCACCAAATCTTTTACTAAAATCATGTTGAGAAGGATGCTATCTAGGAATTACTCAAGAAAAACGGTAAATTTCTACACCTAAACACCAGTTAATCCGAAATTTGGTGTTCTTGAGCAATTTTTTTCCCCAATTTGATTTTGATGCTTTTTAGTGTAATTATGATTAAATTGTTTATGTATTATGCTTGTATAACCTAGATTGATGCTGTTTAACATGATTAGAAGCCTTAAACTTCAAATTTTGAGTAATCTAGGGTTTGTGTTCTTGAGCAAATTTGGGGCTTTTTGATATAAACAGGTTATGGCCGATTTTTGTCATGAATTGTTGCTAAATTAAGTAGTGTAATATGTTTAGGTAGTTAAATGATCCAAACTTTGAGCCTAAACATGATTTTGAGAATTAAAGTGGACTTTTTCAAAGTCTAAAATTCATGAACTTGATTTTTGAGAGATAATGCCATTTGAAACTTGTTTAATTGCTAGTAATGATTATTTTGACATGTTATTTGAGTTGAATGCTTATGAACTTGATGAACATTTTCGTATATGCTTATTTGAAAAAGTGTAGATTTGATAAAAATGTGAAAATGAGCTTAAGTTTGATATAAATTGATCATGTCATTGTAATTATTTTGATTGATGATTTTGCTGACACTAATGCATATTTGGATGCACAAAAATTGTGTTTGATGTGTTTTGCAGACTGAAAGGGGTGAATCTTCATCCCAAGCTCGCAATGCTCCTGCTGAGAATGCAGGACAACAGGAAGTGGATAACTACTACAAGCAGGATATACCTCATCCAGTCATGACCTTTTCTGATATGCACTTGGAAGAGTTGCACCCGAACCTGAGATTTGACAGACTTTGGATAGATTATCCAAAATATCAAAGGGGTTTGCATACTCTTCATTCTAAGGTTGTTGAGGTACCAAGGGTCATAGAATGGGGACCCTTAGAAGCTGTAGAATTGGCCGGGCAAATTAGGGAATTACTTGTACAGAGGTATGGTAATTCTTCTTTTAATGACTGGGTACGTTTATTCACCATGCGTAGACCTGTATATAAAGTATGGTGTGAAGAATTATTATGTAGTATAGAGTTGAATGATCGGGTAGCTAGTTTAACCGATCGTTCTTTTATTAGATTTTTGTTAGGCGGTTCGATGCGCCACATGTCTTTACTAGACATGGCTCAGGCTTTACGTATATATACGCCTGAGGAGTTAGCATCTGCCGATTGTAGAGGGTTGATACTAAACGGTAGAAAGATAGATGAAAATTTTGATACACACGGTGTGTGGAGTCAAATGACAAGCCATCACCGTTTCAAAGGGGGAAATTACTCTTATTTGGATATAGATAGAGCCGAATTAAGAGTGATTCATAGGTTTTTAGCTAATTCGATTACACAAAGGGGTAAAAACAAGGAAAAGGTAAATGAACAGGATTTGTTTTAACATATGTGTATTCGAGACCCACAAAGCGCTGTAAGTATACCGTATTGTGTGGGTTATTATTTATCAGCTATGGTTCGGGGGATGCGACCGCATAGCATAATAGGAGGTGGTATTTTTATTACTTTGATTGGTGAATATCTCGGTGTGGATATAAGTCGGGGGGATTATTAGTAGAAGAACCAGAACCCCACGATACTATAGGTTTAAATGTATACCATGGTGCAAAAGTTTTGAAAAGGCGAAATAACGCCGCAGTACCATACCATGGTAGACATCCACAGGTTGAGAGAAACCAACAGCAAGGTAATGTAGGAGGGGGGAATGAGATGCAAGAAATGCAAAGGTTTATAGCTTCTCAGGAGTACGAAAATGCTAGACAGAGAGCATTTGAAGATTGGCAAGTTCATCAGAACCAAATCATAGCTCATTGCCAACATATAGGTAGAAACTATATTCCTACACCGAAACCCATCTTCCCTCCCTGGTCTATAGAGATGCAGCCACCGTATCCTACGTATGACCCTGCCGAAGCATTCTATAGCACCTATGGTTATGCCTGGAACCCCTATTGGTACCAGTATCATCCCTAGTATACTTAGTTTTATTTATTTTGTAATTTGTAATGATTGATACGTTTAATACTTTTGTTAATATTGTAATAGTTTTTATAATTGTCTAACTTTTATTCTTAGATTTTAATAATTTTTGAATGTGGGGTAATATACCAAACTTCAAAAATATGTATATATGTTTGCAGTTTATCTTATGTACACAACAGGGTAAAACAACGCATTTTCAAAGACTGGCATTAAGTTCAGCAAAAGCAACTAATTTTGACGACAAGATGCAAAATATATGTGAAATAACAACAAGACGGAATGAACAAATGATGTACACAATTTATCATTCAGCAAACAAACGCCAATATATTTGGAAACTTTGGTAAAAATTTAATCATTTTCACACAAATCACCCTCAATAATTTAAATTATTCCTGATTTCTTGCAAATGAGAGCATTGCAAGATCTTAAGTGTGGGAAGGGGTTAAATTCTTTCGGATTTTAAAATTTTTTACTTTATACACTTGGTTACCATTAAAAATACTAGTAAAGCAGTAGTTGTATTAGAATCTAGTGCTCTCTGATAATAAAGAACAGCCCTGGTCTTATATACTGACTACCCAATTCTAGTAAAAATTTTCAAAATTTTCAATTAAATGAACTCAAAATCTTGTTTATACATATTTATGAACGATAAAACTAGGTTGTAACACCGAAATTATTGTGACCTCGGAAAGGACATAAATTGAGAAACAAACCAAAATGTTAAAATTCATTTAAAATGGAATAGAGGACGATAAAAAGGAAAATAAAAGCCAAGTTTGGGAAAATTTACCAAGTTATCTTAAACATATGTCACATATATCTGTAACAAATAACTGAAAATACTTTTGCTTTGGACTAAACTAAACTGTTTTACCCGATGAAAGAAAAGAAGAGATGGATCTACACGATGAATAAATTCCATCATTAAAAGGAAGTAAAGTCTTCCGAAAAAGAAACGCGCTTCTTGATTTAGGTCATGAAGTTGTCGTCCAGGCCAGCTGTAGGTTGACGAAAAATCCAGAACAGTCATCACTAAAATCAGCAGGAAATCCACGGACCTCAGCATTAAACAGGGTCGCCAAGTGGTCAGATTTATCCTAACCATGAGAAGGATTTATCTCGTACAATGGGGGGGCACCATGCAAATTAGCTGGATAAGACTAATGAATCAGATCCCCAGAAAGGATAATCTCCTTAAAGATTAAAAATCAGCTTTTAAGACTGATATTACTCAATCCTAGAGATTGACCTTAAAGATTGAGAATTCAAACTCATGGAATTCAATGATATCTAAACTTGAGCTTGAACGAGAAAATATTTTGATCAAAATTACAAACCGATTTGTTTTCTGAAAACCCTATTTTCAATGCGTTCATTACCATTGAACGTAAAATCCTAGGAATTCACCTGGAATTCATTAGGTCACCTGAACTAAAACGGGTGTCAACCGTAAGAACGGTGGTTGCATAGTGGTCAAAGACAGGGCCTTGTGCCATACCGAAAAATTATAAGGGTGAGCTTTACTATTGCTCCTACCAAGGATAGTAATTGCATCCGACACATTATAGACCATAATTAAAAGCATGTCAGGGGACATTGCCTTAACAGTTGCTTGTTCAACGCTTTCCTTTACAACCGGACGGTAGTTTGCCGAAAGGTAATATACGGGACAAGTGAACTGGACGTGTTGCTTTCCAAATACAAGGTTAGCAAGTGGGTGACACAAAACCATAAGTTTTGAGCTAAAATTTTCAAAACTGAAACCCACCAAACCCACAAAAATATTTTGCAAACACCGGTAAAGGGTTATCCCGGAAAACTTATCTAGGGTAAAAACTAGATTTAATTTTCAAAAGATCAAATGTTTTCATAAAGATCCAATTTCCTTAATGGATCTAAATTTTTATAGTCATGTGGAACTGTAAACCATATCGTTACTACCATTGTTTATACCGCCGTATAGAAATCACTGATGTACAAAGTGTGAAGAATAAAGAAGTGATTCTTGTATTTCAAGACGATATTGCTTGAGGACAAGCAACGCTCAAGTGTGGGAATATTTGATATTGCTAAAAACGAACATATATTTCATAGCATTATTCCTCAAGAAAGACAAGCTTTTAGTTGCAATTGTTCTATTTACAAGTGATATTCGTTTAAATAATAAAAGGTGAAGACAAAAGACAGATTCGACGAATTGAAGACGCAAACGACCAAAAAGCTCAAAAGTACAAAAGACAATCAAAGAGGTTCCAATTATTGATAAGAAACGTCTCGAAATTACAAGAGTACAAGATTCAAAACGCAAAGTACAAAATATAAAATTGTACGCAAGGACGTTCGAAAATCCGGAACCGGGACCAGAGTCAACTCTCAACGCTCGACGCAACGGACTAAAAATTACAAGTCAACTATGCACATAAATATAATATAATATTTAAATAATTCTTATAATTATTTATATATTATAATAAATAATAAAAACCGTCAGCAAGAAAGACTCCAAACCAGAGTGAGCTGTAATTGCAAACTCCGCGACTCGCGGAGTTTGAAGGCCAAAAAGGCCGCGAGTCGCGGAGCCCCAATTTCAGAAAATCCCTATAAAGCTCGCGCATTCTGATCGTAATCATCATCTTTTTTCTTCTTCTCCTCATACGTAAAATATATATATATATATTTATAATTTATATTTTAATTTTAATTATAATTCTAATAATAAGGGTATGTTAGCGAATGTTGTAAGGGTGTAAGTCGAAATTCTGTCCGTGTAACGCTACGCTATTTTTAATCATTGTAAGTTATGTTCAACCTTTTTATATTAATGTCTCGTAGCTAAGTTATTATTATGCTTATTTAAAACGAAGTAATCATGATGTTGGGCTAATTACTAAAATTGGGTAATTGGGCTTTGTACCATAATTGGGGTTTGGACAAAAGAACGACACTTGTGGAAATTAGACTATGAGCTATTAATGGGCTTTATATTTGTTTAACTAAATGATAGTTTGTTAATGTTAATATAAAGATTTACAATTGGGCGTCCCTATAAATTACCATATACACTCAATCGGACACGATGGGCGGGGTATTTATATGTACGAATAATCGTTCATTTAACCGGACACGGGAATGGATTAATAGCCACTAGAATAATTAAAACAGGGGTGAAATTATGTACAAGGACACTTGGTATAATTGATAACAAAATATTAAAACCTTGGGTTACACTCAGTCGACATCCTGGTGTAATTATTAAACAAAGTATTAAAATCTTGTTACAGTTTAAGTCCCCAATTAGTTGGAATATTTAACTTCGGGTATAAGGATAATTTGATGAGGACACTCGCACTTTATATTTATGACTGATGGACTGTTATGGACAAAAACCAGACGGACATATTAAATAATTCAGGACAAAGGACAATTAACCCATGGGCATAAAACTAAAATCAACACGTCAAACATCATGATTACGGAAGTTTAAATAAGCATAATTCTTTTATTTCATATTTAATTTCCTTTATTTTATATTTAATTGCACTTCTAATTATCGCACTTTTATTTATTGTTATTTAATTGCACTTTTAATTATCGTCCTTTTTAATTATCGCAAGTTTATTTTATCGCACTTTTATTATTCGCAATTTCATTATCGTTATTTACTTTACGCTTAAAATTAAGTCTTGTATTTATTTATTATTTTACATTTGGTTTTAACTGCGACTAAAGTTTTAAAATCGATAAACCGGTCATTAAACTGTAAAAACCCCCCTTTATAATAATAATATTACTTATATATATGTTTGTATTTTTATGAAAGTAAACTAATATAGCGTTGAGCTTTGTTTAAAAAAGATTCCCTGTGGAACGAACCGGACTTACTAAAAACTACACTACTGTATGATTAGGTACACTGCCTATAAGTGTTGTAGCAAGGTTTAAGTATATCCATTCTATAAATAAATAAATATCTTGTGTAAAATTGTATCGTATTTAATAGTATTTCCTGCTAAAATTAATAACTATTTTATACCACTCCGCTACCACATCAACGATAGAAAAAGTGACATATACAGGCCGAGAGATTTGAATTAGGGGATTAAAAGGGTCTGTAGGGATCAGCTAAAGTATTTGTTTATTTTGGCCAAACTTTATCGGTTTGTAAACACTTAATATTTCAAGTGACTGAAACTATATTCTAATACCTTTTAGGAAGTTTTATGTACTTGAAATACACCTTGAGCTAATTGAAGTTACAAGTTTTACGTTATATGTACTTAACCAAGGTTGCATTTAGGTCATGTGCTGATCAAGTTATCTACTTATTAATCATTTATGGTGTTTGTGGGTCTTTAAAATTTTCTTGGTTTTTGTCCTAAAGAAGTAAGATTGGCAGACATTGAACAATATACACGAAACAAGGAAAGGAGCTTGAAGGTAATTACATGAATGCCATAGTTTTCAGGTACTAATCTGTTTGGATGTCATGTGTAGAATTTTGTAGACCATTTTTAAAATGTAGCATGATGTGGTTTCATTGGGCTTGCATTTTAATTGTAGAAATACATTATTGTTATGGATTGCGTCGCTTAGGTAGTTTGGGTGATTTCTTTGACCAGTTCGGGTGTTGTTTGCGGTGAAATTTGTTGTCGGGTTTCGGTTAGTTCAATTTCATATGGGTGATTCTGTCATCCATATGTGTTGTTTTTATTTTTATTTTTTTTATTAGATATCTCTAACAATTAGTTTTTTGTCCGAGTCCTTTGAAGCGTTAATTAATTACGATTCTTCTTATATCCGATATCTGATAATGAATAAAGATGAAGAAAGTTTTAATGTTCAAAAAATACAGTGACTGCTTAAAACATAAGTAGGTATGTACATCATTATTTTATAGTGCCTATTTCTTCTCAAATAAGTAGATAAGAATTTTTCAGGAGTGCTGACGAGATTTATTTTGTGGTTATGTGCATATGAACATATAGGGTCCAAATGGGTCGACTTCACCAGGACCATGTGATGAGATTGACCATAAATGTGTTGTATGTAGATGCAGCGGAAGAGTAGATGCTCTTGATTGTTGTGAAAATGTCACTTTTTCATCTTCTTCCTCATGAATACACCACTAGAGATAGATGGATAACAACCTTATATTGGGAACAAGTTCATCCGATATAAAAAGGGCATATTAAGTGGTACATTTAGTTTTATTCTAACTCTTTTATCATAAGAATTTTCATATGTAGGTCAAAATCACTTATTTGTGTGTACCTCATATGATATAGAATTTACAGGGAGGTGGAATCCAACATAACATCAAATATTAGTACCAACCATGTAGTGACCCGAACTTTTCCATGTTTATATATATTAATTGAGATTGATGTTTACATGATTAAATGTTTCCAACATGTTAAGCAATCAAACTTGTTAAGACTTGATTAATTGAAATATGTTTCATATAGACAATTGACCACCCAAGTTGACCGATGATTCACGAACGTTAAAACTTGTAAAAACTATATGATGACATATATATGGTTATATATATAGTTAACATGATATTATGATAAGTAAACATATCATTAATTATATTAACAATGAACTACATATGTAAAAACAAGACTACTAACTTAATGATTTTGAAACGAGACATATATGTAACGATTATCGTTGTAACGACATTTAATGTATATATATCATATTAAGAGATATTCGTACATCATAATATCATGATAATATAATAATTTAAAATCTCTTTTGATATTATAAACATTGGGTTAACAATATTTAACAAGATCGTTAACCTAAAGGTTTCAAAACAACATTTACATGTAACGACTAACGATGACTTAACGACTCAGTTAAAATGTATATACATGTAGTGTTTTAATATGTATTTATACACTTTTGAAAGACTTCAATACACTTATCAAAATACTTCTACTTAACAAAAATGCTTACAATTACATTCTCGTTCAGTTTCATCAACAATTCTACTCGTATGCACCCGTATTCGTACTCGTACAATACACAGCTTTTAGATGTATGTACTATTGGTATATACACTCCAATGATCAGCTCTTAGCAGCCCATGTGAGTCACCTAACACATGTGGGAACCATCATTTGGCAACTAGCATGAAATATCTCATAAGATTACAAAAATATGAGTAATCATTCATGACTTATTTACATGAAAACAAAATTACATATCCTTTATATCTAATCCATACACCAACGACCAAAAACACCTACAAACACTTTCATTCTTCAATTTTCTTCATCTAATTGAACTCTCTCAAGTTCTATCTTCAAGTTCTAAGTGTTCTTCATAAATTCCAAAAGTTCTAGTTTCATAAAATCAAGAATACTTTCAAGTTTGCTAGCTCACTTCCAATCTTGTAAGGTGATCATCCAACCTCAAGAAATCTTTGTTTCTTACAGTAGGTTATCATTCTAATACAAGGTAATAATCATATTCAAACTTTGGTTCAATTTCTATAACTATAACAATATTATTTCAAGTGATGATCTTACTTGAACTTGTTTTCGTGTCATGATTTTGCTTCAAGAACTTTGAGCCATCCAAGGATCCATTGAAGCTAGATCCATTTTTCTCTTTTCCAGTAGGTTCATCCAAGGAACTTAAGGTAGTAATGATGTTCATAACATCATTCGATTCATACATATAAAGCTATCTTATTCGAAGGTTTAAACTTGTAATCACTAGAACATAGTTTAGTTAATTCTAAACTTGTTCGCAAACAAAAGTTAATCCTTCTAACTTGACTTTTAAAATCAACTAAACACATGTTCTATATCTATATGATATGCTAACTTAATGATTTAAAACCTGGAAACACGAAAAACACCGTAAAACCGGATTTACGCCGTCGTAGTAACACCGCGGGCTGTTTTGGGTTAGTTAATTAAAAACTATGATAAACTTTGATTTAAAAGTTGTTATTCTGAGAAAATGATTTTTATTATGAACATGAAACTATATCCAAAAATTATGGTTAAACTCAAAGTGGAAGTATGTTTTCTAAAATGGTCATCTAGACGTCGTTCTTTCGACTGAAATGACTACCTTTACAAAAACGACTTGTAACTTATTTTTCCGACTAGAAACCTATACTTTTTTTGTTTAGATTCATAAAATAGAGTTCAATATGAAACCATAGCAATTTGATTCACTCAAAACGGATTTAAAATGAAGAAGTTATGGGTAAAACAAGATTGGATAATTTTTCTCATTTTAGCTACGTGAAAATTGGTAACAAATCTATTCCAACCATAACTTAATCAACTTGTATTATATATTATGTAATCTTGAGATACCATAGACACGTATACAATGTTTCGACCTATCATGTCGACACATCTATATATATTTCGGAACAACCATAGACACTCTATATGTGAATGTTGGAGTTAGCTATACAGGGTTGAGGTTGATTCCAAAATATATATAGTTTGAGTTGTGATCAATACTGAGATACGTATACACTGGGTCGTGGATTGATTCAAGATAATATTTATCGATTTATTTCTGTACATCTAACTGTGGACAACTAGTTGTAGGTTACTAACGAGGACAGCTGACTTAATAAACTTAAAACATCAAAATATATTAAAAGTGTTGTAAATATATTTTGAACATACTTTGATATATATGTATATATTGTTATAGGTTCGTGAATCAACCAGTGGCCAAGTCTTACTTCCCGACGAAGTAAAAATCTGTGAAAGTGAGTTATAGTCCCACTTTTAAAATCTAATATTTTTGGGATGAGAATACATGCAGGTTTTATAAATGATTTACAAAATAGACACAAGTACGTGAAACTACATTCTATGGTTGAATTATCGAAATCAAATATGCCCCTTTTTATTAAGTCTGGTAATCTAAGAATTAGGGAACAGACACCCTAATTGACGCGAATCCTAAAGATAGATCTATTGGGCCTAACAAACCCCATCCAAAGTACCGGATGCTTTAGTACTTCGAAATTTATATCATATCCGAAGGGTGTCCCGGAATGATGGGGATATTCTTATATATGCATCTTGTTATTGTCGGTTACCAGGTGTTCACCATATGAATGATTTTTATCTCTATGTATGGGATGTGTATTGAAATATGAAATCTTGTGGTCTATTGTTACGATTTGATATATATAGGTTAAACCTATAACTCACCAACATTTTTGTTGACGTTTAAAGCATGTTTATTCTCAGGTGAATATTAAGAGCTTCCGCTGTTGCATACTAAAATAAGGACAAGATTTGGAGTCCATGTTTGTATGATATTGTGTAAAAACTGCATTCAAGAAACTGATTTCGATGTAACATATTTGTATTGTAAACCATTATGTAATGGTCGTGTGTAAACAGGATATTTTAGATTATCATTATTTGATAATCTACGTAAAGCTTTTTAAACCTTTATTTATGAAATAAAGGTTATGGTTTGTTTTAAAAAGGAATGCAGTCTTTGAAAAACGTCTCATATAGAGGTCAAAACCTCGCAACGAAATCAATTAATATGGAACGTTTTTAATCAATAAGAACGGGACATTTCAGTTGGTATCCGAGCGTTGGTCTTAGAGAACCAGAAAATTTGCATTAGTGTGTCTTATCGAGTTTGTTAGGATGCATTAGTGAGTCTGGACTTCGACCGTGTTTTCTTTAAAAATGATTGCTTAACATTTTTGTTGGAAACTATATATTTTTAACATATGAATATTATGTGATATATTAATCTCTTAACGTGTTTGATATTATGTGATAGATGTCTACCTCTAGAACAAGTCCCATTGACTCACCTAATAATAATGAAGAGTCAAATGTAAATTGGAATGATTTGTGGACTGATTCACAAGTTCCCGAAGAGGAACCGGAAGAAGAGTCGGAACCGGAAGAAGAATCGGAACCGGAAGAAGAATCGGAACCGGATGAAGAAATAGAACCGGTGGGGGAAATAATAAAACGGTTAAGTAAAAGAAAATCCTCAACCAACCGACCAAAGTTAATTATGGTCAATGGTGTTTCCGCCAAGGAAGCAAAATATTGGGAGGATTACCAATTCTCCGATGAATCGGATTCCGACGAGAATTCCGATGATGTTATAGAAATTACCCCAACTGAATTTAAAAAGGCAAAAGAAAATAATAAGGGAAAGGGCAAAAATAGAGAAATCTAATTCCAACCCCGATGAACTTTATATGTATCGTCAACCCCCGAAGTCCTTAAGTTGTAACAATGACCCAGGAACCTCTAAACCACCAGGTTTTTCTAAACCAATGTGGATAACGACGGCTCATATTAGGGGAAAATCATATATCCCTAGAAACTTGGCAAAACGAACCAAAACCGAAGAAGAAGAAACAAGCGAGTCGGAATAAGATAGTTGTATTCATGTGGTGTAATATATGTAATATAGTGTGCTTATGCTTTATGATATATGTAAAAATTGCTTGTATTAATAAGTATTTTTTTTATGAATCTAACTCTTGTCTATTTTACAGTATAAAAACGCAAAATGGATAGACAACCCAATATTTTAAGAGACCTACCCGGAGACATGATTGATGAAATCTTGTCTAGAGTCGGTCAGAATTCCTCGGCACAACTATTTAAGGCGAGATCAGTTTGTAAGACATTCGAAGAACGTTCCAAGAATGTCTTGGTTTATAAGAGACTTTCGTTTGAAAGATGGGGGATATCACATTGGGAAACCCATAAGTTACGATGTGTTTACTTTGACGCATATATTGCGGGGAACCCAAATGCTATTTTACGCAACGGGTTAAGAAATTATTTTGACTCAATATATCCGAATATTGGACTTCGTGATTTAGAAAAAGCGGCTAACATGCAACATAAAGAAGCATGTTATGCTTACGGATTAGTAATGTTCGCTTCTCACCAAAGTGAGAACAAGAACATCGGGCTACAACTATTAAACAAAACGTTTCCACAAGTGACGGAGTCGGTAATTGGGGTAAGAAATGAGGTTTTTAGATTATTACGGGACTGTTGGACATTACGTAACCCTCGTCCCTTTGATGACGTTACAACACGCTGTCTTATCAATGGCCATAACGGTTATGTTGCACAAGACCAAGGATGGGAAGTAGTCCTAGTAAAACCAGAATGCATGACTTGTTTCTGGACGTATGAATTACGTGTCTTTATTGCCTTTGCTGAACGACTTGTGTACTAGCTAGAATTGTCTTCACAACTATCTTGTATCAAAGTTATTGTGTGCTATATTTCATGCTTTATGTAAAATAAGCGGTATTGTAAGTTTGTAAAATATTGTATAAAAGTTTGAACGCGAAATATTATTATAATCAGTTTTTCATATAGAATTGTAGTAGTTGAATTGTATATTAGCTACTAAGTATGAACTTAACGGGTAGGTACTACCCGAATTTAAACTTATAAAACGCTAATATGAAGAAAAAGCTTTTATAAATGAGTTCATATTATGCTACAAAATACTATTAACTACTCTTAATATTCTGTATGATTAACTTGTTCCATTTAACTATTTTGAAGGAAATGGCACCGACTACTCGACACACCGTGAATATGAATGAAGAGGAATTCCGTACTTTTCTAGCTTCAAACATAGCCGCAGTACAGGCTGCGCTACATACCAACAATAACCTTGGATCTAGCAGTACAGGAAATCGTGTAGGATGCACCTACAAAGAATTCACTGCCTGCAAACCTTTGGAATTTGATGGAACCGAAGGACCGATCGGATTGAAACGGTGGACCGAGAAGGTTGAATTGGTGTTTGCCATAAGTAAGTGTACTGAAGAGGACAAAGTGAAGTACGCTACGCATACCTTCACAGGTTCTGCGTTAACATGGTGGAATACCTATCTAGAGCAAGTGGGACAAGATGATGCGTACGCACTACCGTGGTCAGCATTCAAGCACTTGATGAACGAGAAGTACCGTCCCAGAACCGAGGTCAATAAGCTCAAGACAGAACTTAGAGGGTTACGAACCCAAGGATTTGATATTACCACGTACGAAAGACGATTCACAGAATTGTGCCTATTGTGTCCGGGAGCATTCGAAGATGAGGAAGAGAAGATCGACGCGTTTGTGAAAGGATTACCGGAAAGAATCCAAGAAGATATAAGTTCACACGAGCCCGCCTCCATACAACAGGCATGTAGAATGGCTCACAAACTAGTGAACCAGATTGAAGAAAGAATTAAAGAACAGACTGCTGAAGAGGCCAATGTGAAGCAAGTCAAAAGAAAGTGGGAGGAAAACGGTGATAAGAATCACCAATACAACAACAACAGCAATTACAACAATAATCGCAACAATTATCCCAACAATCGCAACATCAATCGCAACTACAACAAACGGCCCAACAACAACAACAACAACAACAACAGCAACTACAACAATCATCCCAACAACAATAATAACCGCAACAACAACAACAATCAGAAGCAACTATGCCAAAGGTGTGAAAAGAATCACTCGGGGTTCTGCACCAAATTTTGCAACAAGTGTAAAAGAAATGGTCATAGCGCGGCGAAGTGTGAGGTCTACGGACCAGGGGTTAATAGAACGAAAGGAACAAATGGTGTCGGAACGAGTAATGGCGGAGCAAGTAGTGTCGGAGCAAGTTATGCCAATGTAGTTTGTTATAAATGTGGAAAACCAGGCCACATTATTAGAAATTGCCCGAACCAGGAGAACACGAATGGACAAGGCCATGGAAGAGTTTTCAATATTAATGCGGTAGAGGCACAGGAAGACCCGGAGCTTGTTACGGGTACGTTTCTTATTGACAATAAATCTGCTTACGTTTTATTTGATTCGGGTGCGGATAGAAGCTATATGAGTAGAGATTTTTGTGCTAAATTAAGTTGTCCATTGACGCCTTTGGATAGTAAATTTTTACTCGAATTAGCAAATGGTAAATTAATTTCAGCAGATAATATATGTCGGAATCGAGAAATTAAACTGGTTAGCGAAACATTTAAGATTGATTTGATACCAGTAGAGTTAGGGAGTTTTGATGTGATAATCGGTATGGACTGGTTGAAAGAAGTGAAAGCGGAGATCGTTTGTTACAAAAATGCAATTCGCATTATACGAGAAAAAGGAAAACCCTTAATGGTGTACGGAGAAAAGGGCAACACGAAGCTACATCTTATTAGTAATTTGAAGGCACAAAAACTAATAAGAAAAGGTTGCTATGCTGTTCTAGCACACGTCGAGAAAGTACAAACTGAAGAAAAGAGCATCAATGATGTTTCCATTGCAAAAGAATTTCCCGATGTATTTCCGAAAGAATTACCGGGATTACCCCCACATCGATCCGTTGAATTTCAAATAGATCTTGTACCAGGAGCTGCACCAATAGCTCGTGCTCCTTACAGACTCGCACCCAGCGAGATGAAAGAACTGCAAAGCCAATTACAAGAACTTTTAGAGCGTGGTTTCATTCGACCAAGCACATCACCGTGGGGAGCTCCTGTTTTGTTTGTCAAGAAGAAAGATGGTACATTCAGGTTGTGTATCGACTACCGAGAGTTGAACAAACTTACCATCAAGAACCGCTACCCACTACCGAGAATCGACGACTTATTTGATCAACTACAAGGCTCGTCTGTTTATTCAAAGATTGACTTACGTTCCGGGTATCATCAAATGCGGGTGAAAGAAGATGATATTCCAAAGACTGCTTTCAGAACACGTTACGGTCATTACGAGTTTATGGTCATGCCGTTTGGTTTAACTAATGCACCAGCTGTGTCCATGGACCTTATGAACCGAGTGTGTGGACCATACCTTGACAAGTTTGTCATTGTTTTCATTGATGACATACTTATTTACTCAAAGAATGACCAAGAACACGGTGAACATTTGAGAAAGGTGTTAGAAGTATTGAGGAAGGAAGAATTGTACGCTAAGTTTTCAAAGTGTGCATTTTGGTTGGAAGAAGTTCAATTCCTCGGTCACATAGTGAACAAAGAAGGTATTAAGGTGGATCCGGCAAAGATA
Source organism: Rutidosis leptorrhynchoides (assembly GCF_046630445.1). Lineage (NCBI taxonomy): Eukaryota > Viridiplantae > Streptophyta > Magnoliopsida > Asterales > Asteraceae > Rutidosis > Rutidosis leptorrhynchoides. Next base: position 520,633,192 of record NC_092335.1, on the reverse strand, counting down.
GAAACTGTTGAAAAGTGGGAAACCCCGAAAACTCCGAAACACATACGCCAGTTTTTAGGACTAGCTGGTTACTACAGAAGGTTCATCCAAGACTTTTCCAGAATAGCAAAACCCTTGACTGCATTAACGCATAAAGGGAAGAAATTTGAATGGAATGATGAACAAGAGAAAGCGTTTCAGTTATTGAAGAAAAAGCTAACTACGGCACCTATATTGTCATTGCCTGAAGGGAATGATGATTTTGTGATTTATTGTGACGCATCAAAGCAAGGTCTCGGTTGTGTATTAATGCAACGAACGAAGGTGATTGCTTATGCGTCTAGACAATTGAAGATTCACGAACAAAATTATACGACGCATGATTTGGAATTAGGCGCGGTTGTTTTTGCATTAAAGACTTGGAGGCACTACTTATATGGGGTCAAAAGTATTATATATACCGACCACAAAAGTCTTCAACACATATTTAATCAGAAACAACTGAATATGAGGCAGCGTAGGTGGATTGAATTATTGAATGATTACGATTTTGAGATTCGTTGGGAAGGCAAATGTGGTAGCCGATGCCTTGAGCAGGAAGGATAGAGAACCCATTCGAGTAAAATCTATGAATATAATGATTCATAATAACATTACTACTCAAATAAAGGAGGCGCAACAAGGAGTTTTAAAAGAGGGAAATTTAAAGGATGAAATACCCAAAGGATCGGAGAAGCATCTTAATATTCGGGAAGACGGAACCCGGTATAGGGCTGAAAGGATTTGGGTACCAAAATTTGGAGATATGAGAGAAATGGTACTTAGAGAAGCTCATAAAACCAGATACTCAATACATCCTGGAACGGGGAAGATGTACAAGGATCTCAAGAAACATTTTTGGTGGCCGGGTATGAAAGCCGATGTTGCTAAATACGTAGGAGAATGTTTGACGTGTTCTAAGGTCAAAGCTGAGCATCAGAAACCATCAGGTCTACTTCAACAACCCGAAATCCCGGAATGGAAATGGGAAAACATTACCATGGATTTCATCACTAAATTGCCAAGGACTGCAAGTGGTTTTGATACTATTTGGGTAATAGTTGATCGTCTCACCAAATCAGCACACTTCCTACCAATAAGAGAAGATGACAAGATGGAGAAGTTAGCACGACTGTATTTGAAGGAAGTCATCTCCAGACATGGAATACCAATCTCTATTATCTCTGATAGGGATGGCAGATTTATTTCAAGATTCTGGCAGACATTACAGCAAGCATTAGGAACTCGTCTAGACATGAGTACTGCCTATCATCCACAAACTGATGGGCAGAGCGAAAGGACGATACAAACGCTTGAAGACATGCTACGAGCATGTGTTATTGATTTCGGAAACAGTTGGGATCGACATCTACCGTTAGCAGAATTTTCCTACAACAACAGCTACCATTCAAGCATTGAGATGGCGCCGTTTGAAGCACTTTATGGTAGAAAGTGCAGGTCTCCGATTTGTTGGAGTGAAGTGGGGGATAGACAGATTACGGGTCCGGAGATTATACAAGAAACTACCGAGAAGATCATCCAAATTCAACAACGGTTGAAAACCGCCCAAAGTCGACAAAAGAGCTACGCTGACATTAAAAGAAAAGATATAGAATTTGAAATTGGAGAGATGGTCATGCTTAAAGTTGCACCTTGGAAAGGCGTTGTTCGATTTGGTAAACGAGGGAAATTAAATCCAAGGTATATTGGACCATTCAAGATTATTGATCGTGTTGGACCAGTAGCTTACCGACTTGAGTTACCTCAACAACTCGCGGCTGTACATAACACTTTCCACGTCTCGAATTTGAAGAAATGTTTTGCTAAAGAAGATCTCACTATTCCGTTAGATGAAATCCAAATCAACGAAAAACTCCAATTCATCGAAGAACCCGTCGAAATAATGGATCGTGAGGTTAAAAGACTTAAGCAAAACAAGATACCAATTGTTAAGGTTCGATGGAATGCTCGTAGAGGACCCAAGTTCACCTGGGAGCGTGAAGATCAGATGAAGAAGAAATACCCGCATCTATTTCCAGAAGATTCGTCAACACCTTCAACAGCTTAAAATTTCGGGACGAAATTTATTTAACGGGTAGGTACTGTAGTGACCCGAACTTTTCCATGTTTATATATATTAATTGAGATTGATGTTTACATGATTAAATGTTTCCAACATGTTAAGCAATCAAACTTGTTAAGACTTGATTAATTGAAATATGTTTCATATAGACAATTGACCACCCAAGTTGACCGATGATTCACGAACGTTAAAACTTGTAAAAACTATATGATGACATATATATGGTTATATATATAGTTAACATGATATTATGATAAGTAAACATATCATTAATTATATTAACAATGAACTACATATGTAAAAACAAGACTACTAACTTAATGATTTTGAAACGAGACATATATGTAACGATTATCATTGTAACGACATTTAATGTATATATATCATATTAAGAGATATTCGTACATCATAATATCATGATAATATAATAATTTAAAATCTCTTTTGATATTATAAACATTGGGTTAACAATATTTAACAAGATCGTTAACCTAAAGGTTTCAAAACAACATTTACATGTAACGACTAACGATGACTTAACGACTCAGTTAAAATGTATATACATGTAGTGTTTTAATATGTATTTATACACTTTTGAAAGACTTCAATACACTTATCAAAATACTTCTACTTAACAAAAATGCTTACAATTACATTCTCGTTCAGTTTCATCAACAATTCTACTCGTATGCACCCGTATTCGTACTCGTACAATACACAGCTTTTAGATGTATGTACTATTGGTATATACACTCCAATGATCAGCTCTTAGCAGCCCATGTGAGTCACCTAACACATGTGGGAACCATCATTTGGCAACTAGCATGAAATATCTCATAAGATTACAAAAATATGAGTAATCATTCATGACTTATTTACATGAAAACAAAATTACATATCCTTTATATCTAATCCATACACCAACGACCAAAAACACCTACAAACACTTTCATTCTTCAATTTTCTTCATCTAATTGAACTCTCTCAAGTTCTATCTTCAAGTTCTAAGTGTTCTTCATAAATTCCAAAAGTTCTAGTTTCATAAAATCAAGAATACTTTCAAGTTTGCTAGCTCACTTCCAATCTTGTAAGGTGATCATCCAACCTCAAGAAATCTTTGTTTCTTACAGTAGGTTATCATTCTAATACAAGGTAATAATCATATTCAAACTTTGGTTAAATTTCTATAACTATAACAATATTATTTCAAGTGATGATCTTACTTGAACTTGTTTTCGTGTCATGATTTTGCTTCAAGAACTTTGAGCCATCCAAGGATCCATTGAAGCTAGATCCATTTTTCTCTTTTCCAGTAGGTTCATCCAAGGAACTTAAGGTAGTAATGATGTTCATAACATCATTCGATTCATACATATAAAGCTATCTTATTCGAAGGTTTAAACTTGTAATCACTAGAACATAGTTTAGTTAATTCTAAACTTGTTCGCAAACAAAAGTTAATCCTTCTAACTTGACTTTTAAAATCAACTAAACACATGTTCTATATCTATATGATATGCTAACTTAATGATTTAAAACCTGGAAACACGAAAAACACCGTAAAACCGGATTTACGCCGTCGTAGTAACACCGCGGGCTGTTTTGGGTTAGTTAATTAAAAACTATGATAAACTTTGATTTAAAAGTTGTTATTCTGAGAAAATGATTTTTATTATGAACATGAAACTATATCCAAAAATTATGGTTAAACTCAAAGTGGAAGTATGTTTTCTAAAATGGTCATCTAGACGTCGTTCTTTCGACTGAAATGACTACCTTTACAAAAACGACTTGTAACTTATTTTTCCGACTAGAAACCTATACTTTTTTTGTTTAGATTCATAAAATAGAGTTCAATATGAAACCATAGCAATTTGATTCACTCAAAACGGATTTAAAATGAAGAAGTTATGGGTAAAACAAGATTGGATAATTTTTCTCATTTTAGCTACGTGAAAATTGGTAACAAATCTATTCCAACCATAACTTAATCAACTTGTATTATATATTATGTAATCTTGAGATACCATAGACACGTATACAATGTTTCGACCTATCATGTCGACACATCTATATATATTTCGGAACAACCATAGACACTCTATATGTGAATGTTGGAGTTAGCTATACAGGGTTGAGGTTGATTCCAAAATATATATAGTTTGAGTTGTGATCAATACTGAGATACGTATACACTGGGTCGTGGATTGATTCAAGATAATATTTATCGATTTATTTCTGTACATCTAACTGTGGACAACTAGTTGTAGGTTACTAACGAGGACAGCTGACTTAATAAACTTAAAACATCAAAATATATTAAAAGTGTTGTAAATATATTTTGAACATACTTTGATATATATGTATATATTGTTATAGGTTCGTGAATCAACCAGTGGCCAAGTCTTACTTCCCGACGAAGTAAAAATCTGTGAAAGTGAGTTATAGTCCCACTTTTAAAATCTAATATTTTTGGGATGAGAATACATGCAGGTTTTATAAATGATTTACAAAATAGACACAAGTACGTGAAACTACATTCTATGGTTGAATTATCGAAATCAAATATGCCCCTTTTTATTAAGTCTGGTAATCTAAGAATTAGGGAACAGACACCCTAATTGACGCGAATCCTAAAGATAGATCTATTGGGCCTAACAAACCCCATCCAAAGTACCGGATGCTTTAGTACTTCGAAATTTATATCATATCCGAAGGGTGTCCCGGAATGATGGGGATATTCTTATATATGCATCTTGTTATTGTCGGTTACCAGGTGTTCACCATATGAATGATTTTTATCTCTATGTATGGGATGTGTATTGAAATATGAAATCTTGTGGTCTATTGTTACGATTTGATATATATAGGTTAAACCTATAACTCACCAACATTTTTGTTGACGTTTAAAGCATGTTTATTCTCAGGTGAATATTAAGAGCTTCCGCTGTTGCATACTAAAATAAGGACAAGATTTGGAGTCCATGTTTGTATGATATTGTGTAAAAACTGCATTCAAGAAACTGATTTCGATGTAACATATTTGTATTGTAAACCATTATGTAATGGTCGTGTGTAAACAGGATATTTTAGATTATCATTATTTGATAATCTACGTAAAGCTTTTTAAACCTTTATTTATGAAATAAAGGTTATGGTTTGTTTTAAAAAGGAATGCAGTCTTTGAAAAACGTCTCATATAGAGGTCAAAACCTCGCAACGAAATCAATTAATATGGAACGTTTTTAATCAATAAGAACGGGACATTTCAAACCATACATTAGTAATGTAGGTAACATTACAGTTCTATTTCGAATTCATAAGTATCGAATTTTAATTACGTACTTTAAATAACACTACTCTATTTGAATTTTAAGGTAATGCTAAAGTTGATTAGAAATTATCAGTTGTATCTCATATATGTGACCGAATTATCTTTACAACGAATGCAAAATTTGGGTAACTTTTATCCCATGGTTTGATTAGATGTTCACATGGAGTATTGTTTCAGTTATGTTATGTTTGATGGTGAGGGACATGAGTGTGGATGTTATAATCAAAGCTACTAAAGCCCATGGTATGGTAGCTATGGCGGACAATTATGTTCTGATGCAAACCCTCTCAAGAAAAGTCTTACCATAGCTAATGTGATACATTGATATGGTACACTCCAAGTCCTTATCGTTTTATGTGTCCAGGAGACTGCATTCATTATTTGAATTGCAACAAGTAATCAAAGATGTAAGTTGACTCAAATGTTTTGGTGCTATTAATTCACTTCTTCATCATTCATAGCTCATTGTCTCTTTTGCTCATGTCACTCAATTTATTGCGTATAGGTAGTCAAATGGGCGGGTCAGGTGGATGTAAAGTTATACTATCATATATGTATAGTCAACTTTGTTTTTGTTCAGTTTCATAGTTGAATTGATCTTGATTACTAATATATTTTATATCAGTCACGAACCTGTAACAAAGATGACGGATCAACTGAATGGTGATCATGGTACAAGAATTAAATTATTTAGAGTTCTAGCGTGTGACGTTGATGCTAATTCCTTGTATGAATTCATGGATAGAATTAGTTCTGAAGTTAAGGTGGAGCTTCCTCGATTTTTCTTTTTCCAAGTCCTGATAGAATCCGCGAGATAGTATGCCATTTTTTCTTGATTATATTTATTGATATAGTGTGTATATCAAGTGTATGTGTTATATTTGCTATTGTGACTATTTGTTTTACTTTTTGTGATACATTTATATTCAGATCTTTGTTGTCATTTGCCCCGACTTATCATTACTTGCTTGCTTTGTGTTATATTTGCTATTGTTACTTTTTGTGATACATAAATGTATCAACTTTGTTTTATTTATAACTTGCTTACTTTATTATGAGTAGTTGAACATTACTACCGAAACTGTTTTGATTTCTTAACAGCCTAACAGATAACATATAGAAAATAACTATTCAGACAATTCAAATGTTGTTTCGTCCCTAAAAAAACCCCGCGAATTCGCGGGTATTAAGCTAGTAATAATAATAATAATAATAATAATAATAATAATAATAATAATAATAATAATAATAATAATAATAATAACCTTAACGATAATAACAATAATAATAATAAAAATAACAATAATATCTTTTATTAATAACGACAATGATAATAATAATAATAATAATAATAATAATAATAATAATAATAATAATAATAATAATAATAATAATAATAATAATAATAATAATAATAATAATAATAATATAAATAATAATAATAATAATAATAATAATAATAATAATAATAATAATAATAATAATAATAATAATAATAATAATAATAATAATAATAATAATTAGATTATAACGACGATAATAATAATCATTTTTACAAAAATTCAATTGACTATAACTTCTAAACCGTTCATCGAAATCATTCGATATCTAAATGAAAAGTTCTCAATTTTTCGGTAGCTTTCCAACGACGTGCATATCATATACCTTATCTTAATAGCATATGTATTTAATTTAAGATTCAACATAACCTATCTAACAACAATAACGAACGTATAAGCATGCATAATCCTATATACTTGAGCACTAGTCAGGGATACACTAATAATATATAAAAGTTAAGTTATGAGGGCTCACGTATCAATATTGAGATTCAATATTGCAGGAAAAGTACGTAGACACAACGGGGATGATAAATACTAGTTTGACTCACGAGCAATACTCCCGAACCATACATATAACCTCCATAGCTATAACCCATAATTTCCTTAGCTCTATCCCGCTCGAAAAATAATTTCGAAATCACTCGGACAGCACTCCGTCGTAATATTTTATGTATACTAATAATATCTTGAAATAATACGGAGTAAATATATATATGTAAATCGATTGAGAGAGTTTAGATAAAAAAATTTCAAGTTTCTATGAAATAATGAAACCTATTGAATTCTATTTATAATAGATTTTTGAATTATTAAAGTGAATTATTAAAGTATGAATTATTAAAGTGAATTATTAAAGTATGAATTATTAAAGTGAATTATTAAAGTATGAATTATTAAAGTGAATTATTAAAGTATGAATTATTAAAGTGAATTATTAAAGTTAAAATAAAGTAAAAATAAAGTAAAGGTAAAGTTTAAGTATAGTAAAAGTATAAAACAATGTACGTATAATACGCGTATAAATATATATAATATTAATTTAAATCGTTATATATATTTAATAAATTAAATATAAATAGCGTTATCTTTATCATACTTGTTAAGTAATGAGTTGTCAAAAGTGGTTCTAGATATTTATAAAAGTTATATACGTTTTAATAATAAAGTTCTTTTTAAACTGAAAACGTTTTTGTACGTTTGAAACTAAATCAAATAAATATGATAATTTTGTTTTCCAAAACTAAATATATTTAAGAATCATTTTGTTTAAAGGTTAAAATAATGGAAATCGTTATATCATAAAAGGTTTTAGACAAGTAGAATCATATATATTCATAATAAGGTTTCAAGTTTTTAAATTACAGTCTGTTGGTGAAGCATGGAATAAAGTCCAAAGATTAAATAAACGTATGAAATCATCTTAATGAAAAATGTTGAGTTACTTAACTTATCGATATCCAACATCTAAGTTATTTACACTCCACGTTCTTACTTATAAATCACTTTACCATTTTTCGAATGTTGTCAAAAAGAATATATTTCTTAAATCACAGTGGACCTCATAACATGAACCCGTAATCATATCACAATGTATCTGATAAATCAATCATTTGATATCATCTTCTAATTCTATCGATAAACATATTGAAACAAATATGTTCGTGTAAAGTATTATACGTTTAATACTTTATTAATATTCTCAAGTTATAATATATATATATATATATATATATATATATATATACATATATATATACATATCTATTTATATATAACGGTTCGTGAATCGTCGGAATTTGGTCGAGGTTATAATGAATGTATGAACACAGTTTAAAATTCTTGAGATTTAACTTAACAAACTTTGCTTATCGTGTCGGAATAATATAAAGATAAAGTTTAAATTTGGTTGGAAACTTCCGGGTTGTCACAACGTGTACCTTTATCAAAAATTAAACTTAATCATTGATAAACTATGTCATTCGAAGTGTAGCTTTAATCAATTAAGTGTTTTGGTTATTTGCTTCTATAAATTATCGTCTCGTAGTATATACATATACATATATACATTTTCATTTTAAAATAGTGTTTTACTGTAGCAAAGTTACTGTAGCAATATAGATAGGGTGGAAGAATTGTGTGAATGAAAAACTGAATTCGTTCGAATTTATAGCACCTTGCCTGTCCAGCACTCCCATGCGATCGCATGGGTCTGAGGAACAATGGCCATGCGATCGCATGGCTTGAAGATCCAGCTCACAATCGTTTGTTTGCTAGTTCGTCGACATATTATTTAATTATATATAATATATTTAATTTATATAATTAATTATATATTATATTAAATTCACGTGCATAGTTGACTTGTAATTTTTGGTCCGTTGACTCGTACGTTGTTACTCGACTTATGTCCCGGTTCCGGTTTCTCGAATGCATTTTCGTACGCTTAGAAAACTAGTACTTTTCGTTACGTGACGTGTACCTTTATCAAAAATTAAACTTAATCATTGATAAACTATGTCATTCGAAGTGTAGCTTTAATCAATTAAGTGTTTTGGTTATTTGCTTCTATAAATCATCGTCTCGTAGTATATACATATACATATATACATTTTCATTTTAAAATAGTGTTTTACTGTAGCAAAGTTTTTTTACTGTAGCAAATAGTGATTTTCGAAAACACTGTAGCTTTTCGGGTATTGTAGCAATTCGAAAATACTGTAGCAAATTAGTGTTTACTGGTTCATCTTAAACGTTTTAGTTAACTTATCTAAATATCAATCGAATCAATAATCGAATGTTACTATCGTTTACTAAATAACTTGAAATTATATATATATATATATATATATATATATATATATATATATATATATATATATATATATATATATATATATATATATATATATATATATGCACATTAAGTTATATAAATATATTGTTCGTGAATCTTCGAGAACAGCCAAAGAATAATTGATTACATGAATATAGTTCCAAAACTTTCGTGACTCAACATTACAGACTTTGCTTATCGTATTGGAAACGTTAATCATTAAGTTTAAATTTGGTCAGAAATTTCCGGGTCATCACAACTTTGGTTTTTGATTGTATTTGATTTTGGTTTTGATTTTGATTCCAAATTCTATGATTTTCGTTTCTTATTCCAAACTCATTTACTTTGTTATCTATACAAATAGAAGAGCTAAGAAGTGAAGACATGAAGTGAAGACATGAAGTGAAGTATACCACTGTAGATTGAATGGTTATATGGTTAGTGGTAGTTGATATTATAGTTTCATTTTTTTGATGTATTCACTTTATTATGTCTCACTCATAAGGCTTCAGTTATTTACAACTGCACAAACATCAGTTTAATAGGATTATACCTGGCAATTGGGTTGGGTTGGGTTGGGTTGGGTCGGGGTTGGGTCGGGTCGAAACGGGTCGGGGTTTAAATAAGTCCGGGTCGAAACGGGTCTGAAATTTTCAACGGGTCGAACGAGTCGGGTCAAAAGCGGGTCGGGTCGGGTCGAGACCCTTTTTTTTTAGTGAATTCTTTAATAAAATATTTGTTTAAATTGGTTGACTATAAGGATTCACTGTTCGAACAAGTTGTATTGGATGCTAAAAAAACTTGAATGAAAATTTAATGTATTCTGTAGATATTGTATCTATCTCATGGTTTCATTTTGTTTCCTTTTCATTTGTTGATATTAAACAAGTTATTTAAAAAACTTGAGTAAGATTACTTATTTACTTGTACATAATCATATATATGATTTCGCCACCTGCCTTTTTGAGTTGCAAATTATTAATTTATAAATATAAACACAAAGAAGCAACAAACTTTGTAAATCCACATACAAGAAATTAAGATCATTGTCATATTTATAGAAACAACAGAGAAAGTTCAAGGATTTCAAACTACAAGTCATTCAACAACTAAAGAAAGTTCAAGGCTTTCGGACTACAAATCATTCAACAAAACTACAAAGAAATTTCAAAGACTTCAACTTCGAAATTTCAAAGACTTCTGCAGACTGATCGTTGCTAAAACACCTGGGGATATGCCGTTTCATATTGGAAGTTCCAAACTCAGTCTTAATTAGTGTGCCACAGTTGTTACATCTCGCCTTTTGCACTCCCTCATCCCCTAAAGGTAACTTAACAAAATAATCCCATACACGAGAACGCTTTTTGCCCGTTGTAGAAGAACTAGCATCTTCTTCATTCTCTAAAACATCCACGGGTTCTTGTTGAAGATTCTCTTCTGACATACTCATTCCAAATCAACTATTTTCCAACAATCTGTAATAGATTAAAATATAAAAATAAGAGCTCATAAACAACGGTTATACCAAAATAGGGGTGCTACAATGACTGTACACATAAGTAGTCACCTAAATTCGAATAGTAACTCGTAACGCATGAACAAACACAAAAAACTAACAATTACAAAACAAAGTACTAAAACACATTAAAGTGTTATAACAAAAAGCTACAATGAACAAAGTAGGACAACAAAGCAGATTAACAACAACAGCTACTAAAACTAATAACAATACATTAAATTAAACAAAGTAACACAAATATGTGCCTTGTTAGGTCACCAAATAGAAATGCAATTAAGTTTAACATATACTATTGCAAAAGGATGAAAGTCATCAAACTAACTACTGCAGCTTCACACAAAATTGGTTAAACATTACTCCTGACCCTACACTTATACAACAACACATTATTACTATTTCCTAAAATTTAAAAACAAAAATAGTTATAGCACCTAAGAGAGAAATCAGATAATTCATATGCAGTAGCAGAAATCAGATAACCAAAACTTCTTTTTGTCTTCCGGTTTCTATATTTTTATACATAATCATGACTAGGACCAAAATTGTATTTATAAATAAAATCATATTATTAAAAACAAAAAATAATATTCTGAAATATGAATCAGGTATATGAAATTTAAATACATTCCAACATAACATTCCATTTACAAGCAAGTATAACACAAAAAGCTGGACACGAAACTAAGTAATTGAGTATGGTTACAAAATTAGGAGAAAATGTACCTTGACTTCGTCAAATATATGAGTAGAAAAACCGTCGATGCACTTTGACGTCTAAAATTGAACACCGTAATCGATACAAAACTAAGATAATTGAAGAGTAGAAAAACCGTCGATTGTGGTCTTCAACAAAGTCCAAAAAAAAAAAACGAATTGCAAAACGATTCAGAAGTTGCGACTTGCGATGGATACAGATCTGGAATCACAACTTTCAATTTGACGATTTGGGGATGGAAATATACATCTGATTACGCGATTTAGGGTTTATGACGAGAGAAGATATTGGCGATTTGGGATTTAGGGTTCATGACGAGTTTACGCGATTTAGAATTCTGGATTTATGAAGATTTGAATTTGCATTAGTATAGACCCGGTTGGACCCGAAATTAAAACCCATTGGACCCCCGTAATTTTTTTTGCCAGATTTTATAATCTCTTTTGGACCCTATATATTTACATTCTCTGATATTTTGAGGCCCATTGGACCCGAATTTTTAAACCCAACAGACCCAGTTTTTATGTTTTGGGTTTAGTTTGCCAGGTATAAATAGGATCATGTGCTCAACAGTTTAAGCTCTTTCTTTCAAACGTAGTCAAAATGTTTTAGCGAAAGGATTTCTTATTTTCATGAGAACTGGAAATTTATTTTTATTAATGATCATCATGAAACGTATTGACATAATAATAAAAAATGGTTTCTTTTGTTTGTTCAAGTTACTTATGTTAAGTACTACCTTTTTCATTCAACACATGTCTGCTACAGTTACTGTTGGGTTTGTGAAGGATGCACGATCGCATATTGACGTACAAGGGTTCAATGTTTATTAGAAAAACAGACTCATTAAGGTTTTGTTTATATATAGGACTTTGCAATTGCTTTTTTCTTTTATTTTCTGTATTTCTTTATTCCATTGCATTTATTATACATCCATTTTGGAGACTCTGGAATGCTGCAGGAAGTGATGGTCGTGCGGTCATAGGTTAGTATTTATGCCTTCAGATATTGAGCTTCATAACTGTCGTAGCGTTCAATTTATTTAAATGTTTTTTTTTTTATAGCAAAAAACGATTAAGCAAAAACAGTGAAATGGGTTTAACATCTTATTTTTTATTTTTATTTTTATTTTTTTTTTGAAAAGCAAGAAGGACTTATATTAAAACAATCACGAATAGTACATGGTTGACTGGACAACCTTAACAACACGATACATCACGAGAGAAATAGAGAAAACAAATTACACCGCCCTAAGCTAATTGCAAAGATTGCAACTAACAAAAAGAGAGAAAAACTAAGGTTGTGAGAACCATTGAAGCCAATCCATAACATGACCCTTGCAACGTCGTGAAATCCAATCATATGAAAGAACTTGAACCTCGCTAAATAAAGATGGGACCGTCTCGAGCTTATTCTTGAACACCTTTGCATTTCTATTCTTCCATAGAATGTAGCAAACCACCCAACAAACCGCTTGCCATTGGTTCCTTTTGTGATCATGTGCTACGTAGCCGAAGGTACCATTAAAAATATCCTCATACCCGAATAAAGCCGAATTATACCCCCACCATTTAAGGACTTTAGCCCATATGTCTTTGGCCATTTGACAAGAAAAAAGTATATGTTCCACCGTCTCAATGTCACCATCACAAATCGGACATCTCACGCTGTTCAAATCGATGCCCCGTTTATCTAACTCGAACCTTACCGGTATACGACCTAATCTCGCCCGCCAAATAAACACCTCAACTTTTTTTGGAACCAAACCATTTCGCAACGACTCAATTGAATTAACCGCATGTGGTAGGATGACTTTGTCCACTAGAACCGAACAGTCCTTGACCGTATATGTACCATTCGAATTGAGATTCCAGCTCCAACAGTCTTTTTTATCTTCGATCAGCTGCAAGTTCCGAACGGTATCTCGCAATTCAATTAGTTCACTATTCGTTCGTCCTATACGTGGATAGGCCCATTTGCCGAGCCCATCTCCCTTAAATTCTTCGATTTTGTTACTGATGTTGATATCTTTGTCAATCTCGAGCCTGTATAATCTTTTGAATCTGTCTTTGAAGCTTGCGTTCCCCACCCAAATGTCATTCCAAAAAGCGGTGCTTTTCCCGTCCCCGATCAAGCGTATGAAAGACTTAGAGAAAGAAATCCCTAACACGTCCACATGTTTTCCTGCAACACAAATAAAATTCCAAAGGCTAGCGTTTGGTTTTCGGACAAGCCCGTTTCCAAGCACAAGACCTCCATTAGAACCATAAATGCTACGAATTATGGTGACCCACAAAGTGTTAGTTTCAGTTTTAAACCTCCACTACCACTTACAAAGAAGAGCTAAATTTTTACTTTTTAAGGATATGATATTTAAACCTCCTTCTTCGTGAGGAAGAAGGATTTTTTCCCACTTAACCCATGACATTTTAGAGTTAGAACCCGTCCCGCCCCAAAAAAATTTCCGTCTCACACTCTCGAGAGAATTTAGCACACAAGTAGGGGCACGAAAGAGCAAGAAGTAATAGAGAGGTAGGCTAGAGAGAACCGACTTAATTAAAGTTAACCGTCCACCGAATGAAATCATTTTTGCTCTCCAATCCGCTAACCTCTTGTTAAATTTCTCGATCACCGGGGACCAATCATTCAATTTCTTCATCTTATTACCCACGGGAATACCCAAATACATGAAAGGCAACCGACCTGCAAGACACGAACACCAAGACGCAAGAGCTTCCATGTTATCATTACTAATGCCTATCCCAAATAATTGACTTTTATTATAATTAACCTTCAACCCCGAAGCCCGTTCAAAGCATTCCAACAAGTACATTAAATTTCGCGCATTACGTCTACTCCATTCGCCAAAAAAAATCGTATCATCCGCATATTGCAAATGAGAAATGACGACTTTATCTTTACCCACCTCCACCCTTTTATACATCCCTCTCTCAACCGCCATTTTCGTTAGGATATTAAGTCCCTCCGCTGCAATAATAAAAAGGAAAGGTGATAAGGGATCACCTTGGCGAACGCCCCTTTTAAGATTAAAATCACTTGTCGGAGACCCGTTTATGAGAATGGAGATTGTAGCCGATTTAAGACACGAGGAAATCCACTTACACCATTTGGTACCGAACCCCATACATTTCATCACTTCAAGAAGATAATCCCAATTAAGCGAATCAAAGGCTTTCTCAAAGTCTGCCTTAAAAATTAGGCCGTGCTTTTTGTTTCGTTTAAGATCTTCGACCACTTCATTTGCATCTAACGCACCGTCTAGAATATATCTACCCCCAAGAAACGCACTTTGTTCCATCCCTACAAGACTAGGTACCACTTTACGAATTCTCAAAGACAACATATTCGCGATAATTTTATAATAACTGCAAATAAGACTAATCGGGCGATAATCACTAAAACTCAGCGGGTCCGATTTGTAGTGACCCGAACTTTTCCATGTTTATATATATTAATTGAGATTGATATTTACATGATTAAATTTTTCCAACATGTTAAGCAATCAAACTTGTTAAGACTTGATTAATTGAAATATGTTTCATATAGACAATTGACCACCCAAGTTGACCGGTGATTCACGAACATTAAAACTTGTAAAAAATATATGATGACATATATATGGATATATATATAGTTAACATCATACTATGATAAGTAAACATATCATTAAGTATATTAATAATGAACTACATATGTAAAAACAAGACTACTAACTTAATGATTTTTAAACGAGACATATATGTAACGATTATCGTTGTAAAGACATTTAATGTATATATATCATATTAAGAGATATTCATACATGATAATATCATGATAATATAATAATTTAAAATCTCATTTGATATTATAAACATTGGGTTAACAACATTTAACAAGATCGTTAACCTAAAGGTTTCAAAACAACACTTACATGTAACGACTAACGATGACTTAACGACTCAGTTAAAATGTATATACATGTAGTGTTTTAATATGTATTTATACACTTTTGAAAGACTTCAATACACTTATCAAAATACTTCTACTTAACAAAAATGCTTACAATTATATCCTCGTTCAGTTTCATCAACAATTCTACTCGTATGCACCCGTATTCGTACTCGTACAATACACAGCTTTTAGATGTATGTACTATTGGTATATACACTCCAATGATCAGCTCTTAGCAGCCCATGTGAGTCACCTAACACATGTGGGAACCATCATTTGGCAACTAGCATGAAATATCTCATAAAATTACAAAAATATGAGTAATCATTCATGACTTATTTACATGAAAACAAAATTACATATCCTTTATATCTAATCCATACACCAACGACCAAAAACACCTACAAACACTTTCATTCTTCAATTTTCTTCATCTAATTGATCTCTCTCAAATTCTATCTTCAAGTTCTAAGTGTTCTTCATATATTCTACAAGTTCTAGTTACATAAAATCAAGAATACTTTCAAGTTTGCTAGTTCACTTCCAATCTTGTAAGGTGATCATCCAACCTCAAGAAATCTTTGTTTCTTACAGTAGGTTATCATTCTAATACAAGGTAATAATCATATTCAAACTTTGGTTCAATTTCTATAACTATAACAATCTTATTTCAAGTGATGATCTTACTTGAACTTGTTTTCGTGTCATGATTCTGCTTCAAGAACTTCGAGCCATCCAAGGATCCGTTGAAGCTAGATCCATTTTTCTCTTTTACAGTAGGTTTATCCAAGGAACTTAAGGTAGTAATGATGTTCATAACATCATTCGATTCATACATATAAAGCTATCTTATTGGAAGGTTTAAACTTGTAATCACTAGAACATAGTTTAGTTAATTCTAAACTTGTTCGCAAACAAAAGTTAATCCTTCTAACTTGACTTTTAAAATCAACTAAACACATGTTCTATATCTATATGATATGCTAACTTAATGATTTAAAACCTGGAAACACGAAAAACACCGTAAAACCGGATTTACGCCGTCGTAGTAACACCGCGGGCTGTTTCGGGTTAGTTAATTAAAAACTATGATAAACTTTGATCTAAAAGTTGTTATTCTGAAAAAATGATTTTTATTATGAACATGAAACTATATCCAAAAATTATGGTTAAACTCAAAGTGGAAGTATGTTTTCTAAAATGGTCATCTAGACATCGTTCTTTCGACTGAAATGACTACCTTTACAAAAATGACTTGTAACTTATTTTTCCGACTATAAACCTATAATTTTTCTATTTAGATTCATAAAATAGAGTTCAATATGAAACCATAGCAATTTGATTCACTCAAAACGAATTTAAAATGAAGAAGTTATGGGTTAAACAAGATTGGATAATTTTTCTCATTTTAGCTACTTGAAAATTGGTAACAAATCTATTCCAACCATAACTTAATCAACTTGTATTGTATATTATGTAATCTTGAGATACCATAGACACGTATACAATGTTTCGACCTATCATGTCGACACATCTGTATATATTTCGGAACAACCATAGACACTCTATATGTGAATGTTGGAGTTAGCTATACAGGGTTGAGGTTGATTCCAAAATATATATAGTTTGAGTTGTGATCAATACTGAGATACGTATACACTGGGTCGTGGATTGATTCAAGATAATATTTATCGATTTATTTCTGTACATCTAACTGTGGACAACTAGTTGTAGGTTATTAACGAGGACAGCTGACTTAATAAACTTAAAACATCAAAATATATTAAAAGTGTTGTAAATATATTTTAAACATACTTTGATATATATGTATATATTGTTATAGGCTCGTGAATCAACCAGTGGCCAAGTCTTACTTCCCGACGAAGTAAAAATCTGTGAAAGTGAGTTATAGTCCCACTTTTAAAATCTAATATTTTTGGGATGAGAATACATGCAGGTTTTATAAATGATTTACAAAATAGACACAAGTACGTGAAACTACATTCTATGGTTGAATTATTGAAATCGAATATGCCCCTTTTTATTAAGTCTGGTAATCTAAGAATTAGGGAACAGACACCCTAATTGACGCGAATCCTAAAGATAGATCTATTGGGCCTAACAAACCCCATCCAAAGTACCGGATACTTTAGTACTTCGAAATTTATATCATATCCGAAGGGTGTCCCGGAATGATGGAGATATTCTTATATATGCATCTTGTTAATGTCGGTTACCAGGTGTTCACCATATGAATGATTTTTATCTCTATGTATGGGATGTGTATTGAAATATGAAATCTTGTGGTCTATTATTATGATTTGATATATATAGGTTAAACCTATAACTCACCAACATTTTTGTTGACGTTTTAAGCATGTTTATTCTCAGGTGATTATTAAGAGCTTCCGCTGTCGCATACTTAAATAAGGACGAAATTTGGAGTCCATGCTTGTATGATATTGTGTAAAAACTGCATTCAAGAAACTTATTTTGTTGTAACATATTTGTATTGTAAACCATTATGTAATGGTCGTGTGTAAACAGGATATTTTAGATTATCATTATTTGATAATCTACGTAAAGCTTTTTAAACCTTTATTGATGAAATAAAGGTTATGGTTTGTTTTAAAATGAATGCAGTCTTTGAAAAACGTCTCATATAGAGGTCAAAACCTCGCAACGAAATCAATTAATATGGAACGTTTTTAATCAATAAGAACGGGATATTTCAGTTGGTATCCGAGCGTTGGTCTTAGAGAACCAGAATTTTGCATTAGTGTGTCTTATCGAGTTTGTTAGGATGCATTAGTGAGTCTGGACTTCGACAGTGTTTACTTGAAAAATGATTGCTTAACGAATTTTGTTGGAAACTATATATTTTTAACATGTGAATATTTTGTGATATATTAATCTCTTAACGCGTTTGATATTATGTGATAGATGTCTACCTCTAGAACAAGTCCCATTGACTCACCTAATAATAATGAAGAGTCAAATGTAAATTGGAATGATTCGTGGACTGATTCACAAGTTCCCGAAGAGGAACCGGAAGAAGAGTCGGAACCGGAAGAAGAGTCGGAACCGGAAGAAGAATCGGAACCGGTGGGGGAAATAATAAAACGGTTAAGTAAAAGAAAATCCTCAACCAACCGACCAAGGTTAATTATGGTCAATGGTGTTTCCGCCAAGGAAGCAAAATATTGGGAGGATTACCAATTCTCCGATGAATCGGATTCCGACGAGAATTCCGATGATGTTATAGAAATTACCCCAACTGAATTTAAAAAGGCAAAAGAAAATAATAAGGGAAAGGGCATAAAAATAGAGAAATCTAATTCCAACCCCGATGAACTTTATATGTATCGTCAACCCTCGAAGCCCTTAAGTTGTAACAATGACCCGGGAACCTCTAAACCACCAGGTTTTTCTAAACCGTTGTGGAAAACGACAGCTCGTATTAGGGGAACATCATATATCCCTAGAAACTTGGCAAAACGAACCAAAATCGAAGAAGAAGAAACGAGCGAGTCGGAATAAGATAGTTGTATTCGTGTGGTGTAATATATGTAATATAGTGTGCTTATGCTTTATGATATATGTAAAAATTGCTTGTATTAATAAGTATTTTTTTTTATGAATCTAACTCTTGTCTATTTTACAGTATAAAAACACAAAATGGATAGAAAACCCAATATTTTAAGAGACCTACCCGGAGACATGATTGATGAAATCTTGTCTAGAGTCGGTCAGAATTCTTCGGCACAACTATTTACGGCGAAATCAGTTTGTAAGACATTCGAAGAACGTTCTAAGAATGTCTTTGTTTATAAGAGACTTTCGTTTAAAAGATGGGGGATATCACATTGGGAAACCCATAAGTTACGATGTGTTTACTTTGTCGCATATATTGCGGGGAACCCAAATGCTATTTTACGCAACGGGTTAAGAAATTATTTTGACTCAATGTATCCGAATATAGGACTTCATGATTTAGAAAAAGCGGCTAACATGCAACATAAAGAAGCATGCTATGCTTACGGGTTAGTAATGTTCGCTTCTCACCAAAGTGAGAAAAAGAACATCGGGCTACAACTATTAAACAAAACGTTCCCACAAGTGACGGAGTCGGTAATTGGGGTAAGAAATGAGGTTTTTAGGTTATTACGAGACTGTTGATCATTACGTAACCCTCGTCCCTTTGACTACGTTACAACACGCTGTCTTATCAACGGCCATAACGGTTATGTTCCACAAGACCAAGGATGGGAAGTAGTCCTAGTAAAACCAGAATGCATGACTTATTTCTGGACGTAAGAATTACGTGTCTTTATTGCCTTTGCTGAACGACTTGTGTACTAGCTAAAATTATCTTCACAACTATCTTGTATCAAAGTTATTGTGTGCTATATTTCATACTTTATGTAAAATAACCGGTATTGTAAGTTTGTAAAATATTGTATAAAAGTTTGAACGCGAAATATTATTATAATCAGTTTTTCATATAGAATTGTAGTAGTTGAATTGTATATTAGCTACTAAGTATGAACTTAACGGGTAGGTACTACCCGAATTTAAACTTATAAAACGCTAATATGAAGAAAAAGCTTTTATAAATGAGTTCATATTATGCTACGAAATACTATTAACTACTCTTAATATTCTGTATGATTACCTTGTTCCATTTGACTATTTTGAAGGAAATGGCACCGACTACTCGACACACCGTGAATATGAATGAAGAGGAATTCCGTACTTTTCTAGCTTCAAACATAGCCGCAGTACAGGCTACGCTACATACCAACAATAACCTTGGATCTAGCAGTACAGGAAATCGTGTAGGATGCACCTACAAAGAATTCACTGCCTGCAAACCTTTGGAATTTGATGGAACCGAATGACCGATCGGATTGAAACGGTGGACCGAGAAGGTCAAATCGGTGTTTGCCATAAGTAAGTGTACTGAAGAGGACAAAGTGAAGTACGCTACGCATACCTTCACAGGTTCTGCGTTAACATGGTGGAATACCTATCTAGAGCAAGTGGGATAAGATGACGCGTACGCACTACCGTGGTCAGCATTCAAGCACTTGATGAACGAGAAGTACCGTCCCAGAACCGAGGTCAATAAGCTCAAGACAGAACTTAGAGGGTTACGAACCCAAGGATTTGATATTACCACGTATGAAAGACGATTCACAGAATTGTGCCTATTGTGTCCGGGAGCGTTCGAAGATGAGGAAGAGAAGATCGACGCGTTTGTGAAAGGTTTACCGGAAAGAATCCAAGAAGACATAAGTTCACACGAGCCCGCCTCCATACAACAGGCATGTAGAATGGCTCACAAACTAGTGAACCAGATTGAAGAAAGAATTAAAGAACAGACTGCTGAAGAGGCCAATGTGAAGCAAGTCAAAAGAAAGTGGGAGGAAAACGGTGATAAGAATCACCAATACAACAACAACAGCAATTACAATAATAATCGCAACAATTATCCCAACAATCGCAACATCAATCGCAACTACAACAAATGGCCCAACAACAACAACAACAACAACAACAACAGCAACTACAACAATCATCCCAACAACAATAATAACCGCAACAACAACAACAATCAGAAGCAGCTATGCCAAAGGTGTGAAAAGTATCACTCGGGGTTCTACACCAAATTTTGCAACAAGTGTAAAATAAATGGTCATAGCGGGGTGAAGTGTGAGGTCTACGGACCAGGGGTTAATAGAACGAAAGGAACAAATGGTGTCGGAACGAGTAATGGCGGAGCAAGTAGTGTCGGAGCAAGTTATGCCAATGTAGTTTGTTATAAATGTGGAAAACCGGGCCACATTATTAGAAATTGCCCGAACCAGGAGAACACGAATGGACAAGGCCGTGGAAGAGTTTTCAATATTAATGCGGCAGAGGCACAGGAAGACCCGGAGCTTGTTACGGGTACGTTTCTTATTGACAATAAATCTGCTTACGTTTTATTTGATTCGGGTGCGGATAGAAGCTATATGAGTAGAGATTTTTGTGCTAAATTAAGTTGTCCATTGACGCCTTTGGATAGTAAATTTTTACTCGAATTAGCAAATGGTAAATTAATTTCAGCAGATAATATATGTCGGAATCGAGAAATTAAACTGGTTAGCGAAACATTTAAGATTAATTTGATACCAGTAGAGTTAGGGAGTTTTGATGTGATAATCGGTATGGACTGGTTGAAAGAAGTGAAAGCAGAGATCGTTTGTTACAAAAATGCAATTCGCATTATACGAGAAAAAGGAAAATCCTTAATGGTGTACGGAGAAAAGGGCAACATGAAACTACATCTTATTAGTAATTTGAAGGCACAAAAACTAATAAGAACAGGTTGCTATGCTGTTCTAGCACACGTTGAGAAAGTACAAACTAAAGAAAAGAGCATCAATGATGTTCTCGTCGCAAAAGAATTTTCCGATGTATTTCCGAAAGAATTACCGGGACTACCTCCACATCGATATGTTGAATTTCAAATAGATCTTGTACCAGGAGCTGCACCAATAGCTCGTGCTCCTTATAGACTCGCACCCAGCGAGATGAAAGAACTGCAAAGCCAACTGCAAGAACTATTAGAACGTGGTTTCATTCGACCAAGCACATCACCATGGGGAGCTCCTGTTTTGTTTGTCAAGAAGAAGGATGGTACATTTAGGTTGTGTATTGACTACAGAGAGTTGAACAAACTTACCCTCAAAAACCGTTATCCACTGCCGAGAATTGACGACTTATTTGATCAACTACAAGGCTCGTCGGTTTATTCGAAGATCGATTGACGTTCTGGATATCATCAAATGCGAGTAAAGGAGGATGATATTCCAAAAACTTCTTTTAGGACGCGTTATGGTCATTACGAGTTTATGGTTATGCCGTTTGGATTGACTAACGCACCAGCTGTGTTCATGGACCTTATGAACCGAGTGTGTGGGCCATATCTTGACAAGTTTGTCATTGTTTTCATCGATGACATACTTATTTACTCAAAGAATGATCAAGAGCACGAAGAACATTTTAGAAAAGTGCTAGAAGTATTGAGGAAAGAAAAACTGTACGCTAAGTTTTCAAAGTATGCATTTTGGTTGGAAGAAGTTCAATTCCTCGGTCACATAGTGAACAAAGAAGGTATCCAGGTGGACCCGGCAAAGATCAAAACCGTTGAAAAGTGGGAAACCCCAAAAACTCCGAAGCATATACGTCAATTTTTAGGATTGGCTGGTTACTACAGAAGATTCATCCAAGATTTCTCCAAAATAGCAAGACCCTTGACTGCATTAAAGCATAAAGGGAAGAAATTTGAATGGAAGGATGAACAAGAGAAGGCGTTTCAATTATTGAAGAAAAAGCTAACTACGGCACCTATATTGTCATTGCCTGAAGGGAATGATGATTTTATGATTTATTGTGACGCATCAAAGCAAGGTCTCGGTTGTGTATTAATGCAACGGACGAAGGTGATTGCTTATGCGTCTAGACAATTGAAGATTCATGAGCAAAATTATACGACGCATGATTTGGAATTAGGCGCGGTTGTTTTTGCATTAAAGACTTGGAGGCACTACTTATATGGGGTCAAAAGTATTATATATACCGACCACAAAAGTCTTCAACACATATTTAATCAGAAACAACTGAATATGAGGCAGCGTAGGTGGATTGAATTATTGAATGATTACGACTTTGAGATTCGTTACCACCCGGGGAAGGCAAATGTGGTAGCCGATGCCTTGAGCAGGAAGGACAGAGAACCCATTTGAGTAAAATCTATGAATATAATGATTCATAATAACCTTACTACTCAAATAAAGGAGGCGCAACAAGGAGTTTTAAAAGAGGAAAATTTAAAGGATGAAATACCCAAAGGATCGGAGAAGCATCTTAATATTCGGGAAGACGGAACCCGGTATAGGGCTGAAAGGATTTGGGTACCAAAATTTGGAGATATGAGAGAAATGGTACTTAGAGAAGCTCATAAAACCAGATACTCAATACATCCTGGAACGGGGAAGATGTACAAGGATCTCAAGAAACATTTTTGGTGGCCGGGTATGAAAGCCGATGTTGCTAAATACGTAGGAGAATGTTTGACGTGTTCTAAGGTCAAAGCTGAGCATCAGAAACCATCAGGTCTACTTCAACAACCCGAAATCCCGGAATAGAAATGGGAAAACATTACCATGGATTTCATCACTAAATTGCCAAGGACTGCAAGTGGTTTTGATACTATTTGGGTAATAGTTGATCGTCTCACCAAATCAGCACACTTCCTGCCAATAAGAGAAGATGACAAGATGGAGAAGTTAGCACGACTGTATTTGAAGGAAGTCATCTCCAGACATGGAATACCAATCTCTATTATCTCTGATAGGGATGGCAGATTTATTTCAAGATTCTGGCAGACATTACAGCAAGCATTAGGAACTCGTCTAGACATGAGTACTGCCTATCATCCACAAACTGATGGGCAGAGCGAAAGGACGATACAAACACTTGAAGACATGCTACGAGCATGTGTTATTGATTTCGGAAACAATTGGGATCGACATCTACCGTTAGCAGAATTTTCCTACAACAACAGCTACCATTCAAGCATTGAGATGGCGCCGTTTGAAGCACTTTATGGTAGAAAGTGCAGGTCTCTGATTTGTTGGAGTGAAGTGGGGGATAGTGCAGGTCTCTGATTTGTTGGAGTGAAGTGGGGGATAGACAGATTACGGGTCCGGAGAAAATACAAGAAACTACCGAGAAGATCATCCAAATTCAACAACGGTTGAAAACCGCCCAAAGTTGACAAAAGAGCTACGCTGACATTAAAAGAAAAGATATAGAATTTGAAATTGGAGAGATGGTCATGCTTAAAGTTGTACCTTGGAAAGGCGTTGTTCGATTTGGTAAACGAGGGAAATTAAATCCAAGGTATATTGGACCATTCAAGATTGTTGATCGTGTCGGACCAGTAGCTTACCGACTTGAGTTACCTCAACAACTCGCGGCTATACATAACACTTTCCACGTCTCGAATTTGAAGAAATGTTTTACTAAAGAAGATCTCACTATTCCGTTAGATGAAATCCAAATCAACGAAAAACTTCAATTCATCGAAGAACCCGTCGAAATAATGGATCGTGAGGTTAAAAGACTTAAGCAAAACAAGATACCAATTACTAAGGTTCGATGGAATGCTCGTAGAGGACCCGAATTCACCTGGGAGCGTGAAGATCAGATGAAGAAGAAATACCCGCATCTATTTCCAGAAGATTCGTCAACACCTTCAACAGCTTAAAATTTCGGGACGAAATTTATTTAACGGGTAGGTACTGTAGTGACCCGAACTTTTCCATATTTATATATATTAATTGAGATTGATATTTACATGATTAAATGTTTCCAACATGTTAAGCAAGTTCTAAGTGTTCTTCATATATTCTACAAGTTCTAGTTACATAAAATCAAGAATACTTTCAAGTTTGCTAGTTCACTTCCAATCTTGTAAGGTGATCATCCAACCTCAAGAAATCTTTGTTTCTTACAGTAGGTTATCATTCTAATACAAGGTAATAATCATATTAAAACTTTGGTTCAATTTCTATAACTATAACAATCTTATTTCAAGTGATGATCTTACTTGAACTTGTTTTCGTGTCATGATTCTGCTTCAAGAACTTCGAGCCATCCAAGGATCCGTTGAAGCTAGATCCATTTTTCTCTTTTACAGTAGGTTTATCCAAGGAACTTAAGGTAGTAATGATGTTCATAACATCATTCGATTCATACATATAAAGCTATCTTATTCGAAGGTTTAAACTTGTAATCACTAGAACATAGTTTAGTTAATTCTAAACTTGTTCACAAACAAAAGTTAATCCTTCTAACTTGACTTTTAAAATCAACTAAACACATGTTCTATATCTATATGATATGCTAACTTAATGATTTAAAACCTGGAAACACGAAAAACACCGTAAAACCGGATTTACGCCGTCGTAGTAACACCGCGGGCTGTTTGGGGTTAGTTAATTAAAAACTATGATAAACTTTGATTTAAAAGTTTTTATTCTGAGAAAATGATTTTTATTATGAACATGAAACTATATCCAAAAATTATGGTTAAACTCAAAGTGGAAGTATGTTTTCTAAAATGGTCATCTAGACATCGTTCTTTCGACTGAAATGACTACCTTTACAAAAATGACTTGTAACTTATTTTTCCGACTATAAACCTATACTTTTTCTGTTTAGATTCATAAAATAGAGTTCAATATGAAACCATAGCAATTTGATTCACTCAAAACGAATTTAAAATGAAGAAGTTATGGGTAAAACAAGATTGGATAATTTTTCTCATTTTAGCTACTTGAAAATTGGTAACAAATCTATTCCAACCATAACTTAATCAACTTGTATTGTATATTATGTAATCTTGAGATACCATAGACACGTATACAATGTTTCAACCTATCATGTTGACACATCTGTATATATTTCGGAACAACCATAGACACTCTATATGTGAATGTTGGAGTTAGCTATACAGGGTTGAGGTTGATTCCAAAATATATATAGTTTGAGTTGTGATCAATACTGAGATACGTATACACTGGGTCGTGGATTGATTCAAGATAATATTTATCGATTTATTTCTGTACATCTAACTGTGGACAACTAGTTGTAGGTTACTAACGAGGACAGCTGACTTAATAAACTTAAAACATCAAAATATATTAAAAGTGTTGTAAATATATTTTAAACATACTTTGATATATATGTATATATTGTTATAGGTTCGTGAATCAACCAGTGGCCAAGTCTTACTTCCCGACGAAGTAAAAATCTGTGAAAGTGAGTTATAGTCCCACTTTTAAAATCTAATATTTTTGGGATGAGAATACATGCAGGTTTTATAAATGATTTACAAAATAGACACAAGTACGTGAAACTACATTCTATGGTTGAATTATCGAAATCGAATATGCCCCTTTTTATTAAGTCTGGTAATCTAAGAATTAGGGAACAGACACCCTAATTGACGCGAATCCTAAAGATAGATCTATTGGGCCTAACAAACCCCATCCAAAGTACCGGATGCTTTAGTACTTCGAAATTTATATCATATCCGAAGGGTGTCCCGGAATGATGGGGATATTCTTATATATGCATCTTGTTAATGTCGGTTATCAGGTGTTCACCATATGAATGATTTTTATCTCTATGTATGGGATGTGTATTGAAATATGAAATCTTGTGGTCTATTATTATGATTTGATATATATAGGTTAAACCTATAACTCACCAACATTTTTGTTGACGTTTTAAGCATGTTTATTCTCAGGTGATTATTAAGAGCTTCCGCTGTCGCATACTTAAATAAGGACGAAATTTGGAGTCCATGCTTGTATGATATTGTGTAAAAACTGCATTCAAGAAACTTATTTTGTTGTAACATATTTGTATTGTAAACCATTATGTAATGGTCGTGTGTAAACAGGATATTTTAGATTATCATTATTTGATAATCTACGTAAAGCTTTTTAAACCTTTATTGATGAAATAAAGGTTATGGTTTGTTTTAAAATGAATGCAGTCTTTGAAAAACGTCTCATATAGAGGTCAAAACCTCGCAACAAAATCAATTAATATGGAACGTTTTTAATCAATAAGAACGGAACATTTCACGATTTCTTCGGAATAAGGGAAACAAAAGAGGCATTGCAACCCTTTGAAAACTCGCCAAAAACCCAAAACCAGTTGATAGCACCTACCAAATCATCTTTGATTATGGACCAAAACTTTTTGAAAAAACCAAAGTCGAACCCATCTGGTCTCGGGGCCTTCGAATTACCACAACATTTGACCGATTCCCAAATTTCCCCTTCCGTGAAAGGAGCTTCTAAGAGCTCGTTATCCGCTGATGTAATCGATTCAGAAAATAGCCCTTCAAGGCTTGGTCCATCCGAATTATGTACCTCGAATATGCTCTTAAAATGGTTGAAAGCAACTTCTTTGATTGTATTAGGATTTTCACACCAAGACCCATTAACATTAATCCCCCGGATGTTGTTTTTATTATATTTCCTCTTTAAGGAATTATGAAAATATTTTGAGTTTTCGTCTCCATCGATCATCCAACGAACACGAGCTTTCTGTTTTAGCATCCCTGTCTTGATTTTTCCCTTTTCCATCCATGTTTTTCTCGAGTTTAGCCATTTAGCCCGCTCTTCATCATTTAAACTACCTACTTCAGCTTTCATTTCAAGATCCGTTACCACCTTTTTAACCGACTCAATCTCACAATCAAGGTTGCCAAAGTGAACTTTACTCCATTCTTTAAGGTCTCCTTTTAATCTTTTTAACTTGTTACGAAAAACGCAATCCTTCCGGTTACCCCCCATTGGACCAGACCAAGAATCGGCAATAACCTTGTCAATACCCTCAACCACGAACCAATCATCAAAGATTTTAAACGGTTTAGGCCCAAAATCCACGTCACCATCCGACATCAAAATAGGACAATGATCCGATACACTTCTATCTAAAGCCACCACTTTTAGATCGGTCCAAAAGCTAAGAAAGTCGTCTGAAACCAAGAATCTATCTAGCTTACTCATTTTCAACCCATCATCACTAACCCTAGTAAATTTCCTCCCACCCAAAGGAATGTCCACTAAACTATTTCTATCAATAAACTCGTTAAACCTCTTAGCCCGATTATAAAAAAATTCACAATTCAATCTTTCCGACTTATCTCTAACCTCATTAAAGTCCCCACAAATGACCCACGACACACCATCAATACACAAGATCTTGTCAAGCGAATCCCAAAACTTACATTTATTGGCGTCATCATGCGGACCGTACACATTGACAATAATCGATTCATTACCCGACTGTTTCCATTTCCCCCGTATAGCAATAAAAATGTCACCAATTAGCTCACTATAAACCTCGAAGGTGTATTTATCCCAAATTAGTAATTGTCCCCCCGACTTACCAATCATTTCTTTTTGAACATACCCACAATCATTAGAACCCCAAAGCCCGAATATCCAATTATCGACAAGGTTATGACATTTAGTTTCTTGCAATGCTAGAATAGAGGGCCTTTCGACCAAACATAAGCTTTTAACATCACCAAACTTACTTTCCTTCCCGGACCCGAACCCACGAATGTTTAAGGAAATAATCTTCATAAATAAAAAGAAGATACGAACGGAGAAAGAAGACATTTACATATCTTTCTTGGTCCATTTTAGACCAAGATTGGTGCCGAATTCCTCAACTCCAATACTGTTTTCCGATATCAATTGGCTCACCTCTTTCTTCTTGCTATTCCTAGACGACGATGGCTTCTTACTCAGTTTCGATCTTCTACTACCACATGTCACACAATTAATCCCACTTGGATCCTCAACGCCTTTCCCTTTCCTAGTCGATTTTTTCGCATGTAAAATTTTCGATGAAGCTTTCCAGTTACCGATGGAATTCCAGCAGCAATTGGACGAATCAGAAGCATAAACAACCCCTTTACTTGCTTTTTTAGGCAAATAATTGTTAGCGGTATCCATAACATTCAACGAGGATGTATCACCGGAAATCTTAACCTTCTCCACCCCGTCACCACCGTAGTTCTTAACTGGACTGTTACATTCTTCTTCATCCGATGAGCAATCGGTATCACCGAGATCCTCTATCACCACATTATCTCTTGGATCGACCGACCTAATGACATTAAACTTATTTTGATTAATAGGCCCATCAACACTAAGCACCTTTGCTGGATTATCACGAGATACTGGGCCAGATTTATGAACATGAAAGTTGGGCCCATTTAAGTTGAAGTGAGCTGGCCCAACACTAGTACCCGAATAACAGCCCTCTGGATTTACTTTTTTATTCGAGACATCAGACTTCACCTTGGTATCCGGAGTCTTGAACTTGGAGATATTTGCATCTATAGGTGATTCTTGCACGTTGGACAAAAAAGCATCATCATTATTATCTTTATCAAAAGGTTGCTTAATTCCCATGCAGGAAGACCCATCATCTTCCACCTGCAATGGTAAGCTGCCATGACCGCCACCATTCACCTGACCTTTTTCCGATCGAATCTCCCCATCTTCAAGTTCATCGGAAGCGTCATCACCGGACAAAGAATCCGGAATTTCTTCCTCATCTTCCGAGCTGTCCCAATCCGACTGTGGAACATTTTCCAAATCAAGTTCTACTTTATCATCACATTCAGAAATACCAACATGTTTGCACCAGATGCCTGCGACCAATTTTACTATTCCATTGATGCGTTCGTCATTCTTAGTATGAATCAAGACTTTACCCGAAATTAGATTTTGATTACCATGAATAATATTGCAATTCTTGAAATCCAGGGCTGGCCCCCACCACTCCGCAATTCATTTAAAGATACTACAAGACCAATATTTAAACGGAACCCCTATGATCTCGACCCACGTTAATCTACCCGAATTGACTGAACGGCCATCCCACAATTTTAACTCATTAAAACACTTTTTCACCGGCGAATTAGCATCACTTACAATATTTTTGGCCGTAGCACTGTTGGCACATATCAATAACACATGTAGGCCACCAACGTACTTAATATGAATACATCGTATCCGTTAGCCAGCCCTATCGTGGTAATAAGGTTAAGTGCATCAATGTTTTGTCAGTTCACCAACAATAATACAATCTTCCATCCCCACCAATGGAGAGTTATCTTCAACCTCCACCGACCAATTTTACCTTTCAGTTTCTTCCGATTTCCAGGCCTTTCTCGATCTAGATTTGATCAGCAATGTTCTTAAATCCTCATGAGGTTTAGGTTCACCGAATAACCTAGATTTAGGTTCACCGAATACCTCATTGAGAGCCGGAAAATCATCTCCACGACTAGTGCCCACCTTTGATGACCCCTTTGGTATCCAGACAGCACCACCAGTATTACCTTTTTTTCCATTGCCTTGAAAAACAGGCCTGGTATTGAAACGATTTGAGTCAGGGTTTTGCGAACGGTTGATGGCTCGAAAAACCCTAATTGGTCTTGAATCAAACGTTATGCTTTCTAGTCGATGAAGAAACTGTGCTTCATCTCCAACACCATGGAACCTAGCAAAAGCGAACTTGAGTCCATTTCTTAGTCGTTTGCTGCCAAGTAGATGTCCCTAAGATCGCCGAATTGCTTGAAGACCCGCCAAAGATCAGAAATAGCCCAATGATCACCGAAATTAAAGAACATAAATGATGTCAAAAGATACCCGAAAAAATTTGTTGTCGTCAGAACCCTAGGCTTTCCCTCTCCGCGATCTCTCTGCCCCGTCGTACTAAACCTGTGTGCATGACTCTCTCTCTCCTCTCACTCTCTCCCCTCTCACTCTCTCTCACACACTCCATTTTTACACTTGAAACTAGTTATTATGTCACAATAACCATTTTAGATAAGAGCATAAGACATTCAAATTCAAACATCAACCAAAAATAGCAATGCTAGACCACCTGATTTGATTGACGAATTGAAGAATTTATTAGTGAAAAACCCTAAACATGTATGTGCTGAGGGTTGGGAAAATTGGGGTAAATGAGATGTGAAATTTGGTGGTGGATGTTGGGTGGATTAGGGTGGTTTTACGGTGGTGGGAATTTGGTGAGAAGAAATTGGAAATGGGGATGAAAGTTAGCAGAAGATGAAATGAAAATTGTGGGAACTTAATTTCGTTTGTATTTTAATAATACGAATTTTACAGGAATTGAAATGAGCAGATTAGAGAAAAAGGAATCAGATCTGGATCTGTACAAACATTACCTTATCCACATACATGAATATAATAATGGAATGATCGATCCAGCTTAATCAGTAAGTGAAACTAAATAAAATCCAGAAACGTTAATCCAAATCAAGATATTGATCTTCTTACAAAGATAAAGATAACGATAATAGAATTCATGAAGAAACGCAAATCAATGTTTTCAAATCAACTAATTAGCAAAATCAATTAGCAAAGAATATGAATGTAAAAAGGAGTCGAATAAATGAAATTGAATCACGAACAAAACTTACTGTGAAACGGTTGGTGAGAACGGTAACGAAGGTGACCGGTGAAGGTGTTGGCCGGCGGTAGACGGAAAGATAGATACAGCGAGAGAGAGAGAGAGATTCAAAAAAACCAAAAAGGAGTTTTTATGTTTTCAGAATGATTGTTATATTACACGAACATCACCAACAAATATAAAAAGTTTTGCTTAATGGGTTTAACATTGTGTTTGAACTTTCATTGACATATTAACATCTTTATGTTTTTTTTTTTTTAAATATGCACGTGTTTCATTTAATTGGATATATGCTAAAACTATAAATCATTAAGGTTTGTTTTCTTCAATTATCGTGTTGATTTTACCTTTTAATGGAGACCAGAACAACATGACCTATTTTGAATTGTCATAGGTTATCAAAGCTTGGTATCTAACAGGAACCGATTTATTGTTCTAAGGATTTGGATGTGTATCTTTGGCAATAGTTGTAGGTCTAATCATCAAATCCACACTGAGCAGGTAAACAAAAGAAGCATCTCTAAAAGCTCATTTTGTTTTAGTTCATCGTTTTAAAATTTATACCTAAAATATTATATTTATGATTTTTATATGGTGAAAAATGTTACAAACTTATCATTGGTGATGAAGGAAAAAAGGCATTATAGTTTTATGCAATGAAAACTAAAGGAGGAATTATAGTTTTATGCAATGAAGAAAAAAATGGAGATCTTCTTTACCTATATCTTCGTCACTATCTATCAGGTTCTTCCCGCCATCACTATCTATCAGGTATGTAGTTTATTGGTTGTCAATTCAGTTAATATTTTGTATAATTGTTTTAGGTCATATTTCTAGAGATGTATGTATGGAATTAGATAGCAAGAAATAGAATAATAGAATAATTAAATATTAAATTCGTGAATTGTTGTTTACGTGTAAAAATATGTGTTGTTTGATTGAATGTATTTATGAGCAGTATCAAGCAATGTTATTCATCTTCCTTATCATCTTATTCAGGGTTAATGGGTACAATGTTTTAAGACGGAGGACCCATCAAGCCTCCTTCACTCATGCAGGTACTGTAAACGGTTGTTAACTGCATTTTGTGAAGAGGTTGCAATTGTAATAGTTTTGTTTTTTATGATTTTGATACAGGTTGATTAGCTCTAACTCAAAGCAATAAGTGTAGGCTACTAGAGATTGAAGTTACATATGACCACAAGATGACCTCTCACTTTTACAGTATGTTTAAATGGTAAGTAAAATCCCCCAGCTACCCATTTCACCACCTGTATTGAGAGGGTCACTTTGTATTGCTATTAAAAAGTAGCATATGATAATAATGATAGATGATAAATTAAAATTTTAGCGATGAAATATATCTCCTTTGATATAGCATAATGGTCTATTATGATAACCTTCTATGCAGATAAAGACAGACACTTTTCTACATTGTCAATTCACAAGCACAAGGTAATCCATCAATGAAATTTTAAAATGATCTCAGCCTTCCATAATATATAGTTGACTAAACCATGACCATTAAGTTGACTAAATCTTGACCATTAAGTTGACTAAATCATGACCATTTTCGTTTGATTTTTTGATTGTTTAACTTTGTTTTAGACTAATTGTAGCTTTCGAAAGGTACCAGGTAAATTCGATTTCACCTGATAGCTTTCGAAAGGTACCAGGTAAATTCGATTTCATCTGATAGCTTTTGTACATAATTTTTACCATTAAGGTTGATTTGGAGATGTGTACTCCATAAATTTCAACCACACCATCGGTAAAGTTATGAAATCGAATAAATTTCATTTATATTTTTGGAATGATTTAGATTGTATAATTATGCTTATCCTTAATCCTTAATAGATTTCTGAATTCGAGCTTCTTTAGCTCCAGTCAATAGCTCTAGCCACAAACTTCAGTCACAAACTCTAACTTTAAATCCCGTCATAAGTTTCAGTAAATTAATCTATGAATGTTTTGTAGTTGGAGATATGGATAGTATATGTGTATTGCACCTGTTGTTAAGTGTTGTTATCTATGTTTGGAGGTCATGTAACTGGTCCAGTTAACAACAGTCCCTATCTCTGCAAATCCGAAAGTAGACAATAATTTCTGGCTGCTTGGTGAGGTGCAATATAAATAATGGTTGACTTAATGGTATGCCATTGTAATTAAAGTCCTGCTTATTTTTTTGTGTTATAGTAAGGTGAATTGAAGGTTTTTGGAGTTGGTGCACCGTTGGCAACTACTCCATTGTTACCATCTTCGGTCTATTGGCGAGGCTAAGGTATTTATTTATTTATTTATTTTTATTTTTTTTGTAGTTGATTCTACTTCAATTATTCTATGAATGTATAACATGTTGTATCTCTAATGTGAGATTATTTGAAGCCAACGCAACTTTGAGATATTTTTGTTATACATGTAGATTTGTTAGCAGTTTAAGTTTGACAGTAGAATAGGAACTCAAATAAATGTATACATCATGTTATTATAATTTTGATCACAATAATTTTACACATCTGTTACTACATGTACTCTTCTCTACATCTGTTGCAGTTATCCTGATATTCCCCTTTGATATGTGCTATTTGTCGACATGTTTACAAAAATTATCAATTCTTTTGATCCGATTCTTATGATTTTATTATTTTACTAATGAGGTCAAACTTTCAAATTCTAATGTGAGTATCATTCCTTATCTTGAATTTCCAAAACTAAAGAAAATACAAGAAATATTTGCGAATACTAAGTTTAAATGCAAGAAAATACAAGAAAGTGGTGGTAATTGGGACAAGTAAAATTAATGGATTACCCACTTCGTTGCCGTTGGCAGGTATTTATTTACACTTGATCAAGATCCATGTACTTTTGGATTTTTATTTATTTGCGAGGTTTATTTTTATATGCAGACACATCATGCTACCGTCAGTGTTGTACATGCATTCACCAATAACCCGGAGTAAACGACGCGTGAAGCTGACATATTAGTTACAGATGTAGGAGTTCCAAATTTGGTTCAGTGCCATTGGTTAAAGCATGGGGTCGTAGTAATTGACATGGGCTCAACGTTAGTGAAGGTATATTTCTTTATTCGAGTTTAGATGTTTATGGTATTATGTCATCTTTTTGTTCAATTGTCTAATGCAAATTATAGTTCTATATATTATAGTAGAATACTTTTTTATGCTAATAATATGACACATCTGCAATAGTTCTCATGGTACTCGTGTGAATGGATATGTTTATTATGAAGAAGCAGTACTTAAAGCATCATTAATTACTCCTATTCCTGGAGGAGTTGGACCTGTTACCATTTCCGTGTTACTTTGTAAAGCATCATTATATATATATATATATATATATATATATATATATATATATATATATATATATATATATATATATATATATATATATAATTTTCTGATTACACAGCGCTCTGTATAGACATTCCACAGAAAGTGCTGTATATAATATGTGTTTTTCTTGGATCCTTTTTATTGTTCAATTCCATATATGTGTTTCCTCTTAGACCATTCGTAACGGTGAGTGGCGTTTCTTTTGGTGTCACTTGCCTTTTTGCACTTTTTGGATGACTAGGACGTGTTACTTGTTTGGGTGTAGTAGTGGTGGTGTTACTTTTTGGTGTTAGGAGTATTGTGGTGATGTGTTAAAATATAATTGGGTTAAGTATTAAAAGGAGGTAAAAATAATATTTTTAAAATAATAAAAAATAAAATAAAATAAGAAACACCTGTGACTTTACCCGTTTCTTTTAAAGATACGCCTCACAAACGCGTGAAAGAGACGCTCCGTTACATGGGGATGTGGCGTTTCTCATGTCCACATGTGCAAGACACGGCGTGTCTTGATGCCTGTTACAACTGGTCTTAAAGACCCAGGAAACAAACCAGAATTGTCACCTTTGGGAGGTGTCAATTTTGACCCAAATTTTTAAGTTTCGATCTTTATGGAGTTTTGTCAAGTCATAGAAATATGAATACAGTTGTAAAGAAAGTTGAATACCAGCTCTATGTTTGTCAACAACTTACATGCTTTGTTGCAAAATTTCTAACACATGTATTATCTTAGCTGATGCCGACTGAAAAAATAATAACATGTCCGCGTCATTTATCTAAACTGATTAAGAGGCAACTAGATTGGACTACTACAATTGATTTGGATAGGGTTAAATGCTTGAACGTTTTGGTCGAACACTACAATTGTTCATGTCGAAGTTCTTCTGGGATGATAGTGCCTATTCTAAAATTCACAAATTTGTTTTTTCTATATGGTGGTATTAATTGGTTTGTTATATGGTAACTTATGGTCTTTATATGTTGAAATTCTTCCCCTCATTTAATTAGTGATCATAGACTAAAAACTGAATTTATATGTAACTAATGATTTTAACGGTTTTGAAAACCACCTAATTTAAGGATTTTAATTATGTACATTAGATTTACCATTTGATTTTTTGATTGTTTAACTTTGTTTTAGATGATGTGAAGACAAATGATAGTAAGGTGAACTAATTCATATTTAAATGATGCAAAGCTACTGCTCGATTAAATGCCTCAAAAAGTAGGTAACAAATAAGTGATATTTGATATCTATGAACAACTTGATTTCTACCATGCACTCACTGAGTGTTTCTGAATGTTTATTAATTTTTTGTCAAGCATCAAATATACTACCATTGTTATCATGATAAACTTAGGTAACGGAAGATTATTGAATTTTACATTTATCATTTCAATTCCTATTGATTTTTTTTACTACTGATCAAGTGTTTCTATTATTGCATGTCCATGAATTCATTTAAGAATGTATTTAGTTTTTGTGATCATACATATTGAAATTGAAATCAACATAATCACTTTCACCTATTACAAAACGTCTTCAAAAACTAATTTTTAAACCTAACGTGCAATGCACGGGTTGATATTTTCATAGTATTTATGATACTGATATTTTAAATACATTTGGTTTCAATACAAATGCTATCAATAATGAAGGGTTTCGTCATTGTAATTGTAACATACAGCTAATCAGTATCAATACTAATGATTTTGAATGCAGATGCATAATGAACTTGGTTTGTATTTACTTTGCATTTTCTGGTAAACTTAGCGCAGTAGCAACTTGGAGATGATATAATTGACTATGAACTATCTAAAGCTACATTATAATTGTATTCATTATTAACTTTTCCAATACTAATTGTTTCAATAGATTTACTTTCATTACAAATGTTATCAATACTTAAGAGTTTCTTAATTATAATTGTATACTATAGCTACACAATCTCAAAACAAACGTCTTCAAACCAAATGTAGATTCTCATGTTAATGAATACTCTACATGGAGTACATCTCACGTGAAGGCAGGATGTCAGCAAAAAAATTGTGATATGGATACATTCATACTTACTATTTTTGTAATCACTCACTTTCAACTTAATCTATTCCACCACTACATTTAAAATACCTCAAGTTGTTTGATGGTGGTTAATGTTTAAAATCAATGACTTTGAATTCTCTTGAACATCTAATAGTGTATTAGGTTAATGGCATTTTTGCTATTCATGCCTTTATGTAACTATAATTTGATCAATATATGTAAATGTAATTATCTTTAATACATACTTTAGTTTGCACTAATTATTAAAACCCGTTCATTGGGCTCATAAACTAGAAATGATTATTATTAGTGAGATTAAGTTTACAACTTTTATTAATACATAAATAACTCACAACAGTACTTACGACAATGACCGTATAATATCGTTATTTCATAGTCATTTGCAAAATACTATATAATATTTTCGGATGAGTACCCGTGCAACGCACGGGCTCATAAATCTAGTAAAATAATAATTCAGTTATATGTTAATGATTTACTAATTTTAGTGCTATCAAATCTCATTTATATACATATAAATTGTGGTAAATGGTGTCAACATTTAATTGGCTAATACCTTGCGTTAACAGTAACTAATATTGGTAACCAAATCCTTCTCTGACCCGACCCATCTTCCTTTAAACCCTATTATCCTTAAATCGGTTACTCGGTCGCTGAATGTTTTATGATTAACCTTCTTCCACACTCATCTACCACTTACCCTCTTTATATCTAACTACTCTTCTCCCTCTACCTCTCACAAAACAGATGCATCATCTTCATCCCGGCACCGCTATCACCGTCACAAACACCATCGTCTTCCTCGCTGCAATACCCCTCTGTCGCAACAACAACATCGTGTTCGACGCCATCGTATTTTCTGCCAGTAACCTAATCCGTCAAACGTCGCTGTCTCCACCATCGATCTACCAGGTAATGCTTTGATTTTCTACCGAATTTGTAAATTTAAAATATCATCCGACGCTACTTGACTGGAAAATCTCTCAGGTGTTCGGTGAGCGTACCGCCGGTGAAGAAGTACAAGGAGGTAAAGTACTCTATCTCTGTTGTGCTATTCTCTTTATATATACATGTAAATATAATAAATGCGTAACATGATAAAATTGTGTGAATTGCAAGATTTCTGTTTTAATTAGGGTTTGGAATAAGTGTGTGTTCGATCTATTGGTCGTTACATTGCTGAGTTTTCATTGATATGGTGATTAATTAAAGTATAAGGTTCGATAAGTACTGGTACTTGGTTTAATTGTTGACCTAAATTAATCATATAAATAAATGACAATAAGGAAAATTGTGATAAAACTACTGGTGATTAATTAAAGTATAAGGTTCGAGGTACTGGTACTTGATTTAATTTTTGACCTAAATTAATCATATAAATGACATTAAGAAAAATTGTGATAACTACTGTTGATTAAGTGTTCATGTTTTGCTGCTTCTAATTAACTCATTGGAATGCATGTTTTGTTTTAAGGTGTTTTAAGCAACCATTTGAAGTGGTTCCTTGTAGCCGTTTATCAATAAGAAGAAGCTTCATTACTGAATGTCTAGAAATAATGAATCTAATTTTAGTTTTAAGTTTTTGCTTAGCATTTGCGTGAAGGTTTGTTGTTAAGGTTTTAGTTTTATGGCATTTGCTATTTTAGTTTTTAATTTTGTTTTTAACTGATTTTTTTTTTTTTTTTTTTGCAGTTTCCAAGGTTTTTTTTCAAGTACTTATGTTTTTGCATTCCAATTTCTCAGTTGGTGGAGGTAGATGGTAATTTTCTGTTTATATATTTACTTTGGTTGTCTATGTTAGTTTAGGTTTTTAAGTTTTTTTTAATGTTGTTGTTGCTATAACTGTTGCTGCTAACGAGCTACTTTTTTATTGAATGTTGTTGTTATGTTTTATATTATTCTTTTAATTACGTTGTCGTGTATATGTGTATTATGTTGTTGCATTTTAGTCTTAATTTACATTATGCTAAGTAGTAGAAAACGTAAAAGGGGTAGTTGTAGTGGTGCTGTTCTCATGACCCATCCACTGTTGTTGGTGTGGGTGTTGCCTTCCCCACTGTTTCGGTCTCACATTTGTCGGACGATGCCATTTTGGTTGTTAATAATGTGGTAGCCAATGGTAGTGACGTCGTTTCTTCTGAACACTTTACACTTGGTGCTGTTAGGAGTGTTAGTTTTAGTGATAGCTATTCAAGTATTGTCTACATATTTGGTTGTTGATGTTCATATTTGTATCGCTATTTTATCTTTTGTTGTTTAGTGTTATGTTATTGGTTTCATCGTAGGTGTTAATGACGTCATTTTGCATGCTGAAGATGATGAAACTGTTGGATGTTGTAAGTGTTGTTTAGTATTGCTTATGATGCTGTTTGTTTTCTAATTTTTATAAGTTTTTTCTCAATTTTTGCCGTGCATAGGTGGAAATAATATTGAACCAGTAGAGGAAACACCAGAGTTCATAATTGATGAAGTATACAACATTGAACCATTAGAGGAAAAAGAAACAACAGAATACGCCACCAACCAGGAAAGCAGATTACAACAACGGGTAAAAAACACACATACAATTACTTCGAAATATTCACACACTAAATAAATAACTGGGTATGTGGCCTATGTCTTTTTGACAATTGTTTGTTGAAATTATTGCCCATTGTTGGTGGAAATTTGTCTGAGTATTCAACGTGGATTTAGTTCGGCTTCTTATGATGTTTCTTTGTCACATGGTACCTTTGTTTTCGTTTTCAAATAATCTTTTCGATGGATGATGTGGCAGAAACCCTGGACAAAGAATGAAAGAGCAATGATTGAAGAACCACAATCAAGTAAACAAAGCATGTATCTTTGTAAATCAAAGAGAAATGATTGAATATTAAGTACTGTGCTAAAACATGCTTTGTAAATCATGTAAACTTTTGCACATCCTTAATGATGTGAATGTATAATTAACTACATGTAACTTTGCACATCCTTAACAATGTGAATGTATATTTACCTATCTGTGGTAATCTTTTGCACATATAGCTACCTACATATGTATACTTATCTACAAAATTATATATATATATATATATATATATATATATATATATATATATTCACTAAACTCAACCAAAATACCAAAAAAAGAAGACCCAAATTCCGCAGCAACGCGCGGTCCACATACCTAGTTTAAAGTAATTCTGATATATTTAGAACGCAATAATTAGATAGTCAAGTTCAATAACGAATTTAGAGAAAGTAGTTCAACCTAACTTGATATTGTCGCAAGATAATGAGGTCGCCCCCTTGTGAGGTCTAGCGGGCAGCGTCCCCTAGTTGGACCAACCAATTTTGGCGGTAGATTTCACATATTCGTTTATTGAAAAGTACTCGGCCAATTATCCCTTCGAATTGAGAAGATTAATAATAGCTCGCGCGTAGTTAACGAGTAATGAGATAGCTAGCGCGTAGTTGTGATAATTAATTTCACTATGTAATTTAAAAGTTCTTAATTACAATACCCATATCGATGATTGGTACTAACTTTTTTATTTAACGCAAATTTAGAAAAACATATATAACCATTATTAAATGAAAATAAAATACAAATTAAAATAAGAAAAAAAGTTAAATAGAAAAGAAAAAAGAGTCGTTTTGTCGTATGAAACGAATGAAATGCGTGTCTACTAGTATATATAAAAATTTTACTACGCGTTGCTGGAAAAACATCTTTCGCAGCAATAGATGATTTCACTATATGTTAATAGTTTGCAATTAAACTACTTGAAACGTGTGTGTTCTACTTAATTTTTACACCAACAACCACCCACCAACACACTGTAGCGCAGCGTGTTGGTGGCCTTAAGTTCCGGCATGGTGCGATCAGGCATGGGAAGGTGATGAAGCAGGTTGGTTACGTGGCATGATTTGGTTGGCTTCACGGATGGATTCGAACAAGCTACCCTACTACTTCTCATTTTTCCAGCATATTTTCAACGTCGGCGTCAACTACCTCACTTACCCATCAACACCCCAAAAATACTTCTAACACTACAACTGGTCTTACAATTTGTATATCGATGTTTTGTATAAAACTGTATGTTTCCTATTTATTTTGCACATAGTGAACCTAACTAAACACCAAAATAATATCTCGATTTAACTGTTAGTGTGTGCATGCACATACACACACGCGCGCGCGCACACACACATATATATTAATCCTATATACTTATTCTTGTCCAAAGTTTGGTCGTTTCCACAAGCTGAAAACGACATCACACAACAATTTTTCAAAACAGCCCCTCAAACTATATTAAATGTACAAAATTTTCAGGGGTTTAAAATGTAAAATCGCTATTTTTTAAAAAAATATATAAACAAGCTCCACCCAAATTTTCAACGGGTAGTATCTTCCCTCTCGCCGGGAGTTAAATTTTTTCCGATTTCACTGTTCAACTCGAAATAATTTTAGAACACAACGCAACTAACTATGCGCGAAACGGACTATTTTAAAAAAATGTTAAATAGTTCGGGATATTTTTATGCATATAAGTAACCGTATAACAAACAATCTATTCTTTTCCCTTTTAATGCGATTTTTCCGGCGTTAAAAACGCGGAGTTCGTTGATGTTCGAGGTACTAACCACGTGTTTCTAAACATACCCGTAACAATGCGTTTTTAATACTGAAAATACATAACGCTACGTTAAATATGAATATGCAATCCGAAAAGCCCCGTCGCAACGCGCGGGCCGGGTATTTTCTAGTATATATATATATATATATATATATATATATATATATATATATATATATATATATATATATATATATATATATATGGAGAGGATCAAGTGAGAACTTTTTTAATGTGAGAAATCTAGGAACTCTAAAAACACTCCAAATACACTGAAATTCGATCAAAAAATGTGCACGGGCGAGCAAAAATAAAAAAACACGGACGAACAAAAAATTCATAGTCGAGCAAAAAAAAAATTATTTTTTTTTCAAAATGTAGAACACATTTTTGTTCGAATATTAGCATTTTTGTTCGACTACCCGTGTGTTCTACATTTTTTGTTCGACTATCAAAAATGTAGAACACCAAATTGTTCGCCCGCCTTTTTTTGTTCGAATATCACTTTTTTGTTCGCCCTTGTCCCATTTTTTGCTCGAATTACTCTTTTTTTTTTGTTCGCCCGTGTCCCTTTTTTGCTCGAATTTCCTTTTTTTTGCTCGAATTTTCCTTTTTTACTCGAATTTCAGTGTATTTTTGAGTTCTCAATGTTCTCACACAAAAAAAGTTCTCATTTGATCCCTCTGATATATATATATAAAAATCTATTTTCATATGCCCTATGTGTCATCACCTCCTTAAATCAAGCCCCACTTGGAAAATAATCTCTACTAACAATAAACCTATACATATACAAGATTTGTTCCTATATTTTTTTACCTAACAAACTACCTATACATATATATACATACACCACATCACCATCCCATATGCCTAACAATTTGAAATCAATTTCAAATTTGAATTTTTGGGGTTCTTTTTATTTAATTATTTATTATTTATATATTGTGTAAGTACATTGGGAAGGTAGAACACTTACTTTTTATGACACACCCATGTGATCAAGCATCTTTATCAATGTATTTGTGTAGGTTTTTAAAATATATCAAGATCCAAATATATCCAAATCAAATATTTAGATCTACAGAAGTAAAATAAATGTTCTCAAACTCTCTCTCTTCATCATCTTCTGATACGACCTCTTTTTCCAGTATTCATCCTAATTGTTCTTCAATAATCTCTGGTAATTAATCGTATTCACACTAAAATCTTATTAATTTCAGTATCATCGCGATTGTTATCATTACCAGATTCCATCGGCTCCCAAAAACAACATATCCACCAGATCAGCAGCGCCATTTTCATTTTAAAGTTAGGGTTTCTTCAATTGAAATTTCGGATTACATTATACTTCTTTCATTTCGATTTATTTTTTAGCTACATTTACTGATTTTGTCTATTGGCTTTATTGATTATCAGATGTTTGTATCGGTGGTTACGATTAATATAATTCATGTTATAATCTTTGTCGTAAGTTCGCAAGCAATCGCTCTCGCTGTTGACATCTTTTTGGTGAGCAAATATTCGGTTTTTATGACTTAATTTGTTTAATTTCTGCAGTTTAATTGTATATATGATTTAGTTGTTGTAATAAGGTAAGTTCAGCATCATCTTTGACTTTTTTTTGGTTAATTTTCTTAATTTTTTCCCTATTTTAATTGCTAACTCTGGTTTTGTTGTGTTATATGTTTGTATGGAAGAATGTGTTTGGAAGATATATAAGTTACAAATTTTTAATTGCTAAATGTTTGTAAGTAATAGTAATTTTTTTTTACTTCTTTTGAATGTTTCATTATTGATGTTGATATGAAAGTATGAATCTGAACTTCTTTCACGTGCTCTATTCAGTTTTTGACTTGAATGTTAAATCTCGGAAGAACCACTTCTCTAATAAACACGATTTACCATGTACACTACATTTTCTAAGTATTTGTTTCTATTATAACTTATATTGATGCTTCTCTTTTCTGACCTGAAAATAAACCATACTCTTTTA
This sequence comes from Rutidosis leptorrhynchoides, assembly GCF_046630445.1. Classification (NCBI taxonomy): domain Eukaryota; kingdom Viridiplantae; phylum Streptophyta; class Magnoliopsida; order Asterales; family Asteraceae; genus Rutidosis; species Rutidosis leptorrhynchoides. Next base: position 520,589,259 of record NC_092335.1, on the reverse strand, counting down.
ATGCTTGGTATTGCGGTTTGTTTTCCATTGAAATGTTGTTAATGAAAATAAGGATCGATATTAGAAGCTTCGTTTCTATTAGAAGCTTCTTTTGAACATAATGTATAGTTGAAGCTGTTTTAAATTGATATGTTTCTGAACTTGCATCTTTAGTTTATAGTTATTTGCTTGGTGTTGCTGTTTGTTTTCGATTGAAATGTTGATAATGAACAAAATTGGATCGACATGAAAAGCTTCGTTTCTATTTATTGCAGTTAACATGAAAATTATTTTTTCTTTGCTTTTGACTTAGGTATTTGATGTGTTATGGCCTCTGGGTTTTAATTTCCGACTGGTTTCAGTTTAATACAGATTTGGTTTGTTTTTTATTACAAGGGATTGACGATTGGAGAGCCATTTTTTCTTTTTTTAGTGTCATACAGTATCAGTATGCTTGATTTACTATTGATGGCTTGATTTTAGAAGTTAAATTTAGGTCAACGGGTTTTATCAGTAACAATAAATTAAATTTGCAAATTTTGATAATGGGGTTGTTTGTGATTATTTTCACGATATTACTCACTAACTGCTAGGATCAACATGTACATAAATAATGTAAGTTATAAGTTTTAGGGCTTAGTACTGATAATTTTGCTATTATTGTTTTTACAGGTTGTCTACCGTACTGCATGTGGACGTTGCCTGTTCAGAAAAAAGGAGGAAAATCAACTATCCTGGGATATTATGTTGAATAGCAACGAAGAAGACGAATTGCTAGGGTTTAGGGTTTAGGGTTTAGTAACGTTGAGGATTCAGAGTTACGAACTGTATTTCAGGTAACAACGGTTATTATTTGGGACTAGGATCTATTAATTTCGAAAACGTGAGTGAACGAGGACGGATCGCTCGTCGTGTTGATAACAATGCGGATAATAAGAAACAGTTTCAGCTCGAATCCTCATGGAATTAGCAATGGGGAAGATACTCGAACAACTTTAATCATTAAAAACATTCCTAATAAGTAAAAAAAAAACTCCTTTATTTTCATTATCAATCAAATCAGTAATTAAAGTGTTACTAATTTAAATTTTTTTATTAATCTTTTAGGTATACTTCAAAGATGTTGCTAGACGCCATTGATGAAAATCATAGTGAAACTTACGATTTTCTTTGCCTGCAGATCGCTACCACACATTTGGATTGTTTTTTTATAACCTAAATGGTATGGTATTTTATCATCCAACTTTAATTACATTCAATAATGCTGCTGATTTTTGTTTGATTTATCATTTCTGACTCATATTTAATATGTGTCTTGATTTTAGATTTTAGATAGCATATATCAATTATCAATGTGTATCTTTGTGTTTCTATGTGTATGTATATTATGTCTATGTATATATACATCTATCGAAGCTTTTAGATCTTAGCAAGAGTTAAAACAGGGGATGCTTTAGCTATAGATAGATATATACTGTATTTTATCTTTTGTGCATTTTTTTCAGTCCTTTTGAATGTTTTTGATAACTTACACAATTTGATTATGCCTTTTGCAGATAGAAAGAACAGAGCATTACTTGTGAACTCAATTTCACAAATGGCAACTATTCAAAGATCAACAAAAGCAGCAGATTCGATTGAACCATTTTCAAATGATCAAAAGATGCCAAATGCCTTTAAAACCATGAGATTGTTAAGGCTAACTTCTGAAGAAATCAGACCAATCCTTAAAAATCTTTCGAAACTGTATAATGGCAATTGGGAACTAATTGAGGAAGATAATTATCGAACTCTTACAAATGCTATATTTGAATCACTGATGTGTAGTGATTACATCTAATATTTTTGATTGTAAATATTAAGAACATGTGTGATTTAACTCCTGATACATAGCTCCTAATGGAACTGCCCGAAGAGTGCACATTTGAGAGCGCACTGGCTGATTTGATTGTGAGTGATAACTATTAAACGCGCGTCATTACTCACAATCAAATCAGCCAGTCCAGTCTCAAATGTGCACTCTTCATGCAGTTCCATTAGTAGTTCTGTATCAAGAGTTAAATCCCACATGTTCTTAATATTTCCAATCAAAAATATTATATGTAATCACTACACATCGGTGATTAAAATATAGCATCTGCAAGAGTTCGATAATTATCTTCCTCAATTAATTCGATAAATATTAATCGTTCCTACGGACAAGAGAATACCTTTCATATTCCAAAGATATAATATATCCATTGTCGTTGTGCTTTACAATGACCATAAGTAAAAGTCAAGGACAATCACTGGAGCATGTCGGTTTATTTCTACCAAAAACTAACTTTAGTCATGGGCCATGTATATTGTTTAGCTATCTTTATTGTTAGTGTAATTTGACGGTTATGTTACATTAGTTTACTTTATGTAGAGTTTTATGTTTGAAGCATGTAAAGTGCTCAACTTGGTCATCTTATCATTTTTGTAGAGTGGATGATAGATACTGATAGCTTTATTTATTGTGTTATTTTTTAATTTGCTTATGCTTATACTTATTGTCGGGTTTTACCATTTAGTATTCTGTTTGATGACATAAAGTGTTATATTGTGTTGATTTAAGTTTGGGTGCCATTTGTATTGAACATGTGTTTAACATGTTGCATTATTTGTTACCACTAAAATGCTGCGGTTAATTTAGTATATTCAGATTATGATTTATAATTTTTGTTTCCAATTAATTGGTATTATGGTTATTGAACAAATATGATAAGATATATTTATTTTTGTACAAGTTTCAACAATGAGAGAACTATGCTTTCTCGGATTCATGCAAACGCTTCATTTTGTAAATAATAGGTTCTAGACGGACATGATGGCATATTCATAACCATTGGATACTTACCATAAACATTCATTCGGAATAAAGATGATAAGATTGTTTTTCTGTATCCAAGTGACATGTAGTTTCTAACGACCCGTCCTAATCCATCTTGATGAAATCCATATCGATTATAAACGATTCGCAATAGTTGATTACATCCCGAGATACTTGACCTCTATATGATACATTTTACAAACATTGCATTCGTTTTTAAAAGACAAACTTTCATTACATCGACAGTTGACAGACATGCATACCATTTCATAATATATCCAAATATAATTGACTTAATAATAATCTTGATGAACTCAACGACTAGAATGCAACATCTTTTGAAATATGTCATGAATGACTCCAAGTAATATCTCTAATATGAGCAAATGCACAGCGGAAGATTTCTTTCGTACCTGAGAATAAACATGCTTTAAAGTGTCAACCAAAAGGTTGGTGAGTTCATTAGTTTAACATAAATAATCATTTCCATCATTTTAAGAGACCACAAGATTTCAATTTTTCCATAAATATACATCTCATATCAGGCATTTCGCAAACTGCATAGAGATAAAAAATCATTCATATGAATTGAACACCTGGTAACCGACGTTAACTTAATGCATAGAATATCCCCAAAACAGAATCTCTCGTCTGTATAATAATCTCGAAGTACTAAAGCATTCGTACCCCGAATGGGACTTGTCAAGGTCCATAGATCTATCTTTAGGATTCACGTCAATCAGGGGCCATTTCCCTAAATTCTTAGGTTACCAGACTTGAAGGGCGATATTCGGTTAATAATCCAACCATAGAATGTAATTTTAAGTACTTGTGTCTATTTCGTAAAACATTTATAAAAGCAACGCATGTATTCTCAGTCCCAAAAATATATATTGCAAAAGCATTTAAAAAGGGAGCAAATGAAACTCACCGTACTGTATTTTGTAGTAAAAATACATATGACGACACTGAACAATGCAGGGTTGGCCTCGGATTCACGAACCTATACCATTTGTATTTTTATTAATATACATAGTTGTAATCGAACAAATTTATATATTATTAATGGTTTAATTGTTATTTTAATTATGTGTTTCATTATTAATCTACTTAATTATTTTTATTAATATTTATTATATAAAAATATTAATATAGTTATGTTATATGTAGTAAATATAGTTTTATATAACTAATAGTTATTTGATAGAATAATTTTAATAATAATAAATAAAAAGTTGTTTTCTTTTTATAATAATAATAATAATAGTAATAATAATAATATCTATAATAATAATACCTTTACTAATAATGATAAATATAATGTTATTATTAATAATAATACTTATGATAATAATAATAATAATAATAATGATAATAATAGTACTATTGATAATAATAATAATAAATGAGAATGTTAACAAACATGATACTCTTAATATTAATAGAAGTTTTTAAATAAATAAAATTTTTTTTTAATAGTAATGATAATAAATAAAAAAATAAAAAAAATAAAAAAATAATAATAATTTTGATAATAATACTTAATACTTAATAATAATGATAATAATAATCATAATTGTAACCATAGTCATAATACTAATAATAAATGATACTTAATACTTGTATTAGTAATAATAATAATAATAATAATAATCATAAAACTACCTTTAAAAGAAAAATCTTCCAAAAAGAAAATAAATTGCATCCGCCCAGGCTCGAACCCGAGACCTCTCGGTTAACACACAACTCCCCTAACCATCGAACTGCTCTTTCATTTCTATTTTATAATATATCCGAAATCTATTTAACCCATATAATTTTATTTCCATTTTCTTCTTCATTAGCTCATCATCATCATCTAGTATCTATCTTATCCATCATCACTATCATTATCATGATCGAATACCATCATGATCATTAACTCCCCCTATCATCACACGACATTTATCATATTCATAGTCATCTTATCATCTTTAAAACATAACTTGTTTCTACAGCATCCTAAATGGGTCTCGAAGGTAATCCAGAAAAGCATTAGCCCAAATCCAAAACCCAACTATAATTTCGCAGTCCAACTATTAATCTATTAGTTCCAAATGACAAATCCCATCTTGTAAATCCATTAAAAATATATACGGCCCACTATATACAATAAAAATGATACGGCAGTCCAGTTTGTAAACTAACTCTTCAAAAATTCGTTTTCAATATACATGTACCCTACCATCATACCAACTATCATCAACATTACTTGCTTTAATTAAATATTAGTTTAATGTATTAAAATTTCACCTTTGAAATCCCACTAGCGAATGTTAGCATGTGGGGTAATTTACGTTTGTTATTTGTCGCCAAAAACAAAAGAAAAGGAAAAGGTAGCGGTTAGTGGTGGTGATTTGGTTGTCTTTGTGGGTAAAATGGCGGTTTGAAACTAAAACAGAAAATAGAAACGTATGGTCTCGGTGGTTGATAGTTATCATCGATGAAGATGAGTAAAAGTGCAAGTGGGTTTTGTTGGTGTTTGAAAGGTGATGTTGTGGTGATTGGTGATGATGTGTGTCGACATAAAGTAGTAACAAGGAACGTTTTGAGCTCGATTAAAATGATGATGGAACACGATGACTTATGGTAGTGTTTGGGTGAATTTCGAATGAAACATAAATGATATTAAACAGCAGCAGTATCATGAACAAGTGTTTGAAGGTGGAGCTTGGTGGTTCTAGTGGTGGCTCGATGTGAAGTGAATGACGATGATTTAATGAAAGTGTAGGTGGCGTTCGGTTGTGATGATAATCAATGATGATGGTAATGAACGAAACATAAATAGATATGGTTGATGGGTGACCGAAGGTGGTCGATGGTTTAGTGATTGCCGAATGGAGAGAAAGAAGGGTGGTGTCGGGGATAGAAGGTGGCCAAAGGTTGGTTGATGGAGAGGTGAGGTTTGAGTGTTCTCTATCATATGTGTGTTTGTGTAAAGTGGTAGTGGTAATAGATAGATTGAAGAAGAGGAAAAATAAGATGGGTTTTGCAATGTATGCATCTCATATACGTAAATATATATCTTAAATTAATAATTTAATAATTAATAATAATAATAATATAATCACAAAAGTAATATGAAGAGAACGAAAGGATTCGTCCAAAAGGAGTGGTTGAAACTTAAAAAAAAAACAGTAAAGCATCATGTGAACTTTGTTTGATTTTTTTCTGCCGACAGGCGGACTGCTAAATCGTACCCCGTTGTTAAATCATTGGCGGATAAGAGTACTCATAAAATCCCAAAATTTTATATTAAGTATATTTATTTATTTTAGTCATTATGGTATAAAATTTGGTCATTAACTATTAACTAAATATTACATTAATTATTCACTCCCAACCCTACGTAAAATATAAAAGGTTTTGAAACTTAATAAATAGTTCCTAAATACATTTTTAATAAGCCTAAAATTTATAGAACTCATTTTCGTATCACCTTTTATTTTAAAATCATATAAGTTCATATTTTACTTGTTTAATATCAATCGGAACATCAAACGAGTATTACAATCATTTAATATTTATTTTCAACATACTTTATTTATATATAGATATATTTTAAATAATAATTATTATAATATACTATTTTTTTATTTTATTGAATTTTTAATAACAACAACATATAATACTTCAAATTAATTTCGAATTATTATTTATATATACATACACACATATCTATTTACAATTAATTGTTCGTGAATCGTTGAGAGCAGTCGAAGGTCAATTGAATATATGAACATCGTTCCAATGTTTTCTAGACTCAACATTACATACTTTGCTTATCGTATCGAAATCATGTAAAGATTAAGTTTAAATTTGGTCAGAAATTCCCGGGTCATCACAGTACCTACCCGTTAAAGAAATTTCATCCCGAAATTTGAGTGAGGTCGTCATGGCTAACAATAAATATGCTTTCCTAACGAATATGAGCTGATAAATAGAGTTTTATCATTATTGAATAATACAGATAAAATAATTTGATTATTCGAAAAGCACGAATGAAGCTATCACAAAAGAGTGAAATGAATAAATGAAGTTTCGTTTTAACTTTTGACATTGTCTTGGTTGAATTCCGGAATTCAAGGGATATAAAGAAAATCTTCGAAATCTAAAAGATTTGATTCTTCGACGAATAAGGAAATTAAGATCTCTATAAATAAATATGGTGATCTGCCTCGATTACTCTGTCTGATATTTCCATTATAAATTAAACTTTTTCCGTTCTTTTTTAGTTCATACATCCAAAAGATTGTGAAAATGCTTAATCCATTTCTAATTCTTGATATTTTTCTAATTATCATTTCTGTCATCCCTCTTTTCAATCTTTCCACAAGAAAAAATCTGTTTACTTCTATTATTACCTTGGGGTGATACTATTCTTAATTCTACCGTGTCCTTATGTTGCTATTCATATTAATATCCATGGTTTGTAACCTCTGTGTTGTTATTGGGCTTTATATTTTCTCTTATATTTTGGATCTCTTTGCCTTTTTATTATCCTCTCAACATCTAGTAAAGCGAGCAATGGTCCAGAATTCGTAAGTACGGAGTTTTTGAATGAACTTAATGTTCTGACCAAGAAAGAACGTAATCGTACGATTTGATTTGTCAAATTATCAGAATCATTGAGAATAGAACTATCAAGAATATACTTTCTTGATATGTTCAGAAGTTAATCAGAATGAAAGAGTTATGTAACATGACACATGATGACATTATAATCTGTGAATCTTCATGTTCCATTTAGAAACTCAGCATGACTTATTGTAATATAATCACGTTGATCAAGTGTCATTATATTATACTAACTCATGCATCAGTTCCCAACATTACTTCAATAACATTCATATTTTAAGCTCGAAAGTTTACAGAATATAGAAACTAACAGTTTCTATATGATGTAACACTGATAGCACAAAGAGATTAATGATTTTAGATAAGAATAGTTATGAAAATATCTTCAGAAATATGAAAGATATTTATAATGAAAGATACGATGATATCTTGAAATTTCTAATATCGAAGGATGGTGAAGAAAATTTGTCCGCAAGAGTTTGGAGTCAGAAGCAAGGTATTCGCTAAAGATTTCATCAGAAACAGAATCATCAGGATTCTCTTAATGTACAAGTTTAGTCCTTGTGATTTGTTCAGAGACTCCTTCGTAGTTTGCTCAATCAGTTTTTCAGTTTCAAACTTTTTCTGACCTTTGCCATCGTACAATTCTTTATCATCAACTTTTGGCTGTTGAGGTCGTTTACAGTTTTTGTTGCTTCATTCAACTTTTCAAAATTCAGAGCATTAATTCGTAGACTGGGTGCTTTTCAGAATGGAAGATCATAGTTCTAAGAGATAAATATTATATGGATACATATAACTGGTGTTGTGGAAATGTTGCGAGACTCACAATACAGATTTGCTGATTCCCGGTAATTGGTATGGCAATTCTTGTTACAAGATGCAGATGAGTACATGATGAGATTTCAATAGATAAATATAGTGATTTGTCGGAGAGATTTAAGCCAAGGAGCAATGAGGTTGCTGGTACGTCTGCTGATAATATGGTAAAATATAAAAGGTTCCCGGTAACAATAAAAGAGCACGCATATATATCAAGATTATAATAAGGTTGTTTCAAACGAAAATTCGAAGTTGACTTGCTGAAGCTGTGACAAAATTTGCTACTTTGAAAGGGATTACCAAGTTATTTTGGGTAATAATAACACTAAGGAATTAGCACAGCTACGCTTTAAACGTTTACTCAGTTGCCAAGAGTTTCTCAGGTGCATAACTATATGCATAAATCTTTCCTTCCGTGGATGAAGTGCGGTTGGTTCATCATCTCGATTGAGGTGTTTTCAAGAATTATGAAAGGTTTGAACGCAGATTGTAATCGTCAAGATACAAATGAGGTTTAAGATGAAATTAAGTGGCAAACTTGAAGAATTGTTTAGTTTCATATGTTATAATCAATATTTTAATTCATTTTAATTGTCCAACGTTATTAGTCCACAGTCGATAGTCCACAGTTGACTGTCTAATAATTCATATATAGTTTAATATATAATATTCGAATTAATTAATACGTATCGTGACCCGTGTACATGTCTCAGACTCGATCACAACTCAAAGTATATATATTATTATAGAATCAACCTCAACCCTGTATAGAGAACTCGATCATTACTGCATATAGAGTGTCTATGGTTATTCCAAATAATATATATAGATGCGTCGATATGATATGTCAAAACCTTGTATACGTGTCCCGGTATTTAAAGTGCGCAATATAAATAACAGAAATTTAAATGACAATAAATAAAGTGCGTAAAGTAAATAACAGAAATTAAATGACGATAAATAAAATTGCGAGAATTAAATTGCGATAATTAAATTGCGATAAATAAATTGCGATAAAATAAAAAGTAATCAGTTAGCTAGGAACAGTTAGCTAGGATTTTGTTAGCGTGGATTTTAACAAAATTTCTCATAGTTAGTTTGTTTGTTTCTAACAAATTTTATTTTGTCCAATGTTTTCTTCATTATGCCACTTGTTGGATTCTGATAAATCAAAATCCAAATATGAAATTGGATGAAAATGGTTATTCTGTGGTGAACGGATTCGTATATCGGTGGATGTAAGTAGGATAGTAAACGACTGTTGAATCAGCTTCGAAGAATATACAGTGTAACTTATTAATGTGAAATCTAAATATTCCTCGGGTATTACCTACCCGTTAAAATATTTTCACCATTAACAGTTTGTACAAAAGAATTTTTAATTACAATCTTTATGAAAATATATTTACATATATATTTTCTTCAGATATAATCATGGATTTAATGAGTTAATATGATATTAAACTCATTTGATTTACCGTTAGAACAAGAATATATAATCTCTAAAATATTAGAGATTACATAATTGCCATGTCGAACGAAGATAAATAATATAGATCGTCATGTAGAATGATGGTTATGCTCGAGGTACAGAATGAGATGTTGAGACATGGATTGTTGATGGTACTGGTGCTGTTACTGATGGTACTGTTGGTGCCGGTGGTGTTGCTGAAGCTGGTAAATTTTGCACCATATTCTCCAAATTGATTACTCGAGCGCGGAGTTCGTTGACTTCTTCTATTATTTCGGATGGTTGTCGGTCGGAAAGAACAGATGAATAAAGTTTAGAATTTTAGATAGAATATAATCGTGGCGAGATATTCGGGAAATGAGGGTGAAAATGGTGTTACGAACAGGTTTGTCGGTAAGTGCTTCAGGTTCTTCATCAAGAGGTGAATTCTATTAGTGGAACGGATCGCCTTCTGTGCGTCTCCATTTATTAAGCCGACTACGAACTCATCAGATGAATTGGGGATGGCTGATTGATTTATTCATTCTGCTAACACCGCTTTCGAAGTTCGAGCAGAAATCCATATCGGAATAGCTGTCGGAATAACTATCGGAATAGCTATCGGAATCTAAAGGACTCGAACTGGTTGAGGGATTCATCTTGTACGATCAGATGAAGAATTTTTGATAAGATATAGATTATATGATGTAGATTAGTACCCTGCAATACATAATTTACATATGCATATATAATACTAAAAACCCATAAATTACAGAGGAATCTACGAAAGCTGTCAGACAAAGGTAACAATAACAGATACGCTAAGATATGAATTTATCTATGCACTATTCATGCAATCAATGCAGTAATATGTGTCTAGACTAGGAATGATAAGCAGGTAATTTCTTAAGAATGATAAGTAGATGATTTTCGACACGAAATGATAAGCAAAAATTTTGACATGCAGACACGGTCGAAGTACAGACTCACTAATGCATCCTAACGACTATCAGTTAGACACACTAATGTAAGACTTGGTTCGCTAAGACCACCGCTGAAGCGACCCGTCCTAATCCATCCGGACAAAGTCCATATCGATTACAAACGATTCACAACAGTTGATTATATCGCGAGGTAATTGACCTCTATATGATACATTTTACAAATATTGCATTCGTTTTTAAAAGACAAACTTTCGTTACATCGACAGTTGACAGGCATGCATAGCATTTCATAATATATCTAAATATAATTGACTTAATAATAATCTTGATGAACTCAACAATTCGAATGCAACATCTTTTGAAATATGACAAGAATGACTCCAAATAATATCTCTAATATGAGCAAATGCACAGCGGAAGATTTCTTTCGTACCTGAGAATAAACATGCTTTCAAGTGTCAACCAAAAGGTTGGTGAGTTCATTAGTTTAACATAAATAATCATTTCCATCATTTTAATAGACCACAAGATTTTCATTTTCAGTTCTCATAAATAAACGTCCCATGCATAGAGACAAAAAAATATCACTCATATGGATTGAACACCTGGTAACCGACATTCACAATATGCATATAAGAATATCCCCATCATTCCGGGATCCTCCTTCGGACATGATATAAATTTTGAAGTACTAAAACATCCGGTACTTTGGATGGGGCTTGTTGGGCCTGATAGATCTATCTTTAGAGTTCGCGTCAATTAGGGTATCTGTTCCCTAATTCTTAGATTACTAGACTTAATAAAAAGGGGCATATTCGATTTCGATAATTCAACCATATAATGTAGTTTCAATTACTTGTGTCTATTTCTTAAACATTTATAAAAATTGCGCATGTATTCTCAGCCCAAAAATATAAAGGGTAAAAAGGCAAATGAAACTCACAGTACTGTATTTTGTAGTAAAAATATATATGACAACATTGAACAATGCAGGGTTGGCCTCGGATTCACGAACCTATATAATTTGTATATATATTAAAATGTATAATCGTAATCGAACAAGTTTATATATTATAACTTGAATTATATATTATACTTATTTAGTTTGTGTATATGTTTAAAATGTTTAATATTTATATATTTGGTTATTAATATATCTCGATATATATATAGTTAGTATTATATGAAAATATTCTTGATTCGTTATATATATAAGTATTTATATAGATAATGTTATTATATTTGATATGTGATATATAAATTATTAATATGATTATAATATATGTATTAAGTATATTTTAGGTACAAAATATTTATTTGTAACGAAAATGATAGTTTTGATAATAATGATTTACTAATAATAATAACCTTTTTAATATTGATAATACTAATATTAATAACGATATTGTTAAAATTGATAATTATGTTAATAATAATAATAGTAAAACTAATAATTACGAAAATGATATTTATACTAATATTACTGGGAGTAATAATAACTTGTATTGTCTTATAATAATAATAATAATAATCCTAATACTTAATAATAATGATAATACTAAGTAATTATAATAACTTTAGTAATAATAACAATTATAACAATTATAATTAGTACTAACAATAATAATAACAATAAAAATAATAATAATAACTATAATAACGATAATGATATTGATACTTAATATAATAAAAGTCCTAATTGTAACTATAATCATATTAACCATAAATGATACTTAATACATGTATTAGAAATAATAATAATAATAAAAGTTATAATTAATACTAATAATAATAACAATAACAATAATAATAATAATAATAATAATAATAATAATAATAATAATAATAATAATAATAATAATAATAATAATAATAATAATAATAATAAGTGAAACTACCTTAATACCTTTTCCATAAAAAAAAATGCCACGGACGAGGCTCGAACTCGTGACCTTCCACTCACCGACCAAACCCTCAAACCATTCCTCTGTCTGACTATTTTTGATTTATACCTCGTATTTATTTATTTATTTAATCTAACGTATCTGTTTTCCCCTAAACTTCTTCTTCTTCAATTTCTTTCAAAATCAACCAAAGCCAATCCAATCACAAAATGATTAAATTTTCGGGTTTAGGGACTTGAATGGAAATAGATTCCGCCGTTATTGTTTCGACCCAAAAAAAAAAAAAAAAAAAACACATACAGCAGTTGCTGTGTTCATCGCGAGAAAAAAAATAATAAACAAAATATTTGATTTTAGTTTTGAGAACGTTATAGACAAAACTTTCAACACCAATTGTGTTCCAAATCAAGCTTAAAAACTTTATAATTTGTCAATTTAACTTGAATTGAAACAAATAACACGAATTTGATTTATGAACAAAGTTTGACTTTTTACAACGAAAACTTTGACTACGAAATTCTTTCTCGATATCAAGAATTGAGATTCGAAACTTTACAGAGAGTTTAAGTGAAAGATTCCTAGCAACCTTGCATTTCCAATTTTTGAAATTCGATTATAATTTGAGCTGTCTAAAAAAAAAAATAAGAACAGAGGTAGTCGTCATTTTTCTTGAGTTTCTTTGTCAAATTCAATTTGGTTAGAAGCTGAAAATGATTCTTGTGAGTTTGAATGGATATTTTGAAGTCAGGAGGTATCCAATAATAGCTGTAATGGATTTACTTATAGCAAAACTAAATTCGAAAAATCCAGTCAAACAAATACAGGAACAAAATAATTGATTGTGCATTCAAACAGATTTTTGTCTGGTTCTAAGAATCGAATATAGATGGTACAATTTACAGACACAAAACAAAATTTAATAAAGGTGGATTGTGATATTAAACTGCCTCATTGGATTCGAGCGAAAAAGTAAGGAATAAAAAAATTAAAGAGAAAAAAAAATGATACATATATAACAACAGATTCGATTATATTTGTTTCTTTTTTTTAAGACAATAATATATATAAATATATATATATATATATATATATATATATATATATATATATATATATATATATATATATATATATATATATATATATGTATATATATATTAATAATAATACTTATTAATAATAATCATATTAATTATTATTACTAAGATACTTATAATGATAAATTTTAAAAAATAATAATAATAAATAATAGTGTGATGATATTATTGATAACCAAAAATGATAATTTTAATAAGTTTATTAATAATAATTAATAAGAATGATAATAATAATATTATTAATGATACACATAATAAATTGTGTTATTTTCTGAGAATGTTAATAATAATGATAATTTTAATGAGAACGGTAGTTACAAAAATAATAATCTTAAATCAAAATTTTACTACTCATCATAATAGTTGTAACAACCCAACCCGATAACCGACCAAAAACAGTCCCAAAAAAAAAAATTTAACTGCTGCTCAGGTGTGGTGCGCGGCGCGCTCCACTGAAAGTGCGCGGCGCGCACAAGGCGTTCCAGGCTCTGATCAAACTGTTTTTAACTCGTAAAAAGATGGACCACTTCCCGACATATTTAGACCGAACGCTTTTCACGACAAACTTATATATGTAAAACTAACACGAATCAAACATAAAACGATGTTTTACAAGCGGGGCCCACACGACCCAAAATACAAGTTTAATACAAGTTTAGAGTTTCGACCACCAAAAAGTTTAAGTTCCAAACTACACAATGAGCATGGCGTTTGGGATTAAACTACCCAACTATCGGTCAAACTCCAAGAGCTACTAAAGCCAAAAGCGTCCCCTAGCATCAAGCGGGATCTCTAGTCCGAACGAATGCCCTTACCCTTATCCACGCCGGAACCTATAAAATGGTAAACAACGAGAGGGTAAGCTAATGCTTAGTGAATGCAATATTTATACATATACATATGTAATTTACCTACACGCATCCACCTACAAAACCATTACATACAACGAACAAACGAGTTAGCATCAACAAACACACGACTAGCAACAACGTTAGTATATAATTCAACACGATAATATACTAAACATAAAAGGGCATAAACACGCTAACCGTTCACCGCTTACTACTACCGACTTGTAGCTGACCAAGATCATCGAGTCTCACTCGTACCATGTCACCGACTTGTGACTCGTCATATGGTGTCACCGACTTATGAATCACCATGTAGCATCACCGACTTGTGAAGCCCCACCTAGTGTCACCGACTCGTGATCACTAAGAAATGTCACCGACTTGTGACTCATCATAAGGTGTCACCGACTTGTGAATCACCACTATTACTTATGGGTCACCGCCTCGTGAATGCCATGTGGCATCACCGACTTGTGAAGTACCACCAAGTGTCACCGACTTGTGAACACTATGGGGTGTCACCGACTAGTGCACCACCCGTCAATACATATGAGGTCACCGACTTGTAAACCTCCAAGAGGTGTCACCGACTCGTGAGACACCTAGCGAGATACTACTGACCCGTAGTTCTCTTCACCCGAATACCAAATAAGCCACCAACTTGTGACATAACGCCCAACACTCACGATGTGGCGCCAAAGGCCCACATCGCGTACGAATAAATAAACCACATACATACATGTATAAATATTCCACTCACCTTGATTTCAAGTAAGGCAACTTCCGCTTGAGCTCCTAATCGTCCGATGCAAATCACCTAAGTAATTTACAACCGAATAAGCTAAATACACTAGCTTATACACAAAACACCATAAGTGCAATATCGACCCATTTGCACATGCATCACTTTGACTAAGTCAAAACTCGCCCAAAACACCCATAATCAAAATTAACTAATGATTATGTTCAAACACCCCCTTATGCTCAAGGTTCAACATCAAAACACTTACTTGCATCATTAGGACACAAAAATCCATTTTGACCCAAACTCAAGTCAACACCCATTTGCAAGTTTACACTTCTAATCACTTATAATCTTAATTAACTAGTGATTCCAACAACCAAACATGATTAACAACTAATCATCTTCATTAACAAACCCAAACCAACCAACAATGGTTATTAACACCATTTACTAGCTCAAACATCCTATTAACAACTAATGGGTTTATTTCAAGAACACCCATTTCAAAACCCCAATTATGAACACTAAATCAAACTATGAAAACTCGGAGTTAGAGCTTACCAATACCACCACAACGTAGCCGTGAACAAGGTGAACAACTTTAACACTTGCAACTTCGTTTGATTCAAGCTCCTTCTTCCCCAAATGAAGCTTTCTCTCTCTAAGCTCTATTTCTCACTCTAGGGTTTGAGAGTGTGTGGAAGAGATGAAGATAAGATTGTGGACTTGAAAGAGTCCACCAATCTGCCTTTGTGGCCTAAAATCGACCCTCAAGTGAAAAGACCATAATGCCCTTCATTAAACTCAAAACAGAAAAACTGGGGTTCTGTCGCAGGGACAGTGCGCGGCGCGCACCATTACCCCTGCGCGGCGCGCACGAAGGGCAGAACAGGTTCTGTCTTCGGTTTACTCACACAATTTTCCCCACACTTCATGCACTCTAATACACTTCTGTAAAATAAATAATCGGGTCTTACAACTCTCCCCCACTTAAATTAGATCGCGTCCTCGCGATATAAACCTCATCGCGAACGAAAACAACTCATTTTCCACAAGTCTTCGAGTTCTCACACAATCTCGGAACCTTTGAGGCCACCGTGCATCCTATCGATCACACTTTACCACCATGCAATGTTCCAATTGCACAATTAACCTTCATGATTTCCTTGGCATACTCCAACTCACGACTTAGAGTTCTAACGCCCATCGCCAATACTCTAGAGAGTTCGTTCCCGAACGCACTCTATCCTAACACGCCCCTACATGAGACAGTCCAAACTAACGCTCTACGTCTCTAGTTGGCTCTCAAAACGAGATAACTTACGGTAAATGGCTCAAACACGCCTACCAAACCAAAGAAGCATCGTACCCTCTGGGTACATACTCCCCCACTTAGGGTTTTAACCCTACCTTATCATCGTCAAGATGATAATACCTTGCGAAATTTCAACATTCCACAACATACATGACCGGTACCAACGTCGGTCATACTCAAAATTTTCCGCGGATTTACCACAAGATACTCGAACCTAGTTCTTCCGAATCGGCTAAACGTCAACGCCCGCTAGTCATCGCAATAAACCATGATCGTACCTTCGGGTTTCCTCACCGGTACCCAAGTACAAAGTAATCACACCACCGGAGTAAAGCATTCCACTTGCAGGTATATGGAGGGCATCTGACGTAGTGTTATGCAGCTCCCATTACTACCACCGAGTCTCATTCACTTGCCCCTTTCGGGGTCCATCCTCGGCGTTATATGACACTTGACTATTCGAAGTCACCCAAACCCAATGAACATTACGGCTCAACGCCACAACTCCCTAGCAATCAACTGCTAGTCGAGATCTACCTAGGACACAAAGCAGGCCTAGCAAACTTTCACTTACAATGGCGATGCTTGGTGCCACCAAGACTTATACCCTACCCGCACCGTCTCGACCGTTAACGCGGTCACTTACACACAAACAAAGATAGTCGACCACCATGACTATACTCGCACACATACAAAGTCAACGTGAACGCCTCTCGAACGGCATACCATTTCTACGCTAAACCTTATGGAGCGCAATACAAGTAACCCTCTAATCAAACCACGGTTTCACCCGACTCGGTTAGGCCTCCAACTCGCCCGGTCAACCTACCTCGGCCAACCCTTAACAAGAATTAATTAACCTGACCCGGTTAGTCAAATACGCTCGGTCAACCCGCCTCGATCAACACTTATCACCAAATTGATTAACCTGACTCGGTTAAGTCGAACTCACTTGGTCAACCCGACTTGGTCAACACTCCCAACAACTTATTGATTAACCCGACTTGGTTAGTCAAACTATCTCGGTCAACCCGACTTGGTTAATCCCCTAAAAACAATTTGATTAACCCAGCTCGGTTAGTCAAATACCCTTAGTCAACCCGCCCCGGTCAACGCCTAACAACAATTGATTAACCAGACTTGGTTAAGTCAAACACACTAGGTCAACCCGACTCGGTCAACACTTATCATTTAATTGATTAACCCGACCCGGTTAGTCAAACTCACTTGGTTAACCCGCCTCGGTCAACATCCAACATCCAATTGATTAACCCGACATGGCTAATCAAACCGCAATGGACTAACTCGACCTAGCTAGTCACTACAACACATGGATAAACTCAATCATTATCCAAAATCACCCGCATAAAGATAGTACTAAAATCGAATAGTACCAGAATCAAGCGTCGCTAGATTTTCGCGCTCCGTCACTATTCCACTCGGGACATTCCGACTTCCGGTGTCCCTCCTTCCGGCACTTAAAACATGTGACCTTACCCGACGGACAATCACGATACTTATGCCCCGTTTGCCCACAATTATAACATGCGAATTTAGAACCACCCGTGTCATTCATCTTTACGCTTCTGACACCTTCGGTAGCGCTTTTACTCTTCTTGTTCGAAAACGTCGCCGCTTCGAACTTCCGTTTACTAACATCGGACACACTTGGCTTTGACACCTCCGGTTCGAAACCCCGCGCCAACTCAAACAACTCTTCAAAAGACTTAGCCATTCCCCGACTAATCTTGCCCTTCAACTCGTCATTCATGGTACGGTAGAAATCTTTCATCAACTTGTGATCGTCACCAACATACTCCGGACAAAAACGAGTCTTTGCCAAGAAGGTAGACTTGAGAGTAACCAAGTCCATCGAACCTTGTCGCAAATTGTGTAACTCGTCCCGGATTCTATCAAGGTCGAAAGAAGTTCGGTATTCGTCAAAGAACTCCTTTTTGAACTCATCCCATGACAAGCTCATACATTGTTCCTCGCCATACAATTGAATCTTGTCATCCCACCAGAACTTGGCTTCTTCACGTAACATACTAGAACCGTACCTTGTTTTCTTCTCAGGAGGACATTCACTAGTACAGAAAGCCCCCTCGATGTCTGAAACCCAACATGTACTCTTCAACGGATCCTTTACCCCATTAAACATAGGAGGTTGTGCATCCTTGAAGTTTTTGTAATGGAAGTCCCGCCTCCCATTTCCTTCACTCCCTTCGCCTCGGGGATAAATATTTCTAGCATCAAGCGCTTCCTCGATTGCGACCTTCACCCTTTCATCAATTAGATCGGTTAATTGCCCATCAACCGATTCCCGAAAAACTTTTCTAACATCCTCGAGAAACTCCGCTTTTTGACGTTTAAAGATGGCCTCAACCTTAGCCGTGAACTCAACGTCTTCGTCTTGATCTTCGTTGGCTTGTTTGCTCCTTGTAGTCATTCTAAGAAATGAACTCGGTTAGGAACACAACATGAATAACTTACACACACCACCACGATCAATCGTTCACAAACATATAATATGCCACAGTTCGTACATCCCATCTAGTTCAACACTTGTTGTACATCACTTGCATGACTTGGCTTGCAACCGTAATAATGGTCGCGAAGCATTATTACGCTCACACGCCATGCCGAGCTCATGAATACAACAACTATCTCTCTACATATTCAACGCAAACAACACGATTAATAACAACATAATCAATACATAGCTAGTTCACCCATTCTCTAAGGCACTAACTAAATCCCGAACCGACCCGCAATCCTACAAGTCCCGCATAATAGCACACACAAAAGTCTAAGTCTAGGCGCCTATCTCCAGTCACCTAAATCCCTTAGACCATGCTCTGATACCACTTGTAACAACCCAACCCGATAACCGACCCAAAACAGTCCCAAAAAAAAAATTTAAACTGCTGCTCAGGTGTGGTGCGCGGTGCGCTCCACTGAAAGTGCGCGGCGCGCTCAAGGCTTTCCAGGCTCTGATCAAACTGTTTTTAACTCGTAAAAAGATGGACCACTTCCCGACATATTTAGACCGAACGCTTTTCACGACAAACTTATATATGTAAAACTAACACGAATCAAACATAAAACGATGTTTTACAAGCGGGGCCCACACGACCCAAAATACAAGTTTAATACAAGTTTAGAGTTTCGACCACCAAAAAGTTTAAGTTCCAAACTACACAATGAGCATGGCGTTTGGGATTAAACTACCCAACTATCGGTCAATCTCCAAGAGCTACTAAAGCCAAAAGCGTCCCCTAGCATCAAGCGGGATCTCTAGTCCGAACGAATGCCCTTACCCTTATCCACGTCGGAACCTATAAAATGGTAAACAACGAGAGGGTAAGCTAATGCTTAGTGAATGCAATATTTATACATATACATATGTAATTTACCTACACGCATCCACCTACAAAACTATTACATACAACGAACAAATGAGTTAGCATCAACAAACACACGACTAGCAACAACGTTAGTATATAATTCAACACGATAATATACTAAACATAAAAGGGCATAAACACACTAACCGTTCACCGCTTACTACTACCGACTTGTAGCTGACCAAGATCATCGAGTCTCACTCGTACCATGTCACCGACTTGTGACTCGTCATATGGTTTCACCGACTTATGAATCACAATGTAGCATCACCGACTTGTGAAGCCCCACCTAGTGTCACCGACTCGTGATCACTAAGAAATGTCACCGACTTGTGACTCATCATAAGGTGTCACCGACTTGTGAATCACCACTATTACTTATGGGTCACCGCCTCGTGAACGCCATGTGGCATCACCGACTTGTGAAGTACCACCAAGTGTCACCAACTTGTGAACACTATGGGGTGTCACCGACTAGTGCACCACCCGTCAATACATATGAGGTCACCGACTTGTAAACCTCCAAGAGGTGTCACCGACTCGTGAGACACCGAGCGAGATACTACCGACCCGTAGTTCTCTTCACCCGAATACCAAATAAGCCACCAACTTGTGACATAACGCCCAACACTCACGATGTGGCGCCAAAGGCCCACATCGCGTACGAGTAAATAAACCACATACATACGTGTATAAATATTCCACTCACCTTGATTTCAAGTAAGGCAACTTCCGCTTGAGCTCCTAATCGTCCGATGCAAATCACCTAAGTAATTTACAACCGAATAAGCTAAATACACTAGCTTATACACAAAACACCATAAGTGCAATATCGACCCATTTGCACATGCATCACTTTGACTAAGTCAAAACTCGCCCAAAACACCCATAATCAAAATTAACTAATGATTATGTTCAAACACCCCCTTATGCTCAAGGTTCAACATCAAAACACTTACTTGCATCATTAGGACACAAAAATCCATTTTGACCCAAACTCAAGTCAACACCCATTTGCAAGTTTACACTTCTAATCACTTATAATCTTAATTAACTAGTGATTCCAACAACCAAACATGATTAACAACTAATCATCTTCATTAACAAACCCAAACCAACCAACAATGGTTATTAACACCATTTACTAGCTCAAACATCCTATTAACAACTAATGGGTTTATTTCAAGAACACCCATTTCAAAACCCCAATTATGAACACTAAATCAAACTATGAAAACTCGGAGTTAGAGCTTACCAATACCACCACAACGTAGCCGTGAACAAGGTGAACAACTTTAACACTTGCAACTTCGTTTGATTCAAGCTCCTTCTTCCCCAAATGAAGCTTTCTCTCTCTAAGCTCTATTTCTCACTCTAGGGTTTGAGAGTGTGTGGAAGAGATGAAGATAAGATTGTGGACTTGAAAGAGTCCACCAATCTGCCTTTGTGGCCTAAAATCGACCCTCAAGTGAAAAGACCATAATGCCCTTCATTAAACTCAAAACAGGAAAACTGGGGTTCTGTCGCAGGGACAGTGTGCGGCGCGCACCATTACCCCTGCGCGGCGCGCACGAAGGGCTGAACAGGTTCTGTCTTCGGTTTACTCACACAATTTTCCCCACACTTCATGCACTCTAATACACTTCTGTAAAATAAATAATCGGGTCTTACAACTCTCCCCCACTTAAATTAGATCGCGTCCTCGCGATATAAACCTCATCGCGAACGAAAACAACTCATTTTCCACAAGTCTTCGAGTTCTCACACAATCTCGGAACCTTTGAGGCCACCGTGCATCCTATCGATCACACGTTACCACCATGCAATGTTCCAATTGCACAATTAACCTTCATGATTTCCTTGGCATACTCCAACTCACGACTTAGAGTTCTAACGCCCATCGCCAATACTCTAGAGAGTTCATTCCCGAACGCACTCTATCCTAACACGCCCCTACATGAGACAGCCCAAACTAACGCTCGACGTCTCTAGTTGGCTCTCAAAACGAGATAACTTATGGCAAATGGCTCAAACACGCCTACCAAACCAAAGAAGCATCGTACCCTCTGGGTACATACTCCCCCACTTAGGGTTTTAACCCTACCTTATCATCGTCAAGATGATAATACCTTGTGAAATTTCAACATTCCACAACATACATGACCGGTACCAACGTCGGTCATACTCAAAATTTTCCGCGGACTTACCACAAGATACTCGAACCTAGTCCTTCCGAATCGGCTAAACGTCAACGCCCGCTAGTCATCGCAATAAACCATGATCGTACCTTCGGGTTTCCTCACCGGTACCCAAGTACAAAGTAATCACACCACCGGAGTAAAGCATTCCACTTGCAGGTATATGGAGGGCACCTGACGTAGTGTTATGCAACTCCCATTACTACCACCGAGTCTCATTCACTTGCCCCTTTCGGGGTCCATCCTCGGCGTTATATGACACTTGACTATTCGAAGTCACCCAAACCCAATGAACATTACGGCTCAACGCCACAACTCCCTAGCAATCAACTGCTAGTCGAGATCTACCTAGGACACAAAGCAGGCCTAGCAAACTTTCACTTATAATGGCGATGCTTGGTGCCACCAAGACTTATACCCTACCCGCACCCTTACACACAAACAAAGATAGTCAACCACCATGACTATACTCGCACACATACAAAGTCAACGTGAACGCCTCTCGAACGGCATACCATTTCTATGCTAAACCTTATGGAGCGCAATACAAGTAACCCTCTAATCAAATCACGGTTTCACCCGACTCGGTTAGGCCTCCAACTCGCCCGGTCAACCTACCTCGGCCAACCCTTAAGAAGAATTAATTAACCTGACCCGGTTAGTCAAATACGCTCGGTCAACCCGCCTCGATCAACACTTATCACCAAATTGATTAACCCGACTCGGTTAAGTCGAACTCACTTGGTCAACCCGACTTGGTCAACATTCCCAACAACTTATTGATTAACCCGACTTGGTTAGTCAAACTATCTCGGTCAACCCGACTTGGTTAATCCCCTAAAAACAATTTGATTAACCCAGCTCGGTTAGTCAAATACCCTTAGTCAACCCGCCCCGGTCAACGCCTAACAACAATTGATTAACCAGACTTGGTTAAGTCAAACACACTAGGTCAACCCGACTCGGTCAACACTTATCATTTAATTGATTAACCCGACCCGGTTAGTCAAACTCACTTGGTTAACCCGCCTCGGTCAACATCCAACATCCAATTGATTAACCCGACATGGCTAATCAAACCGCAATGGACTAACTCGACCTAGCTAGTCACTACAACACATGGATAAACTCAATCATTATCCAAAATCACCCGCATAAAGATAGTACTAAAATCAAATAGTACCAGAATCAAGCGTCGCTAGATTTTTGCGCTCCGTCACTATTCCATTCGGGACATTTCGACTTCCGGTGTCCCTCCTTCTGGCACTTAAAACATGTGACCTTACCCGACGGACAATCACGAGACTTATGCCCCGTTTGCCCACAATTATAACACGCGAATTTAGAACCACCCGTGTCATTCATCTTTACGCTTCTGACACCTTCGGTAGCGCTTTTACTCTTCTTGTTCGAAAATGTCGCCGCTTCGAACTTCCGTTTACTAACATCGGACACACTTGGCTTTGACACCTCCGGTTCGAAACCCCGCGCCAACTCAAACAACTCTTCAAAAGACTTAGCCATTCCCCGACTAATCTTACCCTTCAACTCGTCATTCATGGTACGGTAGAAATCTTTCATCAACTTGTGATCGTCACCAACATACTCCGGACAAAAACGAGTCTTTGCCAAGAAGGTAGACTTGAGAGTAACCAAGTCCATCGAACCTTGTCGCAAATTGTGTAACTCGTCCCGGATTCTATCAAGGTCGGAAGAAGTTCGGTATTCATCAATGAACTCCTTTTTGAACTCATCCCATGACAAGCTCATACATTGTTCCTCGCCATATAAACTTTTTCCGTTCCATAATTTTCACCATTCCTATACTTTCTTTCTTAGTTCATACATCCAAAAGATTGTGAAAATACTTAGTCCAGTTCTAATCCCTAATATTTTCCTAATTATTATTTCTGTCAACCTTCTTTTCGATCTTCCATCAGAAGAATCTGTTTACTTCTACTATTATCTTGGGGTGATACTATTCTTAATTATACCGTGTCTTTATATTGCTATTCGTATTAATATTCATGGTTTGAAATTTTCTGCGTTGTTGTTGGATTTTTATATCTTTCCTTATACTTCAATGTCCCTGCTTCCGTCTCCTATAATTATTGTCATCCACCGTTAATGCGCTCTCTTATTTGCTGCGATTTATACCCCCTTTTTATTTCAGAGCTTCATGCTTTTGTTTACTTTTCGCAAGTAATGGTTCAGAATTCATAGGTATGGAGTTTTGAATTATCTTAATATACAAGGTAGAAAGGAAAGGTAGTAGCACGATTTGTTTTTGTCAAATTACCTGAATCACTGAGAATAGAACTATCAAGAATATATTTTCTTGATACGTTCAGAAGTTAATTTGAGTGAAAGAGTTATGTAACATGGCACGTGACGACGATATGATCTGTGAATCATCACGTTCCATTAGAAACTCAGCATGACTTACTGTAATATAATCACGTTGATCAAGTGTCATTATATTATACTAACTCATGCATCAGTTCCCAACATTACTTCAATAATATTCATATTTTAAGTTCGAAAGTTTACAGAATATAGAAACTAATAGTTTCTATATGATGTAACACTGATAGCACGAAGAGATTAATGATTTCAGATAAGATTAGTTATGAAAATATATTCAGAAATATCGAGGATATTTATAATGAAAGATACGATAATACCTCGGAATATCTAAGATCAGAGAATGATAGAAACTATTGCCCGCAAGGGTTTAGAGTAAGGAGCAAGATATTCGCTAAAGACTTCAGCAGGCATTGAATCTTTTGGATTCTTTGAAGTCAAACTTATTCTTTGTGATTTGTCCACGGTTTCCTTGGCATAATCCGCTTTTCGGTACTAAATTTTCTATTGAGTGTTTCCAATATTCCATTCTTTATCATCAAACTTTCGACGGTTAAGGTCGTGTACAGTTTTTGCTGTTGTATTCAGCTTTTTCAGAATTTGTGGGATTGATTTGTAGACTGGGTGCTTTTCAGAATGGAAAATCATAATTCTAAGAGGTGAATGTTATATGTATACATATAACTGTTGTTGTAGATATGCTGTGAGTTTTCAAAGTACTGATTACTCATTATCAGTAATTGGTATGGCAATTCTTGTTACAAGATGCGGACGAGTACATGATGAGACTTCAATAGATAAATATAGTGATTTGTCAGAGAGATTTAAGCCAAGGATCAGCGAGGTTGCTGATACGTCTGCTGGTAATATGATGGAATATAAAAAAAAATTCTCCGGTAACAATAAAAGCACACGTATATATCAAGGTATTAATAATGTTGTTTCGAACAAAAAAATCGAAGTTGATTTGCTGGAGCTGTGACAAAATTAGCTATCTCGAACAGGAGTTGCAAGATTATTTTCGGTAATAATAACGCCAAAGAAGCTAGCACAGATACGTGTTATACGTTTAATCAGGTTTCGAGTATTTTCAGGTGCATGACTATATGCATCAATCTTTTCTTCCGTAGATGAAATGCGATTGGTTCATCCTCTCGATTGAGATGTTTTCAAGAATCAGGAAAGGTTTGAACGCAGATTGTAATCGTCAAGATACAAATGAGGTTTAAGATGAAAATCAAGTGGCAAACTTGAAGAATTGTTTAGTTTCATATGTTATAATCAATATTTTAATTCATTTTAATTGTCCACTTTTGGTAGTCCTCAGTTGATTAGTCCACAGTTAGCTAGGAACAGTTAGCTAGGATTTTGTTAGCGTGGATTCTTAACAAAATTTCATATTGTTAATTAGTATGTTTCTAATCAATTTTTATTGTGTCCATTATTTCTTCATTATGCCACTTGTTGGATTCTGATAGGTCAAAATCCAAATATGAAATTGAATTTGAATGAAAATAGTTATTCTTTGGAGAACGGATACGTATATCGGTGGTGTTAAGTAGGATAGTGAATGACTGTTGAATTAGATTCGCAGAATGTACTGTGTAACTGATTAATGTGAAATTTAAATATTCCCCGGGTATTACCTACCTGTTAAAATATTTTCACAATTAACACTTTGTACGAAAGAATTTTTAATTACAATCTTTATTAAAATATATATATATATATATATATATATATATATATATATATATATATATATATATATATATATATATATATATTTCTTCAGATATAATCATGGATTCATTGAGTTAATATGATATTAAACTCATTTAGTTTTCGGTTGGAACTAGAATAAAAAATCTCTAAAACTTTAGAGATTACATATTCGCCATGTCGAACGAAGATAAAATGAGGTAGAACGATACGTAGAACGAAGATCATACTCGAAGTACAGATAGTGATATTGAAGCATGGATTGTTGATGGTACTGGTGCTGTTACTGATGGTACTGTTGGTGCCGGTGATGTTGCTGAAGCTGGTACATTTTGCACCATATACACCGAATTGATTTTTCGATCACGAAGTTCGTTAACTTATTACTCCAGAATTGTGGATAGAATCTAATCTTGTCGAGTTACCCTGGAAATGAGACTAAAAATGGTGTCTCGAACAGGTTCGCCGGTAAACGCTTCAAGTTCATTGTCAAGAGGTGAATTCGGTTGGTGGAAGGGATCGCCTTCTTCGCGTCTCCATTGTTTAAGTCGACTACAAACTCATCAAATGAATTGGGGATGACTGATTGATTGATTCATTCCGGTGACACCGCTTTCGGAATTTAGGTGAATATCCATGTCGGAATAGCTGTCGAAATAACTATCGGAATAGCTATCGAAATCTGTGGGACTCGAACTGGTTGTGGGATTCATCTCGTACAGATGAAGGATTTTCGATAAGAAATAGATTATAGGATGTATATTAGTACCCTGCAATACATAATTTACATATGTATATATAATACTAAAATCCCATAAGTTATGGAGGAATCTACGGAAGCTGTCAGGCAAAGTCTACAGTAACAGATATGCTAAAATATGAATTAGCCGATACGCTAAGATACGAATATTATCTATACACTATTCATGCAATCATTGCAGTAAGACGTGTCTAGACAAGGAATGATAAGCAGGTAATATCCTAAGGATGATAAGCAGATGATTTCCGACAAAAATGGTAAGCAAAACTTTTGACATGCAGACACGGTCGAAGTCCAGACTCAACAAATCATCCTAACGACTATCAGTTAGACACACTAATGCAAGACCTGGTTCGCTAAGACCACCGCTCTGATACCAACTGAAGCGACCCGTCCTAATCCCTCCGGACGAAGTCCATATCGATTACAAATGATTCACAACAGTTGATTACATCGCGAGGTAATTGACCTCTATATGATACATTTTACAAATATTGCATTCGTTTTTAAAAGACAAACTTTCGTTACATCGACAGTTGACAGGCATGCATAGCATTTCATAATATATCTAAATATAATTGACTTAATAATAATCTTGATGAACTCAACAATTTGAATGCAACGTCTTTTGAAATATGACATGAATGACTCCAAATAATATCTCTAATATGGGCAAATGCACAGCGGAAGATTTCTTTCGTACCTGAGAATAAACATGCTTTCAAGTGTCAACCAAAAGGTTGATGAGTTCATTAGTTTAACATAAATAATCATTTCCATCATTTTAATAGACCACAAGATTTTCATTTTCAGTTCTTATAAATAAACGTCCCATGCATAGAGACAAAAAAATATCATTCATATGGATTGAACACCTGGTAATCGACATTCACAATATGCATATAAGAATATCCCCATCATTCCGGGATCCTCCTTCGGACATGATATAAATTTCGAAGTACTAAAACATCCGGTACTTTGGATGGGGCTTGTTGGGCCCGATAGATCTATCTTTAGAGTTCGTGTCAATTAGGGTGTCTGTTCCCTAATTCTTAGATTACCAGACTTAATAAAAAGGGGCATATTCGATTTCGATAATTCAACCATATAATGTAGTTTCAATTACTTGTGTCTATTTCGTAAACATTTATCAAAATTGCGCATGTATTCTCATCCCAAAAATATAAAGGGTAAAAAGGCAAATGAAACTCACAGTACTGTATTTTGTAGTAAAAATACATATGACGACATTGAACAATGCAGGGTTGGCCTCAGATTTACGAACCTATATTATTTGTATATATATTAAAATGTATAATCGTAATCGAACAAGTTTATATATTATAACTTGAATTATATATTATACTTATTTAGTTTGTGTATATATTTAAAATGTTTAATATTTATATATTTGGTTATTAATATATCTCGATATATATATATATAGTTAGTATTATATGAAAATATTCTTGATTCGTTATATATATAAGTATTTATATAGATAATGTTATTATATTTGATATGTGATATATAAATTATTAATATGATTATAATATATGTATTAAGTATATTTTAGGTACAAAATATTTATTTGTAACGAAAATGATAGTTTTGATAATAATGATTTACTAATAATAATAACCTTTTTAATATTGATAATACTAATATTAATAACGATATTGTTAAAATTGATACTTATGTTAATAATAATAATAGTAAAACTAATAATTACGAAAATGATATTTATACTAATATTACTGGGAGTAATAATAACTTGTATTGTCTTATAATAATAATAATAATCCTAATACTTAATAATAATGATAATACTAAGTAATTATAATAACTTTAGTAATAATAACAATTATAACAATTATAATTAGTACTAACAATAATAATAACAATAATAATAATAATAATAATAACTATAATAACGATAATGATATTGATACTTAATATAATAAAAGTCCTAATTGTAACTATAATCATATTAACCATAAATGATACTTAATACATGTATTAGAAATAATAATAATAATAAAAGTTATAATTAATACTAATAACAATAACAATAACAACAATAATAATAATAATAATAATAATAATAATAATAATAATAATAATAATAATAATAATAATAATAATAATAATAATAATAATAATAATGATAATAATAATAATAATAATAATAATAAGTGAAACTACCTTAATAGCTTTTCCCTAAAAAAAATGCCACGGACGAGGCTCGAACTCGTGACCTTCCGCTCACCGACCAAACCCTCAAACCATTCCTCTGTCTGACTATTTCTGATTTATACCCCGTATTTATTTATTTAATCTAACGTATCTGTTTTCCCCTAAACTTCTTCTTCTTCAATTTCTTTCAAAATCAACCAAAGCCAATCCAATCACAAAATGATTAAATTTTCGGGTTTAGGGACTTGAATGGAAATAGATTCCGCCGTTATTGTTTCGACCTAAAAAAAATAAAAAAAATAAAAAAAAACACATACAGCAGTTGCTGTGTTCATCGCGAGAAAAAAAAATAATAAACAAAATATTTGATTTTAGTTTTGAGAACGTTATAGACAAAACTTTCAACACCAATTGTGTTCCAAATCAAGCTTAAAAACTTTATAATTTGTCAATTTAACTTGAATTGAAACAAATAACACGAATTTGATTTATGAACAAAGTTTGACTTTTTACAACGAAAACTTTGACTACGAAATTCTTTCTCGATATCAAGAATTGAGATTCGAAACTTTACAGAGAGTTTAAGTGAAAGATTCCTAGCAACCTTGCATTTCCAATTTTTGAAATTTGATTATAATTTGAGCTGTCTAAAAAAAAAATAAGAACAGAGGTAGTCGTCATTTTTCTTGAGTTTCTTTGTCAAATTCAATTTGGTTAGAAGCTGAAAACGATTCTTGTGAGTTTGAATGGATATTTTGAAGTCAGGAGGTATCCAATAATAGCTGTAATGGATTTACTTATAGCAAAACTAAATTCGAAAAATCCAGTCAAACAAATACAGGAACAAAATAATTGATAGTGCATTCAAACAGATTTTTGTCTGGTTCTAAGAATCGAATATAGATGGTACGATTTACAGACACAAAACAAAATTTAATAAAGGTGGATTGTGATATCAAACTGCCTCATTGGAGTCGAGCGAAAAAAGAAGGAATAAAAAAATTAAAGAGAAAAAAAATGATACAGATATAACAACAGATTCGATTATATTTGTTTCTTTTTTTTAAGACAATAATAATTAATATATATATATATATATATATATATATATATATATATATATATATATATATATATATATATATATATATATATTAATAATAATAATACTTATTAATAATTGATAATGCTAAAAACGAACATATATTTCATAACATTATTCCTCAAGAAAGACAAGCTTTTAGTTGCAATTGTTCTATTTACAAGTGATATTCGTTTAAATAATAAAAGGTGAAGACAAAAGACAGATTCGACGAATTGAAGACGCAAACGACCAAAAAGCTCAAAAGTACAAAATACAATCAATAAGGTTCCAATTATTGATAAGAAACGTCTCAAAATTACAAGAGTACAAGATTCAAAACGCAAAGTACAAGATATTAAATTATTCGCAAGGACGTTCGAAAATCCGGAACCGGGACCAGAGTCAACTCTCAACGCTCAACGCAACGGACTAAAAATTTCAAGTCAACTATGCACATGAATATAATATAATATATAATTAATTCTTAAAATTAATATATACATTATATTATATTTAAAAACCGTCGGCATAAAAAAACAAAGACTTTTGAGTCTCCCCAGCTGGCCATGCGATCGCATGGCCTGGAAGGCATAAATCCATGTGATCGCATGGTGCACAGTTCCAACCCACATGCCTATAAAAATCGAGCTTTGGTGCACCACAAAACACATCTTTTTCTTCTCCTCATTCAACGTATAATATTTATATTTATATTATAATTTTAATTTTAATTTATAATAATAAGGGTGTGTTAGCGAATGTTGTAAGGGTGTAAGTCAAAATTCTGTCGGTGTAACTCTACGCTATTTTTAATCATTGTAAGTTATGTTCAACCTTTTTAATTTAATGTCTCGTAGCTAAGTTATTATTATGCTTATTTAATCCGAAGTAATCATGATGTTGGGCTAAAAATATTAAAATTGGGTAATTGGGCTTTGTACCATAATTGGGGTTTGGACAAAAGAACGACACTTGTGGAAATTAGACTATGGGCTATTAATGGGCTTTATATTTGTTTAATTAAATGATAGTTTGTTAATATTAATATTTAGATTTACAATTGAACGTCCCTATAAATAACCATATACACTCGATCGGACACGATGGGCGGGGTATTTATATGTACGAATAATCGTTCATTTAACCGGACACGGGAATGGATTAATAGCCACTAGAATTATTAAAACAGGGGTGAAATTATGTACAAGGAGACTTGGCATAATTGATAACAAAGTATTAAAACATTGGGTTACATTCAGTTGACTTCCTGGTGTAATTATTAAACAAAGTATTAAAATCTTGTTACAGTTTAAGTCCCAAATTAGTTGGAATATTTAACTTCGGGTATAAGGATAATTTGACGAGGACACTCGCACTTTATATTTATGACTGATGGACTCTTATGGACAAAAACCAGACGGACATATTAAATAATCCAGGACAAAGGACAATTAACCCATGGGCATAAAACTAAAATCAACACGTCAAACATCATGATTACGGAAGTTTAAATAAGCATAATTCTTTTATTTCATATTTAATTTCCTTTATTTTATATTTAATTGCACTTCTAATTATAGCACTTTTATTTATTGTTATTCTATTTAATTGCACTTTTAATTATCGTACTTTTTAATTATCGCAAGTTTATTTTATCGCACTTTTATTTATTGCAATTTCATTATCGTTATTTACTTTACGCTTTAAATTAAGTCTTTTATTTATTTAATATTTTACATTTTGTTTTAACTGCGACTAAAGTTTTAAAATCGACAAACCGGTCATTAAACGGTAAAAACCCCCCTTTATAATAATAATATTACTTATATATATATTTGTATTTTTATAAAATAAAACTAATATAGCGTTAAGCTTTGATTAAAAGATTTTCCCTGTGGAACGAGCCGGACTTACTAAAAACTACACTACTGTACGATTAGGTACACTGCCTATAAGTGTTGTAGCAAGGTTTAAGTATATCCATTCAATAAATAAATAAATATCTTGAGTAAAATTGTATCGTATTTAATAGTATTTCCTTGTAAAATATAAGCTATTTTATATACACCTCGCATAACAACAAGTATTTTTGGCGCCGCTGCTTGGGACAATATAGCTTAAAAGCCGGAAGCGCAACGATAATATATATATATATAAAAAAAGATTTTTATTTTTAGTTTACTTTTATTAAAATATGCTTTTGTAAAAATATGTTTTAATATATTCGAAAATATAAAAAGAAAAACAAAAATATAAATATTTTTAAGAGTTTGTTAAATATTTAAGTTCTATAAAAGTTTCTTTATATTTATTTTATAAAAATATAAGTTTTATTTAATTTATAAAAATATATTATATAAATATTTAAAACAGAAAAAATAAACACAGCAAAATAAAAAATAAAAATAAACTCTCGGGCCTGCTACTGCAGCAGCCCGTAACCTGGCCCAAAATCCTGGCTCATGCGATCGCATGAGCCCGAAGGCATAAACTCATGCGATCGCATGAGAGTGTCTGACACGCCAACAGGAAACCCTAACTGCATTAATTACGATGTATTATTATTATTTTTTTAATAAACCCTAATTAGGTTTTAATATTTTATTATTTAGTTTAATTTTAGTTTTTAATTTATTTTATATTTAGTTAAATTAGTTTATTTAAATTGTAAAATTAATAGTTTTATTAAATAAATAATATAAAAATAATATTTTTATAAAAAATTGTACTTTTTACAACTTTTAGTATATTTTTTATTTTGTCCTTTTTTAATTGTTTTAGCGTAATTTTTTGTATTTTTCGCTCGTATTTAGTTTTAATTCATAGTTTTTGCCATAGTTATTTTTATTTCTAGATTTTTAGGCTTTGCCGTAAAATTCCTTAAGTGCTTTTTCTTTAGACTAATATTTAGATGCTTTAGAATTTTGCGACGCCTTTTTAAGTTTTAGTACCTTTTTAAGATATTGCCATTTGGGATACAGTTTTACTTGTAAGCTTTAATAATTTTAGACGCCTTTTACCTATGTATCAATTATCATTCCAATTAGTAATCTCAATTTGCGATTATAATTTTAAGTTAGTGATAGTAATAAGGTTGGGTTAGTCAAGTATTTTTAAGTTTTATATGTCACTCTTTTTCTTTCTTATTTTTCGACGCCTTTTATTTTTCGACCTTTTTCGATGCGCTCTTTTTCTTTCTTATTTCTCGCTATTCTAGTTTTAGGACATAGATTTTTATTCTACTTCTTATCTAAATTTCTTAAAATTACGAAAATTTATTTTAAGTGGTTAAATTGATAGACATCAAAATTTTCTGGTTCGTAGTAATAGTTAGATTTGTACGTGGACCGGGTTATTGGAGCCAAACAGTCCTCAATTATATTGAGACCAAATGAATCATGCCCCTCTGCTGCATCTTTTGGCTATTCGAAACGTGGGCAAAATCAGAAAAGTCTATTAATTGGATAACTTATATAATTTTTTCTTTCCTTTTAAAAACTAATAGGATATTCAGTGAATGCACCGAGCAAGACGTTCACCACCTTTTGTACGTTCACCACCTGTAACTCGATCAAGACATCTAGCTAATATTATCGCCGTTGATTTTTCTTTAGAATCGTCATCCAGTCGACCAAGTACTTCAATTCAAATTTCCGATAATTCATTTTTTGAACCCGACCTCACATTTGAGAATCCGGAGAATATTCAGGGACAATTCGTAGATCCTGAACCATTAATTTTTCCTCCGGAACCACCAATCATTCAAACAGAGATTGTTGAGGAATGAACCATTAAATAAGAATCCTCTAGTGATTCCGATTCAACAAATTCAATTATGGAGAATCTGGAACCTTTAAATATGGAAGACCGAATGAGAGCTAAACGCACTGGCCAAGGTCACGCAATTACTCATCCTGACATTAATGCGCCAGAATATGAAATCAAAGGACAAATTCTACACATGGTGACTTATCAATGCCAATTTAGTGGTGCGCCGAAGGAAGATCCAAATGAACATCTTCGTACCTTTAATAGGATCTGCACACTATTTAAAATCCGAGAAGTGGAGGATGAACAGATATATCTCATGTTATTTCCCTGGACTTTAAAGGGAGAAGCCAAAGATTGGTTGGAATCGTTACCTGAAGGGGCGATTGATACATGGGACGTTTTAGTTGAAAATTTTCTTAAACAATTCTTTCCGGCATCTAAAGCCGTAAGACTTCAAGGAGAAATTGTTACGTTCACACAGAAGCCGAATGAAACTCTATATGAGGCGTGGACAAGATTTGGAAAGTTATTAAGAGGATTTCCGCAACATGGTTTAGACACCTGTCAAATAGTACAAATATTCTACCAAGGATGCGACATCACTACAAGGAAAGACATAGATATAGCAGCTGGTGGTTCTATTATGAAGAAAACCGAAACTGATGCTTACAAAATTATTGATAACACTGCTTCCCACTCACATGAGTGGCACCAAGAAAAAGATATCGTTAGATCATCTAAAGCAGCTAGAGCCGATTCTAGCGATGACTTAGATTCCATTTCCGCAAAGATCGATGCTGTCGAGAGACGAATGGAAAAGATGACTAAAGATATCCACTCAATACGAATTAGTTGTGAGCAGTGTGGAGGACCACATTTGACAAAAGATTGTCTCAGTATTGAATTAACAATGGAACAAAGAGAGAATGTTTCATATCTAAACCAAAGGCCTGGAAATAATTATCAGAATAATTATCAACCGCCAAGACCAATTTACAATCAAAACCAGAATTATAATCGAAATATTCCATACAACAACCAACAAGGTCCTAGCAATCAACAAGTATCCAATAATACTTACAATCAGCAAAGACCTAATTTTCAAAACAAACCACCACAAACCGATGTTAAAAAGCCGAATTTAGAAGATATGATGACGAAGCTAGTTGAAACTCAAACGCAGTTTTTCACATCTCAAAAACAAACTAATGAACAAAATGCTCAAGCATTTAGAAATCAACAAGCTTCTATTTAACACTTAGAACAAGAAGTAAGTAACCTAGCAAGGTTAATAGGTGAAAGAAAACCGGGAAGTTTACCTAGTGATACAAATGCTAACCCCCGGAATGAAACAGCTAAAGCCATTACCACAAGAAGTCGTACAACACTTAAACCACCTGAAATACCTGTAACTTCTGATGAAGCTATTCCTACTCCACAAGAACCACAACCTGATCAAGATAAGGAAAAAGAACCAGTAGTTGAAAAGGTTAATGAAGATAACACAGCTAAGGATAAACCTTATGTTAAACCATACCAACCACCACTTCCTTACCCGAGTAAAATGAAGAAAGAGAAACTTGAAGCCGAGCAATTCAAATTCTTGGATATGTTTAAACAGATAAATGTAAATCTTCCTTTCATTGATGTGATTTCAGGAATGCCTAGATATGCTAAATTCTTGAAAGATCTAATCTCAAATAGAAAGAAAATGGAAGAACTCTCGGCCGTTACTATGAATGCTAATTGTTCAGCATTGCATGGAAGATTCATGATATTAGAGGAATAAGTCCTTCGTATTGCACACATAAAATCCTTATGGAAGAAGGTCATAAAACGTATGTGCAACGCCAACGAAGACTAAATCCGAATATGCAAGATGTAGTTAAAAAAGAAATTATTAAACTGCTAGATGCAGGTTTAATTTATCTAATCCCTGATAGTCCATGGGTAAGCCCAGTTCAATGCGTGCCTAAGAAGGGTGGCATGACTGTCATTACAAATGAAAAAAATGAGCTTATTCCTACTAGGACTGTAACAGGATGGCGTGTATGTATTGATTAAAGAAAATTAAATGGCGCCACCAGAAAAGATCACTTTCCCTTACCTTTTATTGATCAAATGTTGGAAAGATTAGCCGAAAACAGTTACTATTGTTTTCTTGATGGATTTTCCGGATATTTTCAAATTCCAATAGCATCCGAAGATCAAGAGAAAACCACGTTCACGTGCCCTTATGGTACTTTTGCTTACAAATGCATGCCATTTGGACTTTGCAACGCCCCTGCAACCTTTCAAAGGTGCATGATGGCGATTTTTCAAGACATGATAGAAGAATGCATGGAAGTTTTCATGGATGACTTTTTAGTCTTCGGTGATACTTTTGAATCATATCTAGTTAATCTTGAACGAATGCTTATTAGATGCGAACAATCAAATCTAGTACTTAATTGGGAGAAATGCCATTTCATGGTTAAAGAAGGCATCGTTCTTGCACATAAAATTTCAAAAGAAGGAATTGAATTGGATAGAGCTAAAGTAGATGTAATTGCTAAACTTCCACATCCCACCAATGTTAGAGGAGTTAGGAGTTTTCTAGGGCATGCCGGTTTTTACCGACGTTTTATAAAAGATTTTTCTAAAATTGCCACTCCTATGAATAAACTCCTAGAAAAGGATGCTCAATTCATCTTTTCAGATGAATGCATCAAATCTTTTAATATTCTTAAAGAGAAACTCACTAATGCGCCGATCATGATAACACCGAATTGGAATTTACCGTTTGAACTAATGTGCGATGCAAGTGATTTTGCAATGGGAGCCGTTTTAGGACAAAGGATTGAAAAACGATTTCAACCTATATATTATGCTAGTAAGACGTTACAAGGAGCACAAACGAATTACACAGCTACTGAAAAAGAACTCCTTGCTATTGTCTTTGCTTTTGACAAATTTCTTTCATATCTCGTTCTAGCAAAAACGGTGGTCTATACCGACCATTCTGCTCTTAGATACCTATTTTCGAAACAAGATGCCAAACCAAGATTAATCCGTTGGATCTTACTCTTACAAGAGTTTGATATTGAAATCCGAGATAAAAGAGGAGCAGAAAATCTCGCCGCTGATCATCTTTCTCGTCTTGAAAATCCTGAATTAGAAGTTCTAAATGAATCGGCCATACATGACAACTTTCCTGATGAATATCTATTGAAGATAGATTATAATGAAATTCCATGGTTTGCAGACTATGCAAACTATTTAGTATGTGGATTCCTTGAAAAAGGATTATCGTACCAAAAACGAAAGAAATTCTTCAGTGATATAAAACACTATTTCTGGGAAGATCCACATCTGTTTAAAAGTTGTCCAGATGAAATAATACGCCGATGTGTATTCGGAGATGAAGCTAGTAAAATTTTAAACCATTGTCAGACAGGACCAACAGGAGGGCACTATGGGCCTCAACTAACAGCAAGAAAAGTTTATGATGCTGGATTCTATTGGCCTACAATTTACAAAGACGCACACCTTCTTTGCAAATCCTGTGATGCATGTCAAAGAGCGGAAAAAATAAGTCAACGTGATGAAATGCCACAAAATGTCATTCAAGTATGCGAAGTATTTGACATTTGGGGTATTGACTTTATGGGTCCATTTCCAAAATCTCATAATAATCTCTACATTCTCGTAGCCATTGATTATGTATCTAAATGGGCAGAAGCACAAGCTCTCCCAACTAACGATGCACGAGTTGTAGTCAACTTTTTAAAACGTCTTTTTGCAAGGTTTGGAACACCGAAAGCTTTAATAAGTGATCGGGGTACTCATTTCTGTAATAATCAACTTGAGAAAGTTCTCAAAAGATATGGAGTAACTCATAAAATCTCCACCGCATATCATCCACAAACAAGTGGACAAGTTGAAAATACCAACCGAGCTTTAAAACGTATTCTAGAAAAAACCGTAGGATCAAATCCGAAGGAATGGTCCATTAAATTGGAGGATGCACTCTGGGCTTTTAGAACAGCCTACAAAACTCCAACTGGAACCACACCTTTTAAACTCGTCTACGGAAAAGCATGTCATCTTCCAGTAGAAATTGAACACAAAGCATTTTGAGCTTTGAAGACATGTAATCTCGACTTACATAAAGCCGGACGTCTACGATTAAGTCAATTAAACGAATTAGAAGAATTAAGACATGAAGCATACGAAAATTCGTTAATCTATAAGGAAAGAACGAAGAAATGGCATGATAAAAGAATCAGAAGTTCAAAAGAATTTAAAGAAGGAGACAGAGTTCTTCTTTTCAATTCACGATTCAAGCTATTTCCTGAAAAATTGAAATCGAGATGGTCTGGACCATTCATAGTCAAAAGAGTTTTCCCATACGGAACGATAGAATTAATAAATTCAAATGGAATTGAATTTAAAGTTAATGGTCACAGAGTTAAACATTACATAGATAGTCCGATGGAAGTCGACAACGAAGTTAATCACAATTTCGATACCACAGCTAACTAAGTGTGGGGAGAATCAAGTCTTTTAAGGATTTTATGTATTTCTGTTAGAGTTAGATTGTCTGTTTTCATGTAGTTCTCGAAAATGGAACCTGAATGGTCTTTCCCTAGCAGACCCTAAAGAACTAGTCTTCTCCCCCCATTCTGAATTTTTATTTTTATTTAGGAAATGAAGACTTCCTGTGAACTAAACCATGGTCTAATGCTACACGCTTTGATCACTAAACGTAATAATGACACACTTCCGAGTGAACTAGTATCAGTAATCAGAGAAAGATTGGACGGAGTAAGAAAAGAATCCAGATGCGAAGATAATAAGTTACAATTTGGTAAAGGAAAATCAAAATCCGCAGCGAAAAGAAGAGCACGACACCTTGAAAGATGTCACAAATGCGAAAAATGGTCACATGGAGGTAAATGTTCAAATAATCAAACCTATTCAAACACCGAATTTGTTACTTTATGCAGAGACGGACCGTTCATATCTTTAGAAGAAAAAACACTGAATGCTCGAGGTTACGCCTATGTAGCCATGAAAAATCAATTAAACCGACTATCTTATGAATGGGATAGATCGTATCACTAAGAATACTATCTCACAGGTAAGTCTGTACAGTTTTTATTTTTTATTTTTATTTTTATTTTTATTTTTAACCTTTTGATAATAAACGCTAATTTATTCGCTATAAAGTATTAAATTGGTATTGAATAAAATTAGGTTTGGCGACCGAAATTATTGATATCATTCAAAAAATTTATTACATCACTGCGAAATTTAACGTTTATTCTTAAGGTATAAATATCTTTAATCAATCAACACAAAATATTTCAAAAATTCGTCATGAGTTAAATTAGGTCATGGAACCGAAATTACTTTACCGAAAAGAGGGGCGAATATTTTTGATAATATATGATTGATTAAGGTGGGATAAAAGCCAAAAATATTTTTAATTTTATTTTTACCATGTTTTTACAATTAATATATAATTATTAATTTAATATTGTAAACTTATTTAAAATTGTAAATATTTGAAAAAATTAATCTTTTTAATATAAGTTTGTATGTATAAAAACAAAAATATAATATAAGTTTGGTGTAAATTTATAATATAAATTTTTAATTAAGTTTGGTGTGAATTTTTAATTTTATGCATTTTAAATTTAAGTTTGGTGTGAATTTAAAAACAAAAATTTACTTTATTTCGCTAAGTTAAAAATATGTTTTTTTAAAATTCGCCGTGAGTTGAAGACTAGGTCGTTGAACCGAAATTGCTTTACCCGAGGGAGGGACGAGAACTTTTATTATCATTATTTTTAATCTTATTGAATTAAAGTATGCCAAAAACATTAAAAAAAACCCAAAATTCTTTACTTTTAAAACCGCGCTTTGATTTGACAAATTTTAAAAATTTTGTCAAGGGACAGACTAGGACATCGATCCGAAACACCCTCGCTCCTAAAGGAAAAAAAATTTTTAAAATTTAATTAATTATAAGTTTTATAAAGTATAAGGTTTTATTTAAAAAAAAAAAAAAAGGGCAAAACACTGTAGCCGGGTACCCATGCGATCGCATGGGAATCACCCTATACCTCCATGCGATCGCATGGAGGCAAATTTTTGGCCAGATCAAAACAGACAGCGAGTCTGTTCTTCAACACAAACACACACATTTACACGAACCAACCCCAAAATCCTCTCTAAAATTCGCCATTTTTCACCGTAATTCATCATTTTTCTTGCTCTAATCATGCATAGATTCTCATTCTTCAGCAAAATGGTAAAAATTACACCCCTAAACTCATAAATTTGCTAGTTTTTGTGATAAATTCCAATTTTTTACCTAATGCAATTTTGTTAATTTCTAGTGTAATTAGTGTTAAATTGTTAGTATTTTATGCATGTATAACCTAGATTGATGCTATTTAACATGATTTGAAGCCAAAAACTTCAAAATTTTTAGAAATCTAGGGTTTGTGTTCTTGAGCAATTTGGGGCTTTTTGATATAAACAGGTTATGGCCGATTTTTGTCATGAATTATTGCTAAATTGAGTAGTGTAACATGTTTAGATAGTTAAATGATCCAAACATTGATCCTAAACATGATTTTTAGAGATTAAAGTGGACTTTTTAAGTCCAAAATTCATGAACTTGATTAATTTGATATATTTGCCATTTGAGACTTGTTTAATTATTAGTAATGACTATTTTGACATGTTATTTGAGTTAAATGCTTATGAATTTTGTATACATTTTCATATGTGCTTATTTGAAAAGTGTAGAATTGTGAAAAATTGTGAAAATGTGTATAAGTTTAATTTTGATTTAACATGTTATAGTGATTGTTTTAAGTTGTTATTTTGCTAACACTAATGCATATTTGGATGCACAAATTTTGTGTTTAATGTGTTTTGCAGAAAGCCGATACGGGAGGTTCAGGAGCATCATCATCTAGACGACTAGCACCAGAACCAGAACCAGAAATGCAACACGAACAAGAACCACAACAAGAACCACAACAACAGCCTGATCAGCACATACCTTATTATGATCCGGTACAGTTTGTTGATGAATTCATAGTATTCCCAATGAGGCCGCCAGTAGAATTCTCAACGATTCCTGAGCACACTCTGCATCCTAATCTGAGATTTGATAGGAGATGGAGAGATTACGAGACATATCAAAGGAACAAATTCAAATTGGTAACAAAAAATGTAGAGGTTCCAAGGGTAATCGATTGGGCCCCTTTGGAAACGGTCCATCTAGCTGACCGTGTTAGACAGCTTTTGGTTCAAAGGTATGGCAGTTCTTCTTTTACAGATTGGGAACGTCTCTTCACCATTCGTAGACCTGTTTATAAGGAATGGTGTGTTGAGTTGATGAGTACTGTATCACTTGATATAAATATAGTTAGAATAGATGATAGAAGATTTCTTAGGTTTATCCTTGGCGGTAGGATGTACAGAATGTGAAATGTCCCGTTCTTATTGATTAAAAACGTTCCATATTAATTGATTTCGTTGCGAGGTTTTGACCTCTATATGAGACGTTTTTCAAAGACTGCATTCATTTTTAAAACAAACCATAACCTTTATTTCATAAATAAAGGTTTAAAAAGCTTTACGTAGATTATCAAATAATGATAATCTAAAATATCCTGTTTACACACGACCAGTACATAATGGTTTACAATACAAATATGTTACATCGGAATCAGTTTCTTGAATGCAGTTTTTACATAATATCATACAAACATGGACTCCAAATCTTGTCCTTATTTTAGTATGCGACAGCGGAAGCTCTTAATAATCACCTGAGAATAAACATGCTTTAAACGTCGACAAAAATGTTGGTGAGTTATAGGTTTAACCTATATATATCAAATCGTAACAATAGACCACAAGATTTCATATTTCAATACACATCCCATACATAGAGATAAAAATCATTCATATGGTGAACACCTGGTAACCGACATTAACAAGATGCATATATAAGAATATCCCCATCATTCCGGGACACCCTTCGGATATGATATAAATTTCGAAGTACTAAAGCATCCGGTACTTTGGATGGGGTTTGTTAGGCCCAATAGATCTATCTTTAGGATTCGCGTCAATTAGGGTGCCTGCTCCCCAATTCTTAGATTACCAGACTTAATAAAAAAAGGGCATATTCGATTTCGATAATTCAACCATAGAATGTAGTTTCACGTACTTGTGTCTATTTTGTAAATCATTTATAAAACCTGCATGTATTCTCATCCCAAAAATATTAGATTTTAAAAGTGGGACTATAACTCACTTTCACAGATTTTTACTTCATCGGGAAGTAAGACTTGGCCACTGGTTGATTTACGAACCTATAACAATATATACATATATATCAAAGTATGTTCAAA
The DNA here is from genome assembly GCF_046630445.1 of Rutidosis leptorrhynchoides. Taxonomy (NCBI): domain Eukaryota; kingdom Viridiplantae; phylum Streptophyta; class Magnoliopsida; order Asterales; family Asteraceae; genus Rutidosis; species Rutidosis leptorrhynchoides. Next base: position 520,546,759 of record NC_092335.1, on the reverse strand, counting down.
ATATATTTACAACACTTTTAATACATTTTGATGTTTTAAGTTTATTAAGTCAGCTGTCCTCGTTAGTAACCTACAACTAGTTGTCCACAGTTAGATGTACAGAAATAAATCGATAAATATTATCTTGAATCAATCCACGACCCATTGTATACGTATCTCAGTATTGATCACAACTCAAACTATATATATTTTGGAATCAACCTCAACCCTGTATAGCTAACTCCAACATTCACATATAGAGTGTCTATGGTTGTTCCGAAATATATATAGATGTGTCGACATGATAGGTCGAAACATTGTATACGTGTCTATGGTATCTCAAGATTACATAATATACAATACAAGTTGATTAAGTTATGGTTGGAATAGATTTGTTACCAATTTTCACGTAGCTAAAATGAGAAAAATTATCTAATCTTGTTTTACCCATAACTTCTTCATTTTAAATCCGTTTTGAGTGAATCAAATTGCTATGGTTTCATATTGAACTCTATTTTATGAATCTAAACAGAAAAAGTATAGGTTTATAGTCAGAAAAATAAGTTACAAGTTGTTTTTGTAAATGTAGTCATTTCAGTCGAAAGAACGACGTCTAGATGACCATCTTAGAAAACATACTTCCACTTTGAGTTTAATCATAATTTTTGGATATAGTTTCATGTTCATAATAAAAATCATTTTCTCAGAATAATAACTTTTAAATCAAAGTTTATCATAGTTTTTAATTAACTAACCCAAAACAGCCTGGGGTGTTACTACGACGGCGTAAATCCGGTTTTACGGTGTTTTTCGAGTTTCCAGGTTTTAAATCATTAAGTTAGCATATCATATAGATATATAACATGTGTTTAGTTGATTTTAAAAGTCAAGTTAGAAGGATTAACTTTTATTTGCGAACAAGTTTAGAATTAACTAAACTATGTTCTAGTGATTACAAGTTTAAACCTTCGAATAAGATAGCTTTATATGTATGAATCGAATGATGTTATGAACATCATTACTACCTCAAGTTCCTTGGATAAACCTACTAGAAATAAGAAAAATAGATCTAGCTTCAAAGGATCCTTGGATGGCTTGAAAGTTCTTGAAGCAGAATCATGACACGAAAACAATTTCAAGTAAGATTTCCACTCGAAATAAGATTGTTATAGTTATAGAAATTGAATTAAAGTTTGAATATGATTATTACCTTGTATTAGAAAGATAACCTACTGTAAGTAACAAAGGTTTCTTGATCTTGAATGATTACTTCGAATGGATTTAGAAAACTTGGAAGTAAACTTGCAATCTTGGAAGTATTCTTGATTTTATGAAACTAGAACTTTTGGAATTTATGAAGAACACTTAGAACTTGAAGATAGAACTTGAGAGAGACCAATTAGATGAAGAAAATTGAAGAATGAAAGTGTTTGTAGGTGTTTTTGGTCGTTGGTGTATGGATTAGATATAAAGGATATGTAATTTTGTTTTCATGTAAATAAGTCATGAATGATTACTCATATTTTTGTAATTTTATGAGACATTTCATGCTAGTTACCAAATGATGGTTCCCACATATGTTAGATGACTCACATGGGCTGCTAAGAGCTGATCATTGGAGTGTATATACCAATAGTACATACATCTAAAAGATGTGTATTGTACGAGTACGAATACGGGTGCATACGAGTAGAATTATTGATGAAACTGAACGAGGATGTAATTGTAAGAATTTTTGTTAAGTAGAAGTATTTTGATAAGTGTCTTGAAGTCTTTCAAAAGTGTATGAATACATATTAAAATACTACATGTATATACATTTTAACTGAGTCGTTAAGTCATCGTTAGTCGTTACATGTAAATGTTGTTTTGAAACCTTTAGTTTAATGATCTTATTGAATGTTGTTAACCCATTGTTTATTATAACAAATGAGATGTTAAATTGTTATATTATCATGATGTTATGATATATAATATATCTTAGTATGATATATATACAGTTAAATATCGTTACAACGATAATCATTACATATATGTCTCGTTTCGAAATCATTAAGTTAGTAGTCTTATTTTTACATATGTATTTCATTGTTAATACACTTAATAATATATTTACTTATCATTTAACATAATTAACCAAGTGTATCAATATCTTAATATGATTCATATGTACCTAGTAAGACGTTGTTATAACGATAATCGTTATATATATCGTTTTCGAGTTTCTTAAATTAATAGTCTCATTTTTATGTATATAACTCATTGTTAAAATACCTTATGAGATACATACTTATAATAAAATCATGTTAACTATATATATAACCATATATATGTCATCGTATAGTTTTTACAAGTTTTAACGTTCGTGTATCACCGGTCAACTTGGGTGGTCAATTGTCTATATGAAACCTATTTCAATTAATCAAGTCTTAATAAGTTTGATTGGTTAACATGTTGGAAACACTTAATCATGTAAATAACAATTTCATTTAATATATATATAAACATGGAAAAGTTCGGGTCACTACAGTACCTACCCGTTAAATAAATTTCGTCCCGAAATTTTAAGCAGTTGGAGGTGTTGACGTATCTTCTGGAAATAAATGCGGGTATTTCTTCTTCATCTGATCTTCTCATTCCTAGGTGAACTCGGGTCCTCTACGAGCATTCCATCAAACCTTAACAATTGGTATCTTGTTTTGCTTAAGTTTTTTTAACCTCACGATCCATTATTTCGACGGGTTCTTCGATAAATTGAAGTTTTTCGTTGATTTAGATTTCATCTAACGGAATAGTGAGATCTTCTTTAGCAAAACATTTCTTCAAATTCGAGAAGTGGAAAGTGTTATGTACAGCCGCGAGTTGTTGAGGTAACTCAAGTCGGTAAGCTACTGGTCCGACACGATCAATAATCTTGAATGGTCCAATATACCTTGGATTTAATTTCCCTCGTTTACCAAATTGAACAACGCCTTTCCAAGGTGCAACTTTAAGCATGACCATCTCTCCAATTTCAAATTCTATATCTTTTCTTTTAATGTCAGCGTAGCTCTTTTGTCGACTCTGGGCGGTTTTCAATCTTTGTTGAATTTGGATGATTTTCTTGGTAGTTTCTTGTATTATCTCCGAACCCGTAATCTGTCTATCCCCCACTTCATTCCAACAAATCGGAGACCTGCACTTTCTACCATAAAGTGCCTCAAACGGCGCCATCTCAATACTAGAATGATAACTGTTGTTGTAGGAAAATTCTGCTAACGGTAGGTGTCGATCCCAACTGTTTCCAAAATCAATAACACACGCTCGTAGCATGTCTTCAAGTGTTTGTATCGTCCTTTCGCTCTGCCCATCAGTTTGTGGATGTTAGGCAGTACTCATGTCTAGACGAGTTCCTAATGCTTGCTGTAATGTCTGCCAGAATCTTGAAATAAATCTGCCATCCCTATCAGAGATAATAGAGATTGGTATTCCATGTCTGGAGACGACTTCCTTCAAATACAGTCGTGCTAAATTCTCCATCTTGTCATCTTCTCTTATTGGCAGGAAGTGTGCTGATTTGGTGAGACGATCAACTATTACCCAAATAGTATCAAAACCACTTGCAGTCCTTGGAAATTTAGTGATGAAATCCATGGTAATTTTTTCCCATTTCCATTCCGGGATTTCGGGTTGTTGAAGTAGACTTGATGGTTTCTGATGCTCAGCTTTGACCTTAGAACATGTCAAACATTCTCCTACGTATTTAGCAACATCGGTTTTGATACCCGGCCACCAAAAATGTTTCTTGAGATCCTTGTACATCTTCCCCGTTCCAGGATGTATTGAGTATCTGGTTTTATGAGCTTCTCTAAGTACCATTTCTCTCATATCTCCAAATTTTGGTACCCAAATCCTTTCAGCCCTATACCGGGTTCCGTCTTCCCGAATATTAAGATGCTTCTCCGATCCTTTGGGTATTTCATCCTTTAAATTTCCCTCTTTTAAAACTCCTTGTTGCGCCTCCTTTATTTGAGTAGTAAGGTTATTGTGAATCATTATATTCATAGATTTTACTCGAATGGGTTCTCTATCCTTCCTGCTCAAGGCGTCGGCTACTACATTTGCCTTCCCCGGGTGGTAGCGAATTTCAAAGTCGTAATGATTCAACAATTCAATCCACCTACGCTGCCTCATATTTGAAAGGACCCGTCCTAATCCATCTGGACGAAGTCCATATCGATTATAAACGATTCACATCAGTTGATTACATCGTGAGGTACTTGACCTCTATATGATACATTTTACAAACATTGCATTCGTTTTTGAAAAGACAATCTTTCATTACATCGAAATTTGACGGCATGCATATCATTTCATAATATATCTATCTATAATTGACTTAATAATAATCTTGATGAACTCAATGAATCGAATGCAACGTCTTTTGAAATATGCCATGAATGACCCCAAGTAATATCTTTAAAATGAGCAAATGCACAGCGGAAGATTTCTTTCGTACCTGAGAATAAACATGCTTTCAAGTGTCAACCAAAAGGTTGGTGAGTTCATTTGTTTAACATAATTAATCATTTTATAATTTTAATAGACCACAAGATTTCATATTTCCATTTCACATAATCATACGTCCCATGCATGGAGACAAAAATATCATTCATATGGATTGAACACCTGGTAACCGACATTCACAATATGTATATAAGAATATCCCCATCATTCCGGGATCCTCCTTTGGACATGATATAATTTCGAAGTACTAAAGCATCCGGTACTTTGGATGAGGCTTGTTGTGCCCGATAGATCTATCTTTAGAGTTCGCGTCAATTAGGGTGTCTGTTCCCTAATTCTTAGATTACCAGACTAAATAGGGGCATATTCGATTTCTTTAATTCAACCATAGAATGTTGTTTCGATTACTTGTGTCTATATAGTAAAACCTTTATAAAAGCAGCGCATGTATTCTCAGTCCCAAAAATATATATAAAAAGGGAGTAATGAAAACTCACCTAATGTATTTTGTAGTGAAAATACATATGACGACATTAGATAACTGAACAATGCAGGGTTGGCCTCGGATTCACGAACCTATATCATTTGAATATATATATATATATATTAAAACATATACTCGTAATCGAATAACTTTATTTATTATTAATGATGTATTTGTTATATTAATAACTTATAAGTTTCATTATTTATTTATATATTTTCAATTTATATATGTAGATATATTGATATAGTTATGTTATGTAATTTAAATATATTTTTTTTATATATAAAATCTTTATTTCTATATCAATAACATTAACAACGTTAATAAAACATTTATTTTAGTAATCATAATTAATTTTAATAATAATATAGATAACACTGATAATAACAATGGTGATAGTTTTAAATGATAGTAAAATAATAATTTTATTAAAAATGATAATAATGTTAACAATTTTTAGTAATAACAATACTATTTATGATAATCCTATTATTAATAATAAAAATGATAATATTTATAATAATACTTATGTTACTAAAAATAATAGTAATAATAGTACTAAAAATGATACTAATGCTATTATTTATGAAAATAATAATAATTTATATTATTTTTATAATAATTATAATAATAATAATGATAAAAATAATGATTTTGCTATTACTATATAATAGCTAACACTAATAATAATTATAACTATCTTATTACGAATGGTAACTTTAATGATAATACATTTGTTAATAATACGTCTTCAATGATACCAATTCTAATATTAAGGATAATACTACTATATTTATAATACTTATGACAATTATAATACTAGTAACAATTATTATAATGCTAATAATTAATAGTAATAACAATTAATAATAACAACATTAATAATAATAACAATTATAATAATTATGATAATAATAATAATAATAATAATAATAATAATAATAATAATAATAATAATAATAATAATAATAATAATAATAATAATAATAATAATAATAATAATAATAATAATAATAATAATAATAATAAAAGAATATGCTAGTAACTACCTTATAATGAAGTTCTAAAAAGAATAGGCCATTGCAGGGCTCGAACCCGTGACCACTTGCAAACCCGAAACAAACACAAACCAGTTGAACCGATATGTTTTTCTGATTTAATACTCCTCCTATATTTATATAACCCGTAATATTTGTGTTCATCTTCTTCTCTTCTTCACTTATTCGATCGACCAGTGAACATCAAATGACAATTTCATGATCTCAATCTAGGGCTCGTAATCAATTATAGAACAAGAAAGAGTGTTCTTGATTAATAAATAAAAAATAAAAAAATTCAGTGCTGCTTCTGCTCGTCGAGTACCAACAAAAAATATATATATGATTTTGAAATTTAGAACATAATAGGCAAAGTTTATAACACGAAGTACATTGAAAATATATCCTAAAAACTAATGGAATCGTCAATTTAACTTAACACATTAAACAGAATTCGAATTTTACCAAAAATCAATTCGTTTGACTTTTTGTAAGAAAGTTTGACTCCAAAATTTGTGATCAAGAGAAGGAATTCGAACGCGAAATTTTGAAGAAAGATCAAGTACAAGATTCCTAATAATACTATATTTATAGATTTTTAAATTTGATTCAAAAATCGAGTTCTCAAAGTTCAACCACGAACAGAACACACACCTGTGTTCTTTATTATTATTTTTTTTAACAAAATAAACATTGCAAAAGCTGTTAAAATTAATTGTAGCTGTAATGAGAAAGGAAAAAAATTACGTGAATTCCTTTACATCTGATTTTGTTGGCTGTTTATATATAACCTAGTGTAAGGACAGTTTATTCGTTCCAGGGACTATCAAACAAAAGAGTTATAAAGCAAATAGAAAAAGAAATAATAAACAAATAAATATGTGGTCGATCCCTTATCTGATTTTGTTTGAAATCTAGACAGAATTCGACATATAACAAATTCAAGGACATGAATAAGATATGATACAGATAGGAGATAGAATCACGCGTTATATATTAGATTTTATATATATATATATATATATATATATATATATATATATATATATATATATATATATATATATATATATATATATATATATTCTAATTAATATTAATGACTAATAATTATATTAATAATAGAAATCTAATTAAAATAGATACTGATTTCATATAATCAGTATACAACTGCGTATATAAATATATATATATATATATATATATATATATATATATATATATATATTATATATATATCTGTATATATCTATCTCTCTATATATATATATATATCTACTATATTTATATATTTATTTATAGATTATAATTAATATTATTAATAACTATAACTATAATAATAATACTCTTAATATTATACATAATAATAATACAATTTATACTGATATAATAGTAATCATAATATTATTAATATTAATCTTATAACTAAAATTACAACTTTACTACTAGTGATAATACTAATGATATAACATTTAAGTATTATAATTTTAACCATATTGATATTAATATTAATAATGAATATGAATGTAATAATAATCATATTATAATTAAGCTTGTAATTACATTGAATATATTTATATTACAATTTATATCATATTCTATATGAATACATATATTGAATAATTAATATTTATATAATTTCTATATTACCATATACATTTAATAATAAGTATACATAGAAATTATATTTGTTTATTTATAGATTCGCATTTATTTATTTATTTTTATTTAGTTTTACATACTTACTTTATATTATATTTTATTATTTCCAATTATTATATCTCTTTACATTTATATATGATATATACATATTTATTTACAAACAATTGTTAGTGAATTGTCGGGAGTAGTCACGGTCAAATGATTACATGAACACAGTTCAAAGTTTTTTGAGAATTCAACATTACAGACTTTGCTTATCATGTCGAAACCATATAAGATTAAGTTTAAATTTGGTCGGAAATTCCCGGGTCATCACAGTACCTACCCGTTAAAGAAATTTCGTCCCGAAATTTGAGTGAGGTGGTCATGGCTAACAATAAAAATGTTTTCATGACAAATATGAGTTGATAAATTGAGTTTTTATCATCATTGAGTAATATGGATAAAAAAAATAATTCGATTATTCGAAGAGTACGAATGACGCTATCACCAAAGAGTGAAATGAGTAAGTATAGATTCGTCATATCTTTTGACGTAGATAGGATTGATTTCCAAGTTCAAGAGATTTGGAGAAGATCTTAGTAATGAGATTTGATTCTTCGATAATTAAGAAAATTAGGATCCGCTTTAAATGTGATCATCCGTTTTGATTGCTTTGTCGAATATTTTACTATAAATCCACCCCTTCGTTTCCTTACAACTCATACCTTCTATTCTTTCTCCTTTAATTCGTACTTTGAATCATTTGTCAATATGCTCCATCCAGTTCTGGTTCTCGATATACTCCTAACTTTCATATCTGTCATTCTTCTCTTTCATCTGCCGCCAGAAAAATCTATTCACTTCTACTATTACCTTGGGGTTGTAGTGCTTTTAATCCTCCCGTGTCTTTATGTTGCTATAAACATTGATATACACGGTTTGTAATTTATGTGTTGTTATCGGGGTTTATATCTTTCCTTATACTTTGAAGTCCTTGCTTCTGTTTTCTATAATCATTGTCATCCACAGTTAATGCACTCTCCTATTTGCTACGATTTATACTTCAATTTGTATTTCAGAGCTTCATTCCTTCGTTTCCTCTTCCCGTCCTCAAGTCAAGCGAATAATGGTCCAGAATTTGTAGATATGAAGTTTGTAATGAACATAATTAATATTCTAAGAAGGGAGTCATAATGGCACAATCTTGATTTGTCAAATTACCAGAATTTAATAGAAAAGATAGAAGTATCAGGAAGATATGTTCTTGATATGTTTGGAGATTAGGTAGAATGTAAGAGTCGTGTAACATGGCACATGATGATGGTACTGTGAATCATCACGTTCCATTAGAAGCTCAGCATGAATTACTGTAATATAATCACGTTGATCAAGTGTCATTATATTATACTAACTCATGCATCAATTTCCAACACTACTTCAAAATTATTCATAATTCAAACTCAAATTTTTAAAGAAATATAGAAACTAAATTAGTTTCCTTTATGATGTAATATAGATAGCACGAAGAGATAAATAATTTCGGACGAGAATGTTTATGAAAATATCTTCAGAAATATCGAAGATATTTATGATGATATTTTGGAATTTCTAAGTTCGATGATTGATGTAGAAAGATTTTTCCGCAAGATTTTAATATGACATCGGAGCAAGATATTCTTTGAAGGTTTCATCGGATCCAGAATTACCTGGATTCTTTGAATATAGGGTATGGTCCTTGTATTTGTCCTTGGCCTCCTTCATGGTTAGCTCAATCCGTTTTCCAGTTCCAACTTTTATGAGCTTTTCCAACATACTATTCTTTATCATCAAACTTCCGATGATTAAGGTCGTTTACAGTTGTCTACGATTTCTGCTGCTTCATTCAGCTTTTTAAACATTGTAGATTGAGTGCTTTTCAGAATTTCAGAATGAAAGATCATAATTCTAAGAGATAAATGTCATACATATAACTGTTGATGTAGATATGCTGTGAGTTTTCAAAGTACTGATTGCTGATTCCCGGTAATTGGTATGGCAGTTCTCATTACAAGATGCGGATGAGTATATGATAGGGTTTCAATGAATAAATATAATGATTTGTCAGAGAGATTTAAGCCAAGAAGTAACGAGGTTGCTGGTATGTCTGTTGGTAATATGGTGGAATATAAAAGAATTCTCCGGTATCAAAAGGGTATTTGTATATATCAGGATTATAGTAAGGCTACTTTGAATGAAAAGTCTAAGTTGACTTGCTGGAGCTGTGACAAAATTGAATACTTTAAAAAGGGATCGCAAAGTTATTTTTGCTAAAAAAAATGTCAAAGGATCTGACGCGGCTACGTGTTAAACGTTTACTCAGTTGCCGAGAGTTTCTCAGGTGCATAACTATATGCATAAATCTTTCCTTCCGTAAATGAAGTGCAGTTGATTCATCCTATCGATTGAGGTGTTTTCAAGAATCATGAAAGGTTTGAACGCAGATTGTAATCGTCAAGATACAAATGAGGTTTAAGATGAAATCATGTGGCAACTTGAAGAATTATTTAGTTTCATATGTTATAATCAATATTTTAACTCATTTTAATTTTCCAATGTTATTAGTCCACAGTCGATAGTCCACAGTTGACAGTCCAATAATTCATATATAGTTTAATATATAATACTCGAATTAATTAATACGTGTCGTGACCTGTATACGTCTCAGACTCGATCACAACTCAAACTATATATATTATTGTAGAATCAACCTCAACCCTGTATAGAGAACTCGATCATTACTGCATATAGAGTGTCTATGGTGATTCCAAATAATATATATAGATGCGTCGATATGATATGTCAAAACCTTGTATACGTGTCCCGATATTTAAAATGCGTAAAATAAATAACAGAAAATTAAATAACGATAAATAAAGTGCGTAAAGTAAATAACAGAAATTTAAATGACGTTAAATAAAATTGCGAGAATATAAATTGCGATAAATAAACTGCGATAAATAAATTGCGATATTTAAATGGTAATACGGAATTAACAGTTAGCTAGGAACAGTTAGCTAAGATTTTGTTAGCGTGGATTCTTAATAGAATTTCATATTGTTAATTAATATGTTTCTAATCAATTTTTATTGTGTCCATTATTTCTTCGTTATGCCACTTGATGGATTCTGATAGATCAAAATCCAAATATGTAATTGGATGAATATGGTTATTCTGTGGTGAACGGATTTGTATATCGGTGGATGTAAGTAGGATAGTATATGACTTGTTGAAACAGATTCGAAGAACGTACAATGTAACTTATTAATGTGAAATTTAAATAGTCCTCGGGTATTACCTACCCGTTAAAATATGTTCACCATTAACAGTTTGTACAAGAGAATTTTTAATTACAATCCTTATGAAAACATATATACATATATATTTTCTTCAGATGTATTCATGGATTTAATGAGTTAATATGATATTAAACTCATTTGCTTTTCGGTTGGAACTAGAATAAATAATCTCTAAAACTTTAGAGATTACATATTCGCCATGTCGAACGAAGATAAATGAGGTAGAACGATACGTAGAACGAAGATCATACTCAAAGTACATATGATGATATTGAAGCATGGATTGTTGATGGTACTGGTGCTGTTATTGATTGTACTGTTGGTGCCGGTGATATTGCTGAAGATGGTACATTTTGCACCATATTCTCCGAATTGATTATTCGAGCGCGAAGTTCGTTGACTTATTACTCCAGGATGATTGTCGGTCGGAACGAGAGGATGAATAAGGTTCAGAATTGTGGATAGAATATGATCTTGTCGATTTACCCTGGAAATGGAACTGAAAATGGTGTCTCAAACAGGTTCGCCGGTAAACGCTTCAAGTTCATTGTCAAGAGGTGAATTCAGTTGGTGGAAGGGATTTGCCTTCTGCGCGTTTCCATTAATTAAGTCAACTACAAACCCATCAGATGAATTGATAATTGCTGATTAGTTGATTCATGTCGATGACGCTGTTTTCGGAGCTTAGATGAACATCTATGTCGGAATAAATGTCGGAATAACTATCAGAATAGCTATCGGAATCTGAGGGACTCGAACTGGTTGCAGGATTCATATCGTACGATCAGATGAAGGATTTTCGATAAGAAATCGATTATAGGATGTAGATTAGTACCCTGCAATACATAATTTACATATGCATATATAATACTAAAATCCCATAAGTTACGGAGGAATCTACGGAAGTTGTCAGGCAAAGTTACAGTAATAGATACGCTAAGATATAAAGTAGCAGATACGCTGAGATATGAATTTTGTCTATACACTATTCATGCAGTCAATGCAGTAAAACGTGTCTAGACTAAGAATGATACGTAAGTGATTCTCTAAGAATGATAAGCAGGTAATTTTTGACACAAAATGATAAGCAAAACTTTTGATATGCAGACACGGTCGAAGTCCAGACTCAATAATGCATCCTAACGACTTATCAGTTAGACACACTAATGCAGACATGGTTCGCTAAGACCACCACTCTGATACCAACTGAAAGGACCCGTCCTAATCCATCTGGACGAAGTCCATATCGATTATAAACGGTTCACATCAGTTGATTACATCGCGAGGTACTTGACCTCTATATGATACATTTTACAAACATTGCATTCGTTTTTGAAAAGACAATCTTTCATTACATCGAAATTTGACGGCATGCATATCATTTCATAATATATCTATCTATAATTGACTTAATAATAATCTTGATGAACTCAATGAATCGAATGCAACGTCTTTTGAAATATGCCATGAATGAATCCAAGTAATATCTTTAAAATGAGCAAATGCACAGCGGAAGATTTCTTTCGTACCTGAGAATAAACATGCTTTCAAGTGTCAACCAAAAGGTTGGTGAGTTCATTTGTTTAACATAATTAATCATTTTATTATTTTAATAGACTACAAGATTTCATATTTCCATTTCACATAATCATACGTCCCATGCATGGAGACAAAAATATCATTCATATGGATTGAACACCTGGTAACCGACATTCACAATATGTATATAAGAATATCCCCATCATTCCGGGATCCTCCTTCGGACATGATATAATTTCGAAGTACTAAAGCATCCGGTACTTTGGATGGGGCTTGTTGTGCCCGATAGATCTATCTTTAGAGTTCGCGTCAATTAGGGTGTATGTTCCCTAATTCTTAGATTACCAGACTAAATAGGGGCATATTCGATTTCGATAATTCAACCATAGAATGTAGTTTCGATTACTTGTGTCTATATCGTAAAACATTTATAAAAGCAGCGCATGTATTCTCAGTCCCAAAAATATATATAAAAAGGGAGTAATGAAAACTCACCTAATGTATTTTGTAGTGAAAATACATATGACGACATTAGACAACTGAACAATGCAGGGTTGGCCTCGGATTCACGAACCTATATCATTTGAATATATATATATTAAAACATATACTCGTAATCGAATAACTTTATTTATTATTAATGATGTATTTGTTATATTAATAACTTATAAGTTTCATTATTTATTTATATATTTTCAATTTATATATGTAGATATATTGATATAGTTATGTTATGTAATTTAAATATATTTTTTTTTATATAAAATCTTTATTTCTATATCAATAACATTAACAACGTTAATAAAACATTTATTTTAGTAATCATAATTAATTTTAATAATAATATAGATAACACTGATAATAACAATGGTGATAGTTTTAAATGATAGTAAAATAATAATTTTATTAAAAATGATAATAATGTTAACAATTTTTAGTAATAACAATACTATTTATGATAATCCTATTATTAATAATAAAAATGATAATATTTATAATAATACTTATGTTACTAAAAATAATAGTAATAATAGTACTAAAAATGATACTAATGCTATTATTTAAGAAAATAATAATAATTTATATTATTTTTATAATAATTATAATAATAATAATGATAAAAATAATGATTTTGCTATTACTATATAATAGCTAACACTAATAATAATTATAACTATCTTATTACGAATGGTAACTTTAATGATAATACATTTGTTAATAATACGTCTTCAATGATACCAATTCTAATATTAAGGATAATACTACTATATTTATAATACTTATGACAATTATAATACTAGTAACAATTATTATAATGCTAATAATTAATAGTAATAACAATTAATAATAACAACATTAATAATAATAACAATTATAACAATTAGGATAATAATAATAATAATAATAATAATAATAATAATAATAATAATAATAATAATAATAATAATAATAATAATAAAAGAATATGCTAGTAACTACCTTATAATGAAGTTCTAAAAAGAATAGGCCATTGCAGGGCTCGAACCCGTGACCACTTGCAAACCCGAAACAAACACAAACCAGTTGAACCGATATGTTTTTCTGATTTAATACTCCTCCTATATTTATATAACCCGTAATATTTGTGTTCATCTTCTTCTCTTCTTCACTTATTCGATCGACCAGTGAACATCAAATGACAATTTCATGATCTCAATCTAGGGCTCGTAATCAATTATAGAACAAGAAAGAGTGTTCTTGATTAATAAAAATAAAAAATAAAAAAATTCAGTGCTGCTTCTGCTCGTCGAGTACCAACAAAAAAAATATATATGATTTTGAAATTTAGAACATAATAGACAAAGTTTATAACACGAAGTACATTGAAAATCTATCCTAAAAACTAATGGAATCGTCAATTTAACTTAACACATTAAACAGAATTCGAATTTTACCAAAAATCAATTCGTTTGACTTTTTGTAAGAAAGTTTGACTCCAAAATTTGTGATCAAGAGAAGGAATTGGAACGCGAAATTTTGAAGAAAGATCAAGTACAAGATTCCTAATAATCCTATATTTATAGATTTTTAAATTTGATTCAAAAATTGAGTTCTCAAAGTTCAACCACGAACAGAACACACACCTGTGTTCTTTATTATTATTATTTTTTTTAACAAAATAAACATTGCAAAAGCTGTTAAAATTAATTGTAGCTGTAATGAGAAAGGAAAAAAATTACGTGAATTCCCTTACATCTGATTTTGTTGGCTGTTTATATATAACATAGTGTAAGGACAGTTTATTCGTTCCAGGGACTATCAAACAACAGAGTTATAAAGCAAATAGAAAAAGAAATAATAAACAAATAAATATGTGGTCGATCCCTTATCTGATTTTGTTTGAAATCTAGACAGAATTCGACATATAACAAATTCAAGGACAGGAATAAGATATGATACAGATAGGAGATAGAATCACGCGTTATATATTAGATTTTTTATATATATATATATATATTCTAATTAATATTAATGACTAATAATTATATTAATAATAGAAATCTAATTAAAATAAATACTGATTTCATATAATCAGTATACAACTGCGTATATAAATATATATATATATATATTATATATATCTGTATATATCTATCTATATATATATATATATATATATATCTACTATATTTATATATTTATTTATAGATTATAATTAATATTATTAATAACTATAACTATAATAATAATACTCTTAATATTATACATAATAATAATACAATTTATACTGATATTATAGTAATCATAATATTATTAATATTAATCTTATAACTAAAATTACAACTTTACTACTAGTGATAATACTAATGATATAACATTTAAGTATTATAATTTTAACCATATTGATATTAATATTAATAATGAATATGAATGTAATAATAATCATATTATAATTAAGCTTGTAATTACATTGAATATATTTATATTACAATTTATATCATATTCTATATGAATACATATATTGAATAATTAATATTTATATAATTTCTATATTACCATATACATTTAATAATAAGTATACATAGAAATTATATTTGTTTATTTACAGATTCGCATTTATTTATTTATTTTTATTTAGTTTTACATACTTAGTTTATATATATTTTATTATTTCCAATTATTATATCTCTTTACATTTATATATGATATATACATATTTATTTACAAACAATTGTTCGTGAATCGTCGGGAGTAGTCAAGGTCAAATGATTACATGAACACAGTTCAAAGTTTTTTGAGAATTCAACATTACAGACTTTGCTTATCATGTCGAAACCATATAAGATTAAGTTTAAATTTGGTCGGAAATTCCCGGGTCATCACAATATTCAGTTGTTTTTGATTAAATATATGTTGAAGACTTTTGTGGTCGGTATATATAATACTTTTGACCCCATATAAGTAGTGCCTCCAAGTCTTTAATGCAAAAACAACCGCGCCTAATTCCAAATTATGCGTCGTATAATTTTGCTCGTGAATCTTCAATTGTCTAGACGCATAAGCAATCACCTTCGTTCGTTGCATTAATACACAACCGAGACCTTGCTTTGATGCGTCACAATAAATCACAAAATCATCATTCCCTTCAGGCAATGACAATATAGGTGCCGTAGTTAGCTTTTTCTTCAATAACTGAAACGCTTTCTCTTGTTCATCCTTCCATTCAAATTTCTTCCCTTTATGCGTTAATGCAGTCAAGGGTTTTGCTATTCTGAAAAGTCTTGGATGAATCTTCTGTAGTAACCAGCCAATCCTAAAAATTGACGTATATGCTTCGGAGTTTTTGGGGTTTCCCACTTTTCAACGGTTTCTATCTTTGCCGGGTCCACCTGGATACCTTCTTTGTTCACTATGTGACAGAGGAATTGAACTTCTTCCAACCAAAATGTACACTGTGAAAACTTAGCGTACAGTTTTTCTTTCCTCAATACTTCTAGCACTTTTCTCAAATGTTCTTCGTGCTCTTGATCATTCTTTGAGTAAATAAGTATGTCATCAATGAAAACAATGACAAACTTGTCAAGGTATGGTCCACACACTCGGTTCATAAGGTTCATGAACACAGCTGGAGCATTAGTTAAACTAAACGGCATGACCATAAACTTGTAATGACCGTAACGTGTTCTGAAAGCAGTCTTTGGAATATCATCTTCTTTCACCCGCATTTGATGATACCCGGAACGTAAGTCAAT